>NC_137019.1:4715000-4952500 GCF_032717465.1 Coenobita brevimanus | reverse complement strand
GTACGTTAATCCAGAAAACAAAAGGGGATAGACTGAATAAAACCAATAGTAAGTAGGCACGTTATAGGCTGAGGTTGGTGTCCTTAGGCCTATAATATCATTGCTAAATAGAACCTACCAGTAACACACGATGATAATGCAAACTGTGATATCCTGGAGAAGCTTTCCTCTCTCTCTCTCTCTCTCTCTCTCTCTCTCTCTCTCTCTCTCTCTCTCTCTCTCATTGAAGGAGTCAAACTGTGAGTGTCGGGTGTCAGATTGTGTGGGATGTCTAGAGGGGTTGTGCGAGTTTTGTTGGGTTGTAAAAAAATTAAATAAATAAATAAGTTACTGAAGGATGACAGAGTGAGGAGGAAGAAGCAGTTACAGAGAGGGATGACGTAAGAGGGGAGAGTGGGGGGTGGAGGACGAAGTAAGAGAGGGAGAGTGATGCCGAATGACAGAGGAAGGTAGAAAGAGAGAGGGAAAAAAAAGTACCGTATGAAGGGAAGGTGGGAGGTGAGGATGAACGAGGAGAAGAAGCGTGAAGAGGAGGAGGAGGAAGATGAAGAAGAGGAAGAGTAAGGTGGTGAAGAAGTGGAAGAAAACGAAGTATAACAATAGGGACGTGGATAGCTGGGAATAGGATAGTATGAAGGGAAGGTGGAAGAAGGTGTGGGTGGAAGAAGGTGTGGGTGAAAGAGGAGAATTGTGCAGTGGAGGAAGAAGGTGAAGAAAAGGAGAGCGAAGTGTAAAAACAAGACATGGTAAATTGGGGTGGGGATGAAGAAGAGGAGGGGATGGATGGCGAAAGGAAGGTGAAGGAGAAAGGGAGAGGGTAGGGATGGGAGGCATTATGTGGTTTGAGGTGAAGAGGTACACAATGGGGAGGGAAGGACACAGGGGATATGGTGTAGGGTTAAGGGGGTGACATGGATCAGGATGGTGACGATGAGAAATCTCTCTCTCTCTCTCTCTCTCTCTCTCTCTCTCTCTCTCTCCGTGTGTGTGTGTGTGTGTGTGTGTGTGTGTGTGTGTGTGAGAGAGAGAGTACAAAGACCCAGATACTCCTAAACCAGATACAAGTGACAACGAGCTTTTATCAAAAGTAGGAAATGCCACGCTGACAAGGACGTAGGTACGGTACTGTTAACAAGGTGACAGATAAGCCAGGATATCCCACTTTTGAGGGAAATTCTCTCTCTCTCTCTCTCTCTCTCTCTCTCTCTCTCTCTCTCTCTCTCTCTGGGGGGGAAAACTTTTTTTTTTTTTTTAGAAGGCAAAAGCAACCAAAGACCAGAAGCCTGCAAGACTTCCCTTCAAGATAAAAATAAAAACTATATATATATATATATATATATATATATATATATATATATATATATGAAAACTTATATATGTATATATGATAAATTGTTTCTTAATCGCCAGTAAATACACTAGGCTGCAGAACAAAACAATTTCGCTGTTACAAATACATAAAACCAGCTGAAATGTTTTCAAATAGGTAAAGGAATATGAAGAGGCAAAATAATTGGAGGTAGCTGTTACACATTTGTACAACCTTACTGCAACGCTATACCCTAAAAAGCTCATCCTACATATCAATAAACGAAGTGCAAAACAATGTGGCTACTGGACTAACCTGGCGGAGGCGAATGGACGGTTACGTTATTATTGTCGTTGTTAAGGCCGAAGAACTGTTGCCAGAAGTCCATGATGGGCAGCGTCAGGCAGCAAGCACCAGCATAGGCACACACACTCCCCCCTCCCCCTCCCACTTCCCTGCTTCCCTTCACACCTCTCTTTCCTCCCACCACTCTCCCTCCTCCTCCACCTCCACCCACTATGATTTCTACACCTATTGTTTTTCTGCAAGTGTTCAAGGGTCCATGGCCAACGGGTTATGGCAACACTGCTCTGGCGGGCATCTTCGCGTCAGGATTTAAATTTTCCGTTATATATTCACTCTCCTCAGCTTTATTTCACTTCACTGTTATTTATACTTCCTCTTACACTTATATTTTCAGCTGCAGAAAATGAAAATGTAAAGCAATGAGACCACTGAGAAAAAAAAGTAACGGGGCAGAATTACTTTAAAGTTTTCTTTTTCCTTTTGTACTCTTACCGTGTGACCCTTCCTCATAATTATCTCCTCCTCTCCATATCCTTCAGGCTTCCTTTTCTACTCTACTGTTTCCCTTCTCTCACAACTTCTACTTAGCAATCTTTTAATTCGGAAGTGACGTAGAATCGGGGCCAGACTGTCTCACTTGCACCCCACAGACTGTCTGTCTGTCGATACAATCTCTCTCTCTCTCTCTCTCTCTCTCTCTCTCACACATACACACACACACACACACACACACACACACACCAATTCGTCCTTTGTCTTAAAAAAAAAAAAAAAAAAAAAAATCCGCTTATTCAAGGATTCAAATTTCCATTTTTCTTTACTCTTCAGTCCACTTTCATACAAATCAACCTAATTCTCTCATTGTAGCCCTGCTACTTCTTTCATCCTTCTATTCTCTCTTCTCCTCTTCATTTCCCCCATCTCCTTTGTTCCAAGGTTCCTCCCTCATCCCTCCTCTCCTTCTTCAAGGTCTCTCAGTCTCCCGTCCCTCCCTCATCTCTCCCCCTTCCCGCCTTTGTCTGCCCAGACTTTCTCATTCTCTTTTCTACTCTCAGCATCTCTCCCATCTACTTTTTCCCTAACCCCTTTAACCCTTTCAATACGATGACGGACTTTCCTGGTATTCAGGCTACCACTAGACGATTTTAATCATCTAAGTAAAGGCATCTCATACTGAAGGTCTTGGGGTATACGTAACCCATCCACGCTGAACGGTTTCTCCTGGGATGAACAGAATCGACAGGATAGTGTCATTGGACTGAAGGGTTAACTCTCTCTCTCTCTCCATAACCTCCAACCTAACCCTTCTTTCTTGAGAATCCACCATTTCCTCACTACCTCTCCTTCCCTCCTTCTGGTCTTCCCCAAGCAACCATTCTTCCCTTCCCCAAGTAACGGAAGAGTGACTCAGATTAGACGAGAACATGGCATTTCCTTTCAGCGCCATTATCGGGAAAGTACAAATCCTGTCATCACGCCGTCAGCAGTATCCTTAACATCCATCACTCGCGCACACAGCCTCCACTACAATCATCTTGAGGGGTGGGGGATAACAGAGATGCCCCGTCCTCCCCCGACCCCATTCCCCCACCACTGTGATGCAACTAGTCTCTTAGCTTGTATAACATCATCCCAGGAGGGGAATGGGATATGCTGAGACAAGGATTTCCTCCTCTGATTCATGTCCTAATATAACAACGCCATGGCCTAGATCTACCCACCCCAAATTAGCATTTGAAACAAGGTTGGGACGATGATCACGGGTGCTGTGGCTATAGTTCTTTCATTTTAACTAGACGGTAAATTTTCATCCTTCTGCAGCTTACTTCTCACACCTCAATGGAAGAATAAGAGGACTGGACATTTTACGCCTAAAGTGAACAGGGTGCACAGTAGTTAAACCCGCTATCATTCACCATTATTGCAAGGCTACAACCCACCAACATCACTATTCTCACTCACTTTGGTTAATCACTTATGACTCGAAACCAAGCTCTCTGCTAACTTTATCATCGTCACAAATGCCAGTGCCACACACCAACAACCACTGCCGCCCTCACAGGATCACATCTCTCCACGACAATAGTGTAATAACGCCACAATCCCAACCACAAATTCTCACGTCAACCAACATCACAATACTGCTATTTACATTACCAGGATCATTGTTACTACTACTACTACTTCCATCACGACTCCCCTATTACTAATACTAACCCTACGACTATACCATCACATACACACAGGTTTATTGGTAGTCAAAATCCTTACTCATAAACTGGTGCTGTACTCATAATAAAGGTTCATACTCATGGGGGTTCACGATAAGAGAGTTCATTCTTAACATAGATAAAGGAACGCCACACCCTTATCAGCCCGGTTCAATGGAAGAGAGAGAGAGAGAGAGAGAGAGAGAGAGAGAGAGAGAAACTAACAGGGAGAGGAAGATGTGAAGAAGATGAGGTAAGAGGAGGGGAAGAAAATGGCAGAGGTGGCGAGGAAGTGGAGCAAGAAGAGGATAAAAGGTCAAAGAGAGGTGGAAGACAGAAAAAGAGAGAGAGAGAGATGACAGAGAGAAAAGAGAGGATGGGCAGGAGGATTAGATAAAGGGCAGGGAAAATTAAGGGGTGGGAGGGAAACAATAAAGGGGAATGGAAATAAAGAGGATGATCAAAGGACAAAAAGTAAAGGCAATGCAAAGAGAAAATAAACGGAGGAAGAGATGGATGGAGAGAACAGAGGAAGAGATGAGGTGAAGAAGAGAGTAACCATGGGAGAGAAACGAGACACGTGAAAGAGGGCGAGGAGAATAAAAGAAAAGTGAGGAACAAAGGAAAGTGAATGGGAAACAGAAATGGAAAAAAGGGAGGGAAACAGAAGAGGAAGCGGGGGAAAGAAAAGGAAGAGGGATACGAGGAAATAGTTAGAGAACGGAAACGAAGAGAGAAAAGAGAAGATAAACAGAAGAGATGGAAAACAAAGGGAGAAGGGGAAAGGATCAACCGAATAAGAAGAGAAACAAAAAAAAAAAAAAGGGAGAGAAAACTAAGACGAAAGCAAGTGGAGAAGAGGCAGGCAAGAAGAGAATTATGGGAAAACCTGGGCAAGGAGGAGGTAAGAGTGGAGGGTGAGGCAAGGAGGTGAGGGAGGAGCATTGTGGAGGAACATGGAAGAGAAAAAAGTGGAGGGGTGAGAGAAAGGCCGGAGGTGGCTTGCGAAGACGACACACAGGGGTGACATTACCAGTTTCCCCTCCTTCCTCCACACGATTTTCCCTACTTTCCTCCCCTCTGCCCTCAACGTTTCCTACTTTCCTCCCTCCTTCCCTCACTGCTTACCTACTTTCCTCCCTTCCTCCTTCACTGCTGTCCTACTTTCTTCCCTCATCATTGTTCTCCCACTTTCCTCTCCTTCCATCCACGTTTTCCTACTTTTCTTTCTCCTTTCCTCGTTACTTTCCTACTTTCCTTCCTCTATCCCTCACTGCCTTCCTACTTTCCTCTCTCCTTCCCTTACAGCTTTCCTACTTTCTTCCCTCCTCTCGTTTTCCCACTTTCCCCCATCCTCCTCACCTGTATTCCTACTTTCTTCCTTCCTTCTCCCACTATTTCTCGACTTTCCTCTCTCCTCCCCTCACCGTTTTCCTACTTTCCACTTCCCTTCTCTAACCGTTTTCTTTCTTTCCTCCCTCCTTCTCTCACCATTTTTCTATTTTCCTCCCTCCTTCTCTCCCTTTCTCGATGTATCTTACTTCCCAAACACTACATTTTTAAACTACTTTCTTATGTTTTCCCACTTACACCTCTCCAGCTTTCCTACCTTCTTTCCCCTTGCCTTCCTTACTTGCCTCGTCTTCCATCAGTTTCCCTCACTCCTCTCACTTTCCCTACTTTCCTCTCTCCATCTCACGTTCGTCCCTCCATTCCATACTTTTCAAACTTTCTTCCCACCATCCCTCATTTTCCTACATTCCTCTTTCCATCTTTCACTTTCCTCATTTTCCTCCCTCCATCCCTCGCTTTTCTTACCTTACTCTCCCCATCTTTCACTTTTCCTACTTTCCCTCTTCATCCGAATAATCTTTTTTTTTTTTTCCTTAGCTACCTTCCTCCTTCCACCTCTCCTTTTCCTACCGTACTTTCCTCCCTCCATCACACCCTTTCCTACCTTCCTCCCTTTATCAATCACTTTTCCTACTTTCCTCCCTCCAAACTTCACTTGCACCACTCTCCTCCTCACTTTCGTAATGTTTGCCTCAGTCCTACACATGTCTACCTTCACCGTTTCCCACCTTCCTCCGTCTTTCCCTCCTTTGTTCCAATCTTATCTTAAAGTTTTCCTTGTTTCTTTTGCATTCCTCTTTTTTTTCCCTTTTTTGTCTTCACCTCATCTATTTTCCTAGGACCTCTTCCATTCCTTCCTCGATGTTTACCACTTCCTCGTTACCTCCTCTTCATTCCTTTATTCACTCTTTTCACATATCCTCCCTCCCTCCCTTTCTTCCTCAGAGTTTTCTCTCCCCCTCCCCCCTCCCAATAACCACACTGGAATCTTGTGTGTGTGTGTTTGTCACGAGTGTACACACACACACACACACACACACACACACACACACACACACAAAACCTCCATAGCCTCATGAGAACCTTGTACATGTGGGTTTGGCACGGTTCATATACGTAAACACAAACACAGACCAACATAAACACGCTGTTCCCGTCCCCACAACAGTAAGGCTACCGGTATAACAATTACCTAATATCCTGCATACCATCTGCATTACTGAAAGACACTAACAACACCATACGCTGCATTACCTGCTGCTTGACAAAAATAATCACTGGCTGAAGATTGCAAACTATGCATACTTTTTCACAACTAGCTACAACACAAGACAACCAAACATAGAGCTATCTCCAACTTAACTTCCACACGACAGTATCTTCATTGTTCTTGCAACAACCGGACGACTTTATTCAGTTTAGAAGTGACAACCCTGGCTGAAGAAACTTATCATCAATCGTCTTCCGAAATATCATAATAAAGTTTGCTCAGAAACCCCTACCCAAATGTAGATGATGTACCCCCAAACAGCCTTGACAGTAAGGGTGGGGGTAGGATGGTTTCTCAACGTAGGACTGTAATATAGGCTACACTTCAATACCAACACTGCAGGCACAATAACTGCATTCCTGCCCACATGACTACGCTACCTGTCTCAGCACCATTTACCCCAAAAAACCACCATACCAACATCACTAGGCTAACATTAATGTCCCATACAATTTCTGACAGTCAAATCAAAACCTTCAATAATATCACTACCTGCTTCACTACCACCATATAACCACCAGCAATCGAGCAAACTATCACTACTAAAACAGCAACCCCAAAACTATGCACTTCTAATTTAACCCATATTACACACAACCACTAGTACCTTCACTCCCAACCACACATACCATCTTCACAACCACAACTACCTCCTCATAAACCTCAGAACCACAATTACCCACCAGTACCAACATTTAATACCTTTTACCGACCACCACCATCGCTACCCTCTCAGTACTAAGGATCAACGTTACTAATCCCCTCATGTATCATCACAATAACCAATCATCATTACGACCATTACTACCCACATCACTTCCACAACAAAGCCACTGGACTCCTACCGTCTAAAACTACCACATCACAAACTACACACACACACACACACACACACACAGAATCATAATAACCAATAACCCAATGGAGCATGGATGAGTGATCTGGGAGCACAATGACGCAAGACCACGGCCACCACAAAACAACCACCACACACAGCACATGATGCTAAAACGTCCTGGCTGCACCATTATGTAACATTTCAACCCTCTCCCTCCCTCCCCAGCCACCACCACCTCACCCTTCTCTCTCCTTACCCTACCACCCTTTCTCTTCCTTATAGCATCGTTCCCCAGCCTCCCCCCCTCAGTCTGTCTGCATCCTTTAAGCTACATTCTCCATAACACGTCCCATTTTATTTTTCCCATGTATTCTGCTTCTTCTTTCTAGCAATTCCACACATCCACAGCTTAGCTCAGGTAAACATTTCAGTTCCTTTATATAAACAGATTCAAGACATTGAGAACGTCCTCCATTTTTTTTCCCTCCGTTCCCCCTTCTCTCCGCCAGTCCCCTTACTCCCATCAACAAAAACTTCAAACTTCACTAATATTCTCTTTACACTCCCACCTACATCCTTCGTCTTTTCTCTCTTCTATCCTTGCAGAAATTCTCTCTCTAACTTTGCTTCATATTGTACGGTATCAACACTCTTCCCTTTTTCTAGCCCACCTCTACCCAATTTCCCTTAATCCTTTCTCTAACCACAATTCATCGGTTTATTCCTCCAACTTCTCTCACTTTTCTCCCAGCCTTTTCTGTTATCCTCCCAAGCTTCTAACATCCACGGATCTCGTTTCCTTCGCTTCCCCTAGATCTCCTAGCTCCTCCATCTTTTCACCCATACACACACCATCCTCAAACGCCGATTCCCCTTCTTTTCCTCGCTTCTCCATCTTCTCCACCACACACCCTCATCCCCAAACAGAGATCAACAAGCACTGGTACAAAGTGTGGGAAGAGTAAACAAAGAGGGGCCTGTCTGTGTGCCAAGGTTTGTGTCGGGTGTGGGCAAGGAAGCGTACTGTAGGGCCGCCTCGGGGTACTGGTAGCTTACAGGAGGGGTGGAGCGGGATAGGGGTGGGGAATGGGAAGGCAGCAGGGCGGCTGGGACAGAAGGGTATGGGCAGCTTACAGGAGTGGAGCGGGATAGAGACGGGGAGTTGGGGACAGGGTGGGGAAAGGGGGACAGGAGAGTATGGGTATGGGTAATTTACACGAGGGGTTGGGCGGGAGAGATAGGGGTGGGGAGTGGGGGACAGGAGAGCTAGGATAGATGGCTATGGGCAAGGAAAGCTAACGGGAAAGGTACAGCATGATATGGCGTGAGGAGTGGGGACAGTAGGCCGACTGAGAAGAGGGTACGGGTATAGGTACTTTGCGAGAGCGATGGAGCGGAATATGGGGTGGGGAGTAGAGGACAAGACGGCTGGGATAGAAGGGCATGGGTCTGGGTGAGGAGTGAGCGACAAGAGGGGATGGGAGAGAAAGGGCACAGATAAAAAAAAAAAAAATATGAAATGTGAGGCCAGGGAGGCTCTGTGGGCACAGCACTGATGGGATGTTACATGGGTGATGAGGAAAGACTGGGAAAAAGGGATAGTATGGCTGAGATAAGGTCTAGGGACAGTAGGGTTCGGCTGGTGGTATGTGTGAGAACAAGCATTAACAAAATGAATAAGAATAGGGAGTAGGTTCCACTACGGAAAATATTGAGGAGGAAGGTTACAGGGGTGAAACTGACAGACTGGGATAAGGTGTGGGTGTAGAAGGGCAGACTAGGGAGTTAGCAAATGAGTAAGAAAGCGAATGTGGCTTTTTAATGAGGGAAAATGTGAACGGAAAAGAAAATCAGTTTATGAAGGGGTGACTACATGTCTGAAAGGATGCACGGCGCTAAGAAGAAAAATTAATGCGGATATCTAATGAGGAAAAATGTGGCGGGTAAAAGAGATAAGTGTGTGAAGGGGTGACTACATGTCTTAAAGAATGCACGGCGCTAAGAAAGTAAAGCAAGGAAGTGTAATAATATGTCAAGGGGTTGGTGCACGCGAGAATGAATACCGTACTTAACCTCTGTAATCAGATGACGTTTTCTTTATTTCATTACTTCTAAATTATTATATTTCACTGACCCCTGCAGTTCAAAAGGTCCCCCCGAAGAGAATGCAACCGCGTGGAGGTAGCAAGAATAAGCCAAGAGCACGTCAACTGATTCAACGAGTTAAGGACAGAAATAAATGAACACGAGTGAACTGGGCTGTAGGAAAGTTAGCTACATAAAGTTCGAATGAATAATTTTAACAAAGTAAAAATAGCATCGCGACAGAAAGAGACGGAGCAGATGAGTACAGGTGTGAAAAGTATGTAGCAGAACGGTATAAATATTGATAGGTACGGTACTGGCAGATGGAGACAGTTTGGCTGAGAGACGACGGGGGATACAAAGGAATGGGTGGGGAACTGGGGAAAGAACACGGGTATTGGGTGGAAGAGAAGGGGGGAGAAAGAGGGGAGGAGCTGAAGATATGTTTGGAGATAAGTGAGGAAATAACATGAGGGTCGACATGAGGAAGGACACAGGGGTAGTACAACACCCTAAGGGTGGGAAAAGGACATAGGAATACGAGTGCATGAGAGGGAAAAGAACATAAAGATACGGGGGTATCGAAAAGGTTATGACAGAAGGACGGGAGTATGGGTAAGGACAGGCCATGGGGACACAAAAATATGGATGGGGAAAGGGGATGGGGACAAAAGCATGGGGGGGAGGTGGAGACATGGGGACGCAAAAGTATTGGTGAAAGACATGGGGACAAGGAAGTATGGGTGGGGAAAGACATGGGGACACAAACGTATGGATGAGGAAATGGCATGTGGAGACTAGAGTAGGGGAGGATAAAGAACATGGCAAAAGGAGGATATGGGTGTGAAAAAGATATAAGGACAGGATGGTATATGAGACGAAAGGAATGTGTATGTATGGAATGTATAGGTGGGAGTAAGGCATGGGGACAGGCAAGGTACGACCACCTCTAAGTACTGAGATAAGATTTGGGTAAGATAAATGGTATGAGTACTGAAGGACATGAATACAAAAAGGTATCATATAAAGGGAGGAGTGGCAGTAAATATCATGATGAATTACGAATACGCAAGGAGAGGAGTGGTTATAGGTAAAAAGTGAAATTACGGTACACGGTGATTCAGCTCAGGGTTAGAAAGGACACAACAGTGAAGTAAAAATATGAAAATAAGGAAATGATTAAGTCGTGGCGAATTTGCGAACTTTTCACTGTTATGAACTCCGAGAATTAATATTTTGCCCAAAGAAAGATGGTGTTCAAATAGGGGAGATCCTTATCAGTCAAAAGGGTTAAGACAAGGCAGAGAGGAAGCTTAGGCAGGGTCAGGCAGAATCTGAACATCATTATGTTCACGTCTTCTATTTTATTCTTGTTACCGCCAAACAATATTTGCTATCCAATTAATGGAAGGCCTCTAAGCTCGGGTACTTTCTTTTCTTCTGGTTATCGCAAGACTATATTATTCAGTTTTAATAAGACGTCCTCGGCCTGAATGGGTTAGAAACAATTTCAATATCAACTTTGTGCCGTGTACTTTTTTTTTGTGTGGGGGGGGGTGCAAAGGCAACATTAATTTTTCAGCTTTAATTTGGCGTCCCCAGGCTGTTGGGGTACCTTAGGGTTGGGAAGGGCAACAGGCAGAGTCTTAACATACAGTAGGGAAGTGGTATAAGATAAGGTAAGGAAACGACATAAAGTAGGGTAGAAGAGTTTAACATAGGGCAGAAAGCTCAAAATAAGATAGGGAGAAACGAGATAAAGCTGGGATGATTAAGATAAAGCATGGTAGCTTAGGAGAGGGTAGAGAAATTACCTAACAAAAAGTGAGGAAGGTCAGTGTACACTAAGATAGGGTATGGAATGAAATGAAGGAGGGAAAGAGGTACGGGCAAGGGCAAAGAAAGGCTACAGATGGAAGGCTATGGATAAGGAAAACGGGTAAGGGTACGGGTATGGAAAAGTTACCGTAGCAAATCAATTAAGTACAATGAAGAGAGGAATGGGTATGGGCACTAACGACTAGGTTAAAATGGGCAGGGGTGTGGGTATGTTAATCAGGGTACGGGTATGGTTAATGTAAAGAAGGTAAGGGTATGAGTATGATAAAGTGGGTAAGGATAAAGGTGTTAACGAATGTAAGGGTATGGTTATTTTACAATGGGTCAGGATCTGGATTTATGGATATGCGACGAGGGTAAGGGTATGTATATGTTAACGAAGGTATGAGTATGGTAAAGAAAGGAAAAGGGTATGGATTTATTAAAGAAAATGGTAAGGATATGGATATGGTAAACAATGTAAAGGTACGGCAATGGTTAAAAAAAAAAAAAAAAATGGGTCAGCCTTCTACTTAATTACGAAAAGTCTTCCCCACATTAAGATAAAAGAGGATATCAAACTGAAGTGAGAGAGGCTATTTCCAACCCATTCACTACGAGAAGCCCCTACCCTGAATAAAATAATTTTGCAGTAGAAAATTCAGACATTTTATGAAGTGGATTAATGGCTAGGGGTATGGGAACGTTAATGTATGACTATATCAACTCCTTCACTATCGTGTCCTTTCTAAGCAGAAAACGTGGGTGGCCAGAAATAATAGTCAAAGCAGTGCAGGGACTAATGGAGGCTTCACCCATCACTAGCAGGTTCCCCACAAGCTAGAAAATCATCTGAGAGTTACCTCAATAAATTCTAAAATACCCGGTAATTCTCTTCGACGTTTTCAGGGCAGCTAATGATATGGTACAGAATAAGTAAGGGACAGGTATGGAGGTGGAATGAGTTGAGGAAGGAAAAGAATGAGAGGTATCTTTGTCTTTTCTGTAACAAACAAATTCTACAGGACCATTAGATCTGTTGCTGTTTGCTTTCTTTTGCACTCATTTGAGGTGCTATGAGTAATGGTTGGAAAAGAGTGACTAGTATGTAATTAGTATGGGTCGACGAAGGAGACGTAAAAAATCAGTAGAGGTGGTGTAAGTGAGAAGAAAATAAGGTACCGTACTGCTATGTAAGTTTAGTTACATGGATGGGAGAATGAGAGAGTGTGTTAAGAGGTATTGGCACGGCAGCGAGGGTACGGTAGGGTAGCACAGGTTGGCAGTACGGTACTACGACGTGTGAGGTGGGCGCCAACACTGTGCCACTGACGCACTACACAGGGTGGGGGGGTGAGGCAAACGGATGGGACAAGGAGAAGGGGGAAAAGGCACAAGGGGCAAAGAGAAGACGGAGAGGCAAGAGGAAAGGAAACTGGCGGAGAGACAAGAGACGGAGAGACACAAGGGAAATGGAGGCAGTCAGAAAGGAAGGCAACCTCAGAGAGTGGCAATGAAAAGGGAGAGATACTGGAAAACGGTATGGGAGAGGCTTGGAGAAGGATAGGGGAGAAGGGAGAGTGGCTGAGAAACAGGTAGATATGGGGAGAAACAAGAAGACAAGGAGAGATAAGGAGAAGGCACGAGGGAAGGGAGAGAACGGGTGACAAGGAAGAGGAATGGACGCAAAGGTGAGGGAGGAAGGCAAAAGAAGAAGAGAAGCAAGGAGTGGGAGGCAAGAGACGGAAGGAGACTGAGACATGAGAAAGGAATTGAGAGATAGGGAGATGCAAGTGATACGGAGACAGACAAGGGAAGAGAGGCAAGGAGAAAACAAGAGAGTAACAGAGAGACATATGGAGAAACAAAGGATATGGAGAGACAAGAGACGGAGGGATGAAGAATAAATTAAGATATACAAGAGAGGATGGGAGAGGAGGGGAGTGACGCAAAGGAGGGAGATAAGGGGTGAGACACGAGGCAGGGAGATAAAAAGGGGGAGGCATGAATGGGTAAATGATACAAGGGGGCAAGAGGTGAGGGACAGGGAGGCAAGCATGGGAAAGAGCCAATGGAAAAGGTCGCAGACATGGGGAGTGGGAGGAGACAAAAGAGCCAGAAAAGTGTAGGAATAAAGACGCAAACGGAAGACAGACAAAAAGGAAAAAGGAGATGGACAAGACGAGGGAAGGAAAGACAGAGGCGGGGCGAGTGGAATAAGAGGAAAAACAAAAGGAAAGAGAAATGGAGGACAAAAGGAAAGACGCGTGAGAGAGGGTGAGAAACAAGTTGGACATGCAGAAAGACCGACTGAAACACACACACACACACACACATACGAGAGAGAGAGAGAGAGAGAGAGAGAGAGAGAGAGAGAGAGAGGCTGATGTTTAATGTTTACAGAACTGTTATGACGGGCACAACCCACCATCATCACATTGAGAGAGAGAGAGAGAGAGAGGATGTTTAATGTTTACTGAACTATGATATGACGGGCACAACCCATCATCACATTATGAGAGAGAGAGAGAGAGAGAGAGAGAGAGAGAGAGAGAATGTTTAATAGTTTACTGAACTATGATATGACGGGCACAACCCATCATCACATTATGAGAGAGAAAGAGAGAGAGAGAGAGAGAGAGAGAGGTTGATGTTTAATGTTTACTGAACTATGTTAGGACGGGCACAACCCACCATCATCACATTATGAGAGAGAGAGAGAGAGAGAGAGAGAGAGAGAGAGAGAGAGAGTTACCGCTAATAAATTGCACATGGAATTCGATGTGTAGAAAGTTAGGAAAGAACTGGAACTTGCACATGAATGCTCATACATTCCACTAAAGCTGTCCACATGTCAGGGATGATAATACTGCACTTATAATTTCAACATTCCATATATTATCCTCATACACTTAACACACGAAATTTATAGTGTGTATATCATTTTTCTGCTATCTTACACACAATTATCACTGGAAAATGTACATCAATTATATAGTACATAGTTTCAACTAATTGTTCACACTTTTGTCATTCACGTACCACTTTTGTTGAATTACAAATGGATATCCGAGATTATATTTCACGCCCGTTTTCCTCCTCTTCAAACTCACATGCATTTTTGCTTATTTACTTTCCAACCTCCACTAACGGTAACTGCACCAGTGAACCCGACCCGTAAGTCAGAGTTGCATTCCCAACGCTCACCCACTTGTGCGCACTGTTTACTAGAGGCTGGGGTATCAAGTTTCCATCGTTCCGTAGTACCAACCATTTAACACAAGAACCTAGGCAAAAAGTAGCACCACGGCACCGGCACGCACCCTACCACCACAGCACCTGCCACACCAATGTACAGTGAGGGAGTCAGGGGTGAAGGAGACGGGGGGAGGGCTGTAGGAGATGGCCTCAGTACAGGTGCCAAATACCTCCATCTTTTTTTCGCACTTTTTCCTCCCCTCTTCTACTCTCCTGTTCCACTGATTACACTCACGACACATATTTCACCGCATCTTCCACAGAACACTTACGGATATATAATGAAAATTACGTAGCACATGGTTAAATGTAGGCAATTGATATCTCCCGCTCCGCCTACCAATGACCAGCCGACTTCTCCTCCAATCACGTACCACGAAAATGCCCCGTCTCGGTTTCCTAATATTTTTACCTTTTCACTCCGGTATGCAACGAAAAACAGCCCTTCCGCCAACAGCATCTATGGCTGAGATTCCCGCAACACAATTCAGCCTCCGCATACGCCCTTCATGATAGACGGGCATCTAATTAACCTGGAAGACAAAAATTTTTAAATGAACAAAAATCACATTTCATAATATCCATCTTCCCTACCAACATCAGGAACTCAGCACCCAGATACAGTCAGATATGTGTTATTGAGACACGAAGTAACCATTTCACGGGGTTTACCCTCTTTCAGGGGACTGCACTTCACACATGAGTTCGCGCCAGGAGACATCAGCAGTGGAGCACGATGAAGGTAACCCAGCGAACGAAAAAAAGTAAACACATGAGCTGTACTTTATGAAACACCCACTAAATCTTCTAAAAATACTGCGATAGCGTACCTGTACGGTGTTTATTCCTTAAGTTTTCGTTCAGGAGAGTGAGTGATACAGTGACAGGGGTCGATGACAGGAGAGTTCTAAGAGTACGAACAAAAATAGACACTCAAGAATATTGGTGGGAGTGGGAGAAAACACAAAAATAATTACAGGTAGAAACAGTGAACCTACTGATATATTTTTATCCAGCTTACCGGTATTCCCCCCCCCTCCCTCTCTCTCTCTCTCTCTCTCCCCACCACAAACAACTAATTGCAGCTCGTACTGACCATCCATCTTACCCTGGGATAAAAAAGGGAGGGAAGAAACTGAAGACCCCAGGTAAAGAAAAACTTGGGTGAGGTGAAGACAGAAAGAGGAAGTAGGAGGGAGACGGGTAAAGAGAAGAGGGCGATAGAGAGTGGGTGAAAAGGAAAAGGCCTGGGAAATTTTTGAAGTGAAGCGTGGAGATTTGAGGGAGAGGAAAAGAGTGAGGAAAATTAGAGGAAGCGTGAATACGTGAGGAAATGAGAAGGATTAGATTACGTGGGGAGAATTGGGGGAGTGAGAGGGAGAACGACAGAGGGAGTGTAAGGGAGAAGAAAGAATGAGAGAGATGCAAGTATGAAGAAGAGCACCAAAACAAGGAATAAGAATATGATAAGTCAGATCAGTAAGTGAACGAGGGAGCAGGAGAAATGGGGATACAATGAGAGGAAACAGGCTGAGACAAGATTCGGAAGAAGAAAGACAGAGAAATTAAAGATGAAAAGCAAGAAAAAGTTAAAACAATAAGACTGAGTAAGGAAGGGGAACTGAAAACAAAGAAAAGGGCAAAACTGAAAGTGGGGAAGAAGAGAAAAATGGGAATGTGTTATGGAAGGAGTGAAGAACGCAGAGTGGGAAGTAGCGAGACAGCCAAACGAGGAGGAAAAATAGGGGCCTGCACTGAGTGACAAATGGTGGGAAGAGAAACATGTGACCATTCTTCCCTGATGCTGCCGTTCACATATTTCAGCGATTCTTACTCAAATCTTTAACATTCTAAAACAATATCTTAAGCCAACGCAAATATAATGCTAAACATTCCAGCCTCTTTTGAAAACTCTAACAAACACCACAGCAGCTTTATAAAATCGTCATAAAACGCAATACGAAACCAACACATGTGAAATCTGATAGTAGCTAAATATACCAAACTGCGACACAGCCTCCTAACTGAGGAGGAGAGATTTCTGTATGTTGAATTTGGCGTTTTTTTACAATAAAATCGTCTGGTTTGCTACAGTAAAATACCCAGGTGTGACGTCACTCCTGAATGGATTAATTGAATACCCAAACTTACAGAAATCTGCAACACATTAACCAAAACAATCAAGAATTGTTAACCAGATACAAACAATACACACAGTTAATTCATCTTAAAATCAAAGGAAAATAATTATCTATAGCCCAACCAAAGACCATCACACGCTTTGTAATCTATGAACACATTAAAACACGACAAACTCACTCCATTACCATCAAAGACTACTGTAACACTCTCAATATTATAAAGCCTTCTACTAGCAAACTGAAACTATATGCATTACTCATCTTTCTACCACCATTCAATCACAACCAAGCACTAGCTCACTCCACACCAGTCACATCCATGATTCATACTATAGTTCTTTTACGTTGACTTGGCCCAGATTTTCGTTCTTTTGTAGCTTATTTCTAGTATTATAAGGATGGCTTATTTATAGTATTATAAGGATAATACTAGGGCTCTACATCTTTTCTATAGCGCTTCTTCGTGACTAGTAAAAAATTCAAGTGTTAATCTAGTGCAAAAAGTCAGCATTCAGAGTGGAGATGGCAGTTTTAGGCCAGGTTAGAGTAAAAAGAGTACAGCTCTATCCACTCTCCTAGCTCTATCCTGACCAGTAAATAGGATACTGGGATTATTTACATACTATTACACACCAATCTCGTCCCACCACTGCCCACCGTATCAGAAACGTCGTATTCTAGGTGGCATTGGAGGCTTCGTAACACATTCTCAGTAATTTATTTATCATATTACATCTCAACAGTATCTTGTGTGATATCGTTTCAATATCGGCACTGTGTGCATCAATAACGTGCATGCGCAATATAAATCTTTAAGGAAGGGGTGTTGTGAAATCTCCAAAGCCACTTAAATACTACCCAGTGCCTCATGATTGCATATCAAATACTAACAGTCACACCCTCAATACCTCATCAATCCCCTACCCTCCCCCCGCCTACCTTCCTGCCAGCCCGCACAGGTAGTCCCTAGGTAGCCCCTGTCAAGCAGCAAGATCAGGTGACTTCTGGTCCAAAGTATAAGAACCACTGGGTAGAGGACATTGTACCAAGGGTATACAAACAGCCCCAGCATCAGGGTACGCGCCCAAACACACGGCTTGATTTACCGAACACTTGTTGTTTAGACAATACCACATAGGCCTATACTCCATTTCATCGAGTCTGGCACCATCAGTGATGTCCTCAACACCTGTAGCACTGATAAATGTCCTCAGCACTGGATATACCTTTATATATTGTCTTTTATTGGTTCTCAAGGTAATAAATAGAGGTTCACATAGTGTAGAGGATTTACATCAACACGACAGGCGCTGAGGACATCAGTGACGGCGCCAAACTTGGTGAAATGGAGTATAGTTATATTTCATAACTGCATAAACAGGTCAAAATGCCCCAAACTATACAGGCCAAGGAAGTTTATAAGACACACCCAAAGCTAAATAATAATAATAATGGGGAGTAATGCGCCACATTATATACAGTATATATATATATATATATATATAGATATATATATATATATATATATATATATATATAGATAGATAGATAGATAGATAGATAGATAGATAGATATATTTGGAAATACTGATGAAGGAAAATTTATAAAGTTACTTCATTCAACTCGAGATCTACATGCGTAACGCGGTCGAATATAGAATGTGGTTCTTTCATATATTTATGGACATATAACACATACGAAATATCTGGTACGATCTCCCCTTTCCCGTGTCATATGAATTTCGAGGTTGGCTGCACTGCTACGTGTTGAGAGGTGGGGTCGCAAAAAATCAATAAATAAAGGGGGATTTCCAGTCCCATGCTTCCCTCCACTTAGAGTCGTCTTTTGTGACATATAGGGAATTTCCATGACGCCACATACAGGATGATGCTTTCAAAGTTATGGAAATTATTCTGGGAGCGCATCTAAAAGAGATTTTAGAAACTGGTAACTTTCTTAGACATGGAGTCAAATTATACTCCTTCGGGAAGAGGAGTACTGGGTTAGTGTGCCAGGATAGTGGAGTACAGCAACAACAGAGGTTGTGTGTGGGAACAGAGAAGGTCAAAAGTGAGTGGGAGTCGGGTGGGTACGGAGATCTGCACAACTCGGTGCGTGATCGATACCAGCTCACACCTCATATGACGTCACTGCCGCACCACGTGCTTTACCACGTGCTCAGGCTAAGCATGCCAAGAATGTGTGTTGGTGTGAGGCGGTTTTAACAAAAATGTTACATATATTCTCTCTCTCTCTCTCTCCCTCTCCCTCTCTCTCTCTCTCAAACTTGGCAAATGGAATTTAACGTTGAAAAATGTAAAGTGCTTAACGTAGGCACGACCACTGGAGATACTAAATACAACTACGATAACAAAGAAATTAGTAAATCGGAATGCGAGAAAGATCTAGGAATTATGGTTCGTAAAGACCTCAAACCAAAGCAACAATGTATTAATGCGAGAAATAAAGCATATAAGGTCCTAGAATTTATTTCGAGAGGCGTGAGCAATAGGTCATCAAAAGTAATATTGCAACTTTATCTAGCATTAGTAGGGCCACATTTAGATTACGCCGTGCAATTTTGATGTCTTTACTATAGAATGTATATAAACTCGTTAGAAAATGTACAGAGAAGAATGACAAAAATGATTCATGGTGTTCGAAATCTGTCATATGGAGAGACTAGAAAGACTAACTCTGCACTCACTAGATAGGCGTAGAGTAAGGGGAGACTTAATTGAAGTGATTAAGTGGATGAAGGGAATAAATAAGGGAGATATTAGCAAGGTACTTAAAGTGAGCATACAGGATAGAACCAGAAATACCGGTAATGGTTTCAAACTAGAAAAATTCCGTTTTAGTAAGGAAATAGGTAGAAATTACTTTGGCAATACAGTAGTGGACGAATGGAATAAGCTACCTAGAGATGTAGTGGCTGCCCCTTCCACTGAGAGTTTCAAGCATTGGCTACATAAGCATATGGCAAACAAGGGGGGGGGGTATAAAAAAAAATCTTATATCCAGTACTAATTCATTCTTTTTTCCTCTTCAGGTTACACTATGGCAGTCTCTTTTTCTCCTTTCGCACTTTCCAATAAAACGTCCATGCCAGTTTTTCTACGCTACGTGGTGTTCTTTCTGACTTTATCCTGCCGGCTTCGGCTGGAGGGTTTGGAGGAAAGGGAAGAGCCTTCTCCTATGCTATCCTTATCTCATTCTAATAGTTCAGTTACTCTTCTAGGAGCCGCCTAGCATGGGCCAGCCGGCCTACTGCAGTTATCCTCTCTTCTTAAGTTCTCTCTCTCTCTCTCTAGGAGAGAGAATTACGTCGACAGCTAATGAAAAGAAAAGAAAAAAATGAAAACGGACCATCTTTCATTAGCCTATGTTTTGCTCTAAATCCCACATCGAATACTGTATCTGAATAAATGCTTGTCCTGACATCACTCCTTGTCTAATTAATCTGACAAAACAAGGACCAACTATGCTATTATCCCACGTGACACAAACTAATACCAAATTCCGTACCTGTAATAATTCCCATCCACTCGGAACAAGGGGGAAAACACGAGACAAGGACCAATAAAGAAAAAAAGAAAAAGAGAAAAGACTATAGCAGGTCAAAGATTAAAGTAGAAGAAAAAGGAATGATCAATAAAAACAAATTAACAGGAAACGAAAAGTAAAAGATATTTAAAAGGTCAGAAATGCACAACAAAGAACGGACAGTAGGCTATATCAGGGAAGTGCGCATATAGCCAAGAAGGTTTCGTTGCGTAAAAGCCTCCACAATCAAGTAAATAATCTGAAAACACCAGTTAATATATAAGCTGCCTAGCATGGGCCATCTGGCCCTTGGCAGTTATCTTCTCCTGTTCTTAAATAACGATTATAGACATATACGTAGTATAAATACAAGAATAATAAAAAACAAAACACGTATGCACAATAACCTAAGGTAAATTCTGATATTAAATAAAAGAAACCCCACAGAAACAAGTCAACAATCCAGATTTCAATATACAAACAAGTGTAAAACATCCAACATACAGCATCCAACATACAACAGCAAACACAACAAATTGTAACATAAATACGTATCTCCCACAGAAAAATACGCTCACACACATAAACCTGCACACACACACACACACACACACACACACACACACACACACACACACACACACACACACACACACATTACTTATACATAAAAATCCCCATGTCCGTCCACTGAACAACAGTGATAAAAGTGCAGTATCCACAATGAGCAGAGGCTCTAGATGATATCGCTACCCGTCTTGACGAAGTCTGGGTACTATCAGAAGAAAGAGAAAGTGTGTGAAAGCAGGAATGGCTCTGTTACTGCTGTTGTTTAGATGTTTGTTGTTTTTCTTCTGTTACTGTTATTACTGAAAGACAGACAAATTTACTGTTATATCTACTGTCGATATTATTAGTAGTATCATTTATTTACTATACTTGTTAATATTTGTTTCCTTAAAACTTCTTATTCTTCACATTACTTAATGTTTTACTAATTATTAACGCATTATCAATAACCGCCTCATTGTTATTTATTGAAATATTATTATTACTGATACCGTTATTCTTACTAATCATTCATGTACTTTTCTGACTGAGTTGAAATGTTCATCCATTACCTTTCTCTTCAAATTAGTGACATCATCTACTCTCTCTCTCTCTCTCTCTCTCTCCACTTCGGTCTGTCACTCGTCCCCAGAGGAGGATTGTCACTCCCTCAGTCACCATATTTTCTCTCCCTCTCGTGTCCCTTTCTTCACGTGATTTTCCTCCTGTTTTCTTACTGGTTCCTCCCAGTCTTCATCCTCCCCTTTCCCGCATTTATTTTCGTTTCCTCATGTATTTCCACATATCTGGCATTTTCTTTCCTTCTTCTTTCCCTCTCTCAATCATATTTCCTTCTAAATCATTTCCTTTCCCCCTTCCCTCCTGCTCCCTTTCTTACGTCTCGTGTTATCATCATCATCATCATAATCATCCTCATCATCATCAGTTCCTCTGCAGTATTTCCTTTACTCATTTCACGTATTAACTAACTTCCGCCACTATCCTCTCCTCTCTTTCCCAGCACACACTTTCTCTTAACTATTTCTTCCCTACATAACGTATACACAGCCTGTTACCATCTTCCTTAATAATAAGAATTTCCCTCTTCCTGTTTATCATCTCTTCGCAAAAGTCTATTAAAAGGACTTACTTCCCCGTCTAGCTAATGATTCGGTGGATGAACACAGGTTGGTGGAGTGGGGAGCTGTGTGAGTGTTTCTCTTTATTTGCTCTACTTCAAGTGTGCTGTTCTCTCTCTCTCTCTCTCTCTCTCTCTCTCTCTCTCTCTCACCTCCCCCCCCCCATCCACGCCTGCCATCCATCAGCCTCAACCAACGAGCGTCTAAGGTTGCTAAATATACTCCATTCCTCATCCCCAGCTTCTGCTATCAAACCCTTCCTCTTTATCTTACCCTCCTCTCTCTCTCTTTCTCTCTCTCAATCTACCTATTCTACCTCACGTTTAATTTCCAGGAATACACCCTCACTCACTACTCCCTCACTTTCCTATATCAATTCTCTTTTCCTCCTCTCACTTTTTCCCCCTTTCCCTTAACTCCACTGTTACTCATTACCCTTTCATTCAATCATTCCTCTCTCTCTCTCTCTCTTTCTCTTCCCTTCCCTCATTTTCCCTCCATCAGGCCATCTTTTGCTTCCTCTGATGCTTATTATCATTTCATTCTCCTCGTCCCTGCATTCTTCTCTCTCCAACAATATCCGATTTCCTCTCTCTCTCTCTCTCTCCACTCCTTTTTTTCTGCCCTATCCCTCTTCTTTTTTCCTTCCCTATCCCCACCCTGCGTCCGCTCCAGCATGTCAAGGTTCTAGGAAAAGCACATGGCGAGCTAGGGAGATGAGCCCCCCCTAAAAATTCCTAGAAGGCTACAGGATCAAGCCAAATTTTTACGAGGCATTACACAGGGGGGAAACCGCATGCGCACGCACACGCACGCACACACACACACAGGAGAGAGAGAGAGAGAGAGAGAGAGAGAGAGAGAGAGAGAGAGAGAGAGAGAGAGAGAGAGAGAGAATATTAATCTAGGAAAAAATAAAGTTATCACATGCTGAGTAATCATAATTCTGAAAAAACATCACGGCTTCCTTCACGAACATCGAGTGGTTTGTTTGTTTATGACCGACTTTCATGGACGTTGCTTCTTTCCGAATTGAAGGTCCGACGATAAAAAATGCAATAAAATTAAAAAGATAAACAATAATGCATAATAAGACCTCACGACTGCCGCAACAGGACAGGAAGAAGAATAAAAAAAAAAAGTGATACGGTACTGATAAACACGGCCAAATAAAAAAAAAAATAACAAAGCATTCAAGACCTTAACACACTAATAATATCACTAAACTTTAACACTGATCCACTGACAATATTAAGTCCCTGAACACAATGACTTCGTTCATTCTAAAACGGCACAATCTCAGTCAAAGTATGGGAAAGCTGTAGGGCCCAGGACGTCAATATAATAATAATAATAATAATAATAATAATAATAATGTAATAACAGTAATAGCAGTAGTAGTAAACAACAACAAAATAACCCACCAGAAGCAGGATCAGCCCACGTCACTGTTTACATTGCAACACACGCGACCAAAACATTTCATAGAAGTCCGCTCTCTCTCTCTCTCTCTCTGTTGCTGTGTGATTAATATGTTGTTTATGTTGGCTATAAATACTCTACATACAACACGAGAAGCTAAATTTGTTACTATATAAAGTTTGGTTTGGTTAAGCTAGTTTTAGTAAGGTCGTTCTACTGTTAGATTCGGCTTGGTTACAACTGTTCACAACAGCTTACAAAAACCTAATTAACCTACAAGGCTAATTCTTACCGTACCTTGTCCTCAAACCTACCCCCCCAAAACACACACACACACACACAATTAATTTCTATCCCCTCATCAAACCACACCCATATATACCCACGCTGACATCCATCCATTCATCCACATCTACCAAAACCTACATTCATTCACTTCATTTAACAGCATGGTTATGTGCGTAAGAGGGAAAGGGGGGCGACATGGAGAAGACTGAGAGAGGAGGGGGAAGGAGAGGGGGAGTGGGATGATTGTGCAAAGAATAAGCCAGAGGAGGAGGGAGTTACAGAACGCAAGGGGTGAGATGGAGGAGGGAGAGAGGGTGGGGGTTAAGGACGAAGGGAGTAGAGGAGAGCTATATGCGTATCAGAAGTGGGGAAGGGGGGGATGGAGGAAGTCTGGGAGGAGAAACTAGAAAGCGAGAGGGAAGACTGAGGAAAGAACGAGCAAAAGGGATAAACAGCTGAAGAAGATGGATGGAACATTAGGAGGAGGATGGTTAACATTAAAATCAATGGCAGATGAGTTGAAAGAGCAGGAGATACAGAAGTAATGAGGAAAAGAGGAAATGAAGGAAGGGAGGATGAGATGGAAGGAGGAAAGCTAAAATGAAAAATGACTGAAAGAAACAATGACGCTTGGAGTAGAAAGGACTGGTGAGGAGGCGAAAAGATGAACTGAAGGAAAGACAGAAGGTGAAGGACACACACACACACACACACACACACACACACACACACACACACACACACACACGAGAGAGAGAGAGGGGGGGGGGACACAAAAAGATGCATGGTTTGGGAAGATGGTTGTTGCTGTTTCTGGCACTGTCCCTTGATTTTTGTCGCTGTCACCTGATAGAGTAAAGAAAACGAGAGGGAGAACAGGGAGAGGGGAGAGGAAAGGGATATACTGAAAGAAGCAGGCGAGGGGAGGGATGGGAAGGTGAGAGAACTGCCAGAGGAGGGAAATTTATGTCTGGAGGGATGAGAGAACTTAAGTGGAGGCTCTACATCCAATAAAGGTGAATTAGAGGAGGGGAGGATAGCAAGGAGAAAGAGAAATAGAAATATAGGATGACTAATGCTCGAATGCAAACAAATATTGCAACTGTCATCTCGCCTACAGATACGTTACCCTTAGTGCAGTGAACAACGCGACGTGCAGACTGTACCTTGAGTGTACCCGAGACATGGTATCGGATACGTTATCAGAGTTAGATAATACCAAGGAAACATTTCAGAAAGGAAGGAAAGAAGACTGGAGAGAGAGAGAGAGAGAGAGAGAGAGAGAGAGAGAGAGAGAATGGAATAGAAGGAGGAGGAAGCTAAAGAAGTGGGTAAAAAATACAAGAGGTAAGTGGAGAGGGAGGGAGGGAGGGAGGGCTGAAGGGAGTGTCAGGTGAGAGACAGAGTGCCAGATCAGTGACGTGGGTAGCTTGGCACTTAAACCACTTTTATATACATCCTTTTATCTCAACTTTTATATAACATACTTATTCATTTCTTTTTGCTTTTATCTTCCGGACCTCTTCATATTTTTTAACATACATATGCATTCACTCAATATGCAATACTCTCTCTCTCTCTCTCTATCCATCTATCCGTCCCTATCTATCTACCCCCAGTGCCCCCCACGCTGCTACAATGACCACGCCCATCCAAGGTGAGCCAGTAGCAAATAATAAACCTCGTGTTGGCCTCATTACGCAGCACAACCACCGTCACTATGCTTATTCACGCTTCGGCCACGTCTGGCATAAGGGGAGAGTACGGGGGATGAGAGAAAAGGGAGGGAGTGTTGGCGAGGGGTGAGGAAAGGGAGTGAGAGTCCAGGAGAGGAGAGGGAAGGGAGTGAGAATCGAGGAGAGGAGAGGAAAAGGGGGGAGCACACAAGAAGATGGAAAAGAGGGAAATCTGTAAGGTGTGACGAGGTGAGGAAAGCGGGAGAGTTGTGGAGAGGTAATGTGCAGAGGGATGCGGATATCGGTGGAAAAGTGAAGAACCGAGAGAGAGGGGAAGGACAGCACACCCGACAGACAAGAATGAGGGAAAAGTCATGCAAAGAGGATGAGAAAAGAGGAAGTGATGGAAAAAACGAAAATGAAAAAAATGAGGAAACGGGGACAACGGCGAAAGATGGAGGGAAGGAGGGGCTAGATACAGAAATATCAGGAAACATGGGAGAAACTGAGCAACATGAGGAAACTGGGAAAGACTGGGGAATTGAGAGAGAGAGAGAGAGAGAGAGAGAGAGAGAGAGAGAGAGTCAGACAGACAGACAGACAGAACACACACACACACACACACACACACACACACACACACACACACACACACACACACACATTAGATCGGACTATATGAGCTCTCAGCTCCCTTCCGGGAGGGTAAAAAGCTGACGATCACGACCATCAAGTGATCCTGACCGACCCGGTGAATTACACACACGGTCGCTCGGGGGGGGGGGCCTAACTTACTACTGCGTCTCTGCAAAGTCCACCGCTACAGGGACTCAACACACAACAGACAGCGGTGTGCGAAGATCCTATGTCACGAGCAAGGAACTTGATACTAACTCTACTGCTTTACATACCTACACAGTACTCACCATCTCTACTACTGCGTCTCTGCAAAGTCCACCGCTACAGGGACTCAACACACAACAGACAGCGGTGTGCGAAGATCCTATGTCACGAGCAAGGAACTTGATACTAACTCTACTGCTTTACATACCTACACAGTACTCACCATCTCTACTACAACAACTTACTGTTTCTAATACTTTACATGCCTATCACTCTACTCACAACTACTACTACTACTACTACTACTGTACTACCACAATTCACTGCATATACTACATTACTGTACTACATGCATATTTACAAAGAACTTAATGCTTCCCCGTGCTGAAACGTTACTTCGCTTTAGGTTCCCGACTTCACTGAGCAACTGATATACAGCAATAACAATGTGGTATCTGCCTACCTGCCCATCAAATATACTGTACTATCAATATTTTAATTTGCTTGTATCTATGTTTAGTTACTACACTCATGTAATACAACCCATTTACTTATACAACTATTTACAGGCCTTGTGTCATTTGAATAAAACTGTCTATAATCATTAACAAAATTTGAATAAGCAAATTGTTGAAGAGCACATTAAGTAATAATATCAGACATTCCTCCATGAGTAATAAGAGCTACTGTCAGCAGTGAAGAAAAACTAGTTATGCATCTACTATTCATACGATATGTCCATTACATCAGGAATAAACAGTGTTTCATGAATGCTATTTACCATTATGTAACATATTCATACTGCTATAAAGCACGTCGTAAAAGTTGCCACCTGCTGGTGGCGGGGAGTCTCTTGTATTGCACGGACGATAAAATCATACTGCCATCGTGTTTACTGTAATTTTTTCTATGGCACTTCACAAGGTTACTCTGTTACTTGTCAATTTTGCTTTCTGCCTTCATTAATATATCCGACTTCCTGCTTCATTTATGGTAGCAGTACGGTATCTCCAGTTACTGGAAGGATGGACAGCTCTAGGTTGAGTATCACTAGAAACGCTATATGTGAGCGAAAAGGAACATATGATTGATGGTAATTTGGAAAATTTATTCCGGCAATGTCCATATTTCTCGCTGTCACTACAGTATATTATGAATTTACAATACTTATCTATGTCGGTGCAACTTGAGGATTCGAACAACTCCAATGAATATTTAATCAAGAATGTGAGCCATGTCTATAGTTGTAGCAATATATACCGGTATGGCATATACAAAAAGGGGGAGGGAGAACAAAAGTTAAAGCCATGATAGTTTGTTGCACGAAATATATCCAGGTAATACTTACTTAATTTTGCCGTTTACCATATTCATATACTGTACACGACGTTCATAACAGAATTTATACGGACGTCTTGTCAAATTACGTTGACATTTTCCTTCAACCATTGCTACCTGGTATTTTTACACACACACACACACACACACACACACACACACACACACACACACACACACACACACACCGGATACGGTACAACTGTTATTTACTGTGCTTTATTATGTACTATATACCGTACAAACACATGACGCATTATATTTCCAAATCAACCACCTCACATCCTGAACCTACAAGGGCACATTTCACAACAACAACCTCTATCTCAGTCCACCAGCCAACCCATCAACCAACCAACCAGATAGCCCCCATTCCCTGCCTATATTATAATGGAACAGTGTTACATGACACCCACTAACTCACTCCACCATATGAAAAACTATACGCTGAACTCAACCGTAATTTTACACACACACACACACACACACACACACACACACACACACACACACACACACACACACAAGGAATAAGCCAAAATACAGATGAGGAAAACTGGTGGAAAAGAGAAATATAAAGTACTAAAAAGGGTAAGAAAAGAGGATATTCAGATCGTAATTAGTGAAATGAGGAAAGAAGGCTGGAGAAATAAGTAAAGAAGAAGGGAAAAACGAGGAAGGATGACAGGAGAACGAAGAAGGTGAAGGATAATGGATGAAAAATAAAGGCGGAAAAAAAAGATCTGAAGGTGTAAGAAGATGAGGTGAAAAGTGACGGGTAACAGAGGAGAGGGGAGAACAAAAAGGAGGAAATACAGAATACGAGCAACAAAAATAATAGAAAACAAAGATAAGAACAGGATAAAGAAAAGGAACAAACAATTACGAAGGCATAAGAAAACAGAAAAGAAGCAAACAATAGGGAAGCGGAGAAGAATTATGGGAAGGTGAAGAAACTAAGAAAAAGGTAATAACAGGTAGAAAGGAAAAGGAAAGGCGGAAAGGGAAGGAACAACGAAACGAGAAGGGAGGAACATGTGGGAATGAATCATGTATATAGGAGGAGCAAGGGGAGGAGGAAAAGGTGATGGAAAGAACCAGAAGGTATTTTAACTAAACGGTAAAAGGAAGTGAAAGAAAAAAATGGACTTCTAGATACGATGATGGAGAAGTAAAACCACAGAAATGAAGGAAGCGAGACAAACAGAAGTAAATACGTAGAAACGAAGGAAAAGAGGTAAATGAAGAGCATTATAAGTAGCCAAAACGGTGACACCTTGCACCCCGACCAATCACCACGGCAACCACCTTCCTCCATCTCTCCCACTGTTCCTTCTTCTCGCACCTCTCTTCTCCTTTCCTTTCTCCTTTTCCTATGTCTCTCCCCAACTTCATTTCCTTCTATTCGCCCCGTCTCGCTTTCTTCTTTGTCTTGCATTATCTGAACACTGTACATTCAACCTCTTCTTTTTTCTTTTTCTTTTTTCGAAGATACAGACACAGTGGAACGGAAATTTTTATCAAGAGAAGCAGCTGCCACTATACGTGCAGGTAAATAACGTGAGATAGATAGCCCGGTACACAGAAAGACAGATAGATGGATAAATGATGGACAGAACGATACGGTATAGTCACACACACATAGATATACAGAAAGACAACGACACAGATAAATAGACTGATAGACATACAGAGAGAGAGAGAGAGAGAGAGAGAGAGAGAGAGAGAGGTGGGGGGGTAACTGGACATGCCCTAATACACATGAACGGTACACGAGTGCTACAGTGTTTCTTTGTTGCCCCCCCCTCTCTCTCTCTCTCTCTCACACACACACACACACACACACACAAACACTCTTTCTTTGTGTTAGCTTGACTTGGTCACCTGTTATCAGTCGTTATCAAAGGTTGCGTGTCTCGTGTCAAGGTCCTTATAACTGCCAACTCTCTCTCTCTCTCTCTCTCTCTCTCTCCAAGGAACTAAAAAGTAAGAAAAGGTAAAAATCAGAGAGAGAGAGAGAGAGAGAGAGAGAGAGGTGGCGGTAAGGAAGAGGAAACTATTAATGCTTTTTGCCACACGGTAACGGGAGGTTAAAACAATGGAACGAAAAATAGGGTATTTAAATCTCTCTCTCTCTCTCTCTCTCTCTCTCTCTCTCTCTCTCTGACACACACACACACACACACACACACACACACACACACACACACACACACACACACGAGAGAGAGAGAGAGAGAGAGAGAGAGAATTGCTCCCATAACCTTGCTACCAGGGTTCCCCGTTTGTTTAAATCACCTTGAAACACAACAATGTTCTTGAAGTTCTCATTTCCTTTCCTTCTTTGTATCCACCTCAGAACGTAAACCTGACAGACTTATAACTGAGGCCAGGTAATTCTCCCACAAAAATTCTCTCTCTCTCTCTCTCTCTCTCTTTATCTATCTATCTCTCTCTCCTTACCTTTTTAATTTTATCTTCTGTCTCTTCCTTTTTATTTCTTCCTCTTGCGCTTATCTTCAACTCTCACCCATTCCCTCCCAACCACTTACCTGTGAAAGAAAGCGATATTAGTACAAAATATCGAATATCAGTCAAATATCAATACATACTGGTTAAGTACATTTGAGGCTTGTGTGTGTGTGTGTGTGTGTGTGTGTGTGTGTGTGTGTGTGTGTGTGTGTGTGTGTGTGTGTGTGTGTGTGTGTGTGTGTGTGTGTGTCAGATACTGACGTGTGGTATGTGCTTGTGCATATTTAAATTAATGAATCCAATGTGTATATGGATGTGCTAATGTACAGTAATTTGTGCACTGGGTATGATAACAATGTGAGCTTAATGTTGATGCTAAACTACGTTGATGTGCATGCATGTACAATCCATTATGTACATCCTAAGGAGCACATCAATTAACAGGTACACCCCAAGTAATGTGTACATCAATTAACGTACATAACCTAAGTAACGTGTGTACAATTAGTAACGTGTACACCTGGGCAATGGCTCTCAGTTACTACCCTGTAACCTGAGAGTGAGGCGGATGTGGAAGTAACACCATCCATCTCTCTCTCTCTCTCTCTCTCTCTCTCTCTCTCTCTCTCTCTCTCTCTCTCTCTCTCTCTCCTCATGGGTAAAATTATTCCATGTCACGTGAAAGAGAAAGCAACATGAGAGAGAAAGAGAGAGAGGGAGAGAGAGAATTACCCCTGGCCATACCTCTTTTAAAATGTATGAGAAGTCAGAATTCACTCTCTCTCTCTCTCTCTCTCTCTCTCTCTCTCTCTCTCTCTCTCTCTCTCTCTCTCTCTCTCTCTCTCTCAAACAGTTTGGATAATATAACAATGCTGATATTGGGGATGATATCGGCAATGGGGATGTAACGCAGTGCACATTCTCTCTACAGTATAACACTGGGTGATGTAACACTTTTTGACTGTTTGTGTGTTCTTAATGTTTTGTTTCAGGCAAGTTTATCAGTAAGTTTAACAGTATCCGCGCTGGAACACTTAGAAAGGCCTGTATGGTCTCTCTCTCTCTCTCTCTCTCTAATGCATTCCTCCTCTCACACCTCCCTCTCCCCATCTCGTATATATTTCATTCCCGTCCCTCCCTCCCTCTCTTTCTCACCCCAACACACACACACACACACACACACACACTCGTGTGGAGGTGAAGGCTGGGTAAAGTGAGATGCAAACCCTGTCTTCCTCAAACCCTCCCTTTAAACCCCTTCAGCCTAATGACGTACATGTATATTGTTACTACCAGACGATTTTACTCAGCTTCAAATGACCCGCTAGTGAAGAGCTAATGAAGGCCATATGTCTACCCTCCACCTCTAAAAGTCTGAAGAATACTGATAAAATAAAATATATATTAACTGCGATGAGATGATTGATTACTCTCCCAAAACCAATCCAAGTTCGACCACTTCATTCCCCCTTCCCCATCCTTCCCTTCTCCCTCCACATCCCGGATTCACCCAGTCCCCCCTTTCAACCCCACCCCCACACACTGCCATGCCCCTCCCCAGCTCTCACGCGCGGATATGTTGGCTCAATGTTCACTCGAATGGTGTTGTTGGGTGGGGTGCTTCAGAATTCAATTTAAGGTAGTTCGTTTTAGCTCTCTCTCTCTCTCTCTCTCTCTCTCTCTCTGTGAGCGCGTGTGTGTACTTGAGGGAAAAATTATTACCGTTACATAAACAGCCATAAATGTATTTTCCTATTAAGTTATCAGCTCCTTCCCTCCCTCCTATCCAACCACGTCCCTCTATTTTACCACACTCCCTCTCCTCTCTCCCTTCACTCTCTCCACGCACCCTCCTCCCTCCCATCATTCCTGCTACACTCCCTATTCTCTCTTCTCCAGTTCGTCCAAGCCCCTGCTCTCTCTCTCTCTTCTCCAATCCAACTACGCCCTTTTCCCCTCTCATCCTCTCCAACTATATATAGTACTACATTCTGTCTTTCCTTCCCCCCTCCTATCCCACCAAGTCCCTTCCTCCATCCCTGCCTCCTCCCTCCCTCTTATCTGCCTATCCCCTCTCCTCCACTCATGCTATACCCGGATATGGTTACAGTAGTATCCTATCTCTCCTCTCCTACTTCTCCTTCCTCTCTTCCCCTCTTCTCCCTATCGTCTACTTTTTTTTTCCCTTTCATTCTCCCCTTCTCTCTATTCTCTTTACTTTTCTCTCTTTTCTTTCTCCATCATCTTAAGTCCTTTCTCCATAACCTCTCCACTCCTCCTTACAGTTTTTCCTACCTGTCTCTCAACCATTCAGTCCTCCTGTCTGCTTTCAATCCTCTTTCATTCCTTCCCTCTCCTATTGCATGCCTTTCAGTCCTTCTCATTCCCCTCTTTCTCATTCTTAATTTTCATCCCCAACTCATTTTCACCTCCTTACCTCTCTTCCTCCTCCATAATGTTTATTTTCTCTCCAATATCCCCTCTTCCCTCCCTCTCTCGCCCTATCTCTCTTTCCTCTTCCGTTTATCGCCTTCCCCTTTCTAACCCTCCCCTAGCTTAGTCTCTCTCCTCTCATATTCTTTCTTTCCTATTTCCACGACCTCTAATCTTTTCATTTATCCCTTCCTCCTTTTCCTAAACATCTGCCCATTACTTTTTCCTTGCCTCACCTCCCATACTTCTTTCTTTCCTATTTACAAAACCTTTCATATTTTCTTCACGTTTCTTCCTTTCTTCAGCATCTCTCTATATTGTTTTATCTCACAATTTAACTCCTTCCCTTACCAGCTCCCTCTTCACAATTCCTCTGCCTCTTCGCATCAATGTTTTCTACCCTCCTTACGCCTGCCTGTCTCCCTCCCATCTCTCTCTCTCTCTCTCTCTCTCTCTCTCTCTCTCTCTCTCTCTCTCTCTCTCTCTCATTAGCCGTAGGAACATAAAAAATAATGTGCCGTACTGAAGGGTTTATCACTCTGTTACGCAGTTGCGATGACTTGGAGGGGAGGAAGTGAAAAGGAAATAGCAAGAGAAGAGTGAAATGGAGAGGGAGGTGGAAGGAGATGGAGAGAGGGTAAAGATGGAAGGAGACAGAGAGAGAGAGAGAGAGAGAGAGAGAGAGAGAGAGAAAGGAATGAAGCTGAGGGTGACAGAAGAGAGGGAAGAGAAAAATACGTTACAGAAACTTAATAAATGAACGAAGTCTAAGGAATGGGGGAAGAATGGAAAAAGAAGAGTAACAGGAGTGAAATAACAACCCCTAATGCAGGAGTGGAAGCGAGGCCTTGTTGAAAAGCGGTAGTATATATGGTGGGAATAACGGTAGGGGGTGAGAAGCGGAGGGGAGTCGTGGTGGTATGTGCAAGAAAGGCGGAACAAAGGAAGGTGAGGAATAAAGTGGTGAAATAATGAGAGGTGTAATAAAGAGATGGAATATAGGTGAGATGATAAAGAAGTGACAGAGTGAGAGGGGTGGAATAAAGAAAGAGGTGCAAAGCTGAGGTGAAATGATGACGTGTAATATGAAAGAGGTGGAACGTTGGGGGGAGGGGAGGAGTGGAAGGAAGAGAGGTATGGAAAGAACGGGAAGGAAGGTAGAAAGGGGAGATGTAGAGAAAAGATGAGAGACGGAGTGAGAGAAGGGGGTAGACGGAAAGTAAAGGGGAATGGTGGTGAGAAGTGAGATGGACAAAAAGGGGAGAAGTGGAAAGAAATGGGAGAGGTGGGAAGTAAAGAGAAGGGAACGGTGTGTAGAATGTTGAAAGGAGTGGATAAAGGCTATGGGAAAGGAAAGATGAGGAAGGAGGGGAGGGGGCAAGGAGTGTGGAGGTGAATGCTGAAAAGGGGATGGGTGGAAGGAAAGGATGATGTGATGTGGACGAAGGGAAAAGAGTAAGTTCAAAATGGAGGATGGGAGAGGAATAACGATGCTGGAAGAAGAGAGAGGGATTGCAAAGTGGAAGACGAGAAGACCGATGAAAAATAAGAGAAGCGAAAGTGGAAGAAAGGAGTGAAAACGGATGAAAGAAAAGGAAGGAATGTAAAATGGACGAAGGGCGACGAGGGTAGAGCAAGAACACGGAAGGGGTGCAGAAGGGTGGGAAAGGGGTTGAGGCGAGGGAGGATGGGAGAGTGGGTTAGGAGAAGGGGAAAGAAAAAAGGGGAAGGGGACATGTAAGGGTGGAAGGAAAGGAAGAAGGCAAGAGGAAATATATGAAGGAAGAGGAAGAAGTGCTGAGTAGAAGAATGAAATAGAAAGCAGAGCAAGATCCCGGAAGCGGTGCACAAGGGTGAAGGAATTGTTGAGGTGGATAGGCGAGATACGGGTGAGGGAGGGAAAGAGATAGAGGATGGGTGAAGAGATGGATGACGATACAGTGGAATGGTGACAACAAAGGAAGGGGTGATGAGGCAAAGACAGAGATCACAGAAGAGGTGCTGAACGGTGGAGAAGAGGTGAAAGAGGTGAAGGAAAGGATGGGAAAGGTGGACGTAGAGAAAGGGTTCTGGCGGAAAGAAAGGGAGTGCAAAATGGTAGGAAACGGACGAGAAGGAACAGCAAGAACACGGACGGTACGCAAAAAGGTGGGGCGATGAAAGGGAACGGAAAGGAAGGAATATGAAGAGGAAAGAAATCGGAGAGAAAGGAGGAACATGATCACGGAATGGGTGTAAAAAGATTGGAGGGCGGGGTTTTGGAAGTGAGTGGAGGCGAAGGGAGAGGAGCAGAGGGAAGGGAAAGGGAGTGGGAAGAGGGGAAGGAAGGGGTAGGGGTAGACAGGAAGGGATGGGGGTAGAGGAAAGGGTCTGTTTACCGACACAACCACCACGTAATAACTTCCGCTTTTATAATAACACGTGCCACATCCGCTCTCCTACGCCTTTATGAGGGAAGGGGAGGAAGGAACTAAACGGAGAGGAAGGGGGAGGAAGGAATGAGAAGAAAAGTAGGAGACAGTGAGGGAAGGGAGGAGAGTACAAGAAAAAAGACAGGGAGACAAAATCAGAAAAAGAGAAAAACAAGAAGGTGGGATAGACAAAAGACATGACGATGGAGAGAGAGAGAGAGAGAGAGAGAGAGAGAGAGAGAGAGAGAGAGAGAGAGAGAGAGAGAGAGAGAGATGAAATTGTTACTGCAGAGATAATCCTTATTTTTCGAATGCCTACTCCTTTTCACAATACAAAAACAAAGTAATACCGCCATAAGCACATTCGTCAATCTTAAGACCTTTATAGATTGCTTTTTAGAGCATGGACAATTATGGTAAACAAAGAACTAATTGCCGGAACAACAGAGCAACACGTACGCGCAAACCTACAACATATTCCTGCACACACAAACAATCTAGCTACTGTGCACAAACGCAAGCAGACTACATAAATAAAGCAAATCAACACACACACACACACACACACACACACACACACACACACACACACACACACACACACACACAAATGGCGCTATCATGATCATCCTTGAAGGTGACAAGGTAAGGGTGATTATGTAAGGTAATTACGCGCGGTGCTATTCTCTCTCTCTCTCTCCATTTATTTTCCTCCCTTCTTTCCCGCATCTCCCAACCCCCTCCTATCTCCTTTCCATCTCCATTTCTTTCTTTCTCTCTGCTACTTAATTCCTAACCTCCTTTTACCTCCATGCCATCTATTCTTCCTCCTTTATTTCCTTCCTTCTCTCCATTCCCCTCCTATTTAATCTTTTCTTCCTCCTTTCCTCTCACCCTTCCCCCCTTCCCTCCCCTAGTGATGTGTGAGGGAAACTGCTCTGCCTTGCATTAAATGGCTCAAGGACGAGATTACTGAATGCTCGGCTCATTATCTCTCCTTCCGCATCTCTCTCTCTCTCTCTCTCTCTCTCTCTCTCTCTCTCTCTCTCTCTCTCTCTCTCTCTCTCTCTCTCTCCACAGCATACTTCGCTCAGCCGCCACCAGATAAGAGACTGTAAGGCGGCCAGTAGTATCATGGAGTCTTATGGCCCTGGAAATTGGCAAAGTAAGGGCAAGGGAGGAAAGAGGGAGAGAAATGAAGGGAGGGAGGAGGGGGGAGAAATTGCGGGAGAGAGGAAGGTAACAGGGGAGGAAATATGAGGAAATGAGGGTTAGAGAGAGGGCCTGGCAGGGAAGAAAGGAAGGATATAGATAAACAGACAGAGACAGCCGGATAAACAGATATATGCAAACTAAAACAAGCACCAGATATATATCAGTACACAGAAAACAGTGATAAAGATAATAACACACATACAGAGAGGATACAATTTAGAAAGATGACAGAAACAGCTAGATGGCTGGATAAACGTGCCGATAAATACAGACAGATGACAGAAACAGCCCGGTAGATGTATAAGCGTATCGCTAATGCAGGAAACTGTGAGAGAAGGTGAGTGTGCAGTGTGATCGGCGTGTTTGATGACCTAGCGTAATGGGAACCTCTTGCTGTACATGGAACGGAATTGAATGCAGTGGTGGTGGGTGAAGGGTCGTGAGGAGCAGGAGCAGACACAGACAGTGAAATGGTAAAAGAATGACAGCTACTGCGTTAGTGAAAACACACAGACGGAAGACACAAAATGGCTGATGTATGACAAACTGACAGCGATGGAAGGGAAAAAATAAACAGATAAAGGCAGTATTACTTATACATAACATCAAAACATTACCCAACACAGTTCGACCACCTTAAATTTGCGGTGTCGCTCTTATTACAACTTATTTTCCCTAGCCCAATGGCAAAATGGTAATATCACAGTTTTACATCCTTTTCACTGCACTTTTTCGCGACTAGTATTACATTGTGGTGTTCGTCATTTGTTCCATTTCAACATTCAAGATGGAGATGAAAAGTTCTTTATCACGTTAAAGTGGGCGAGTCCAGTATGCAGAGAATGACGGCACTGTGAGCTAGGATCACTCAACGCTCCAGCTGTACGAGGAACGGATTGGGAGGCACAGGCGGGGATGAAAGGAGGTTAGAATGAAAGGAATGGGCACACAGACACACAACAGACACAGAAATATACAGACACGATACAAAGACAGACAGACGCGAGGTACACACATGCAGACCGACGAGTGAATCAGACATTCCCTGTTTAATGACCAACGACAGTGAGAGGCTTCGGGCATACAAGGAGGGATTAACAGGCACAGTGGGGTAAGAGGCAAGACACAGAGGGAAGGGAGGAAAGGAAGGAAGGAGCAATAGCAAAATAAATATAAAAATGCACCACGGTATTCTTGGGGTTATGAGGCACAGTGGGAAGGGGTAGGATACAGAGGGAAGGAAGAGAAGGAAGGAGGGACAGCAAGATAAATATAAAAATGTAGCACGATACTGTTGGGGTTAATGGAGAATGTTTTTAACCCAATGTGCAGGGTCCATCGGATGAATGAAACCGTCTGGCGGTAGCAAAAGCAGCTAAATACACAAAACAGCGTCACTGTCCTAAACCGTCCTAAAGAGTTAAAGACGATAAAAGATATTTATAAAAAGGTGAATATTGGAGAAAGCAAAGTTAAAGAACTGAAAAGTAACAGCAAAGAATTGAGAAGTTAGAGTAATGAAAGTAGAGGACAGTTAAAATGTAAGAGGTACACGAGTGGCAGGGGAAATAAGAGGGGGGAGTAAAAATGAAGAGGAGAAAGGGTACGGCTGAGGAGACGTGGATGACAGAAACGGTTCAGGGAGAGAAGGAAAGCAAGGGTGGGTAGGAGAGAGAGTGTGCATGATGAAGGAGAGGAAAAGTGACAGGGTAGAAATGTAAGTGAGAACGGGTAAGCGAAAGGGAGAGAGTAACTGAGAGGTAGAAGAATGTGAAGATGGAGTAAGGGAGAATGGGAGAGAAAGGGAGAGGGAAGAGAAAGGGAGTGAGGAGACAGGTGAGGAAAGGGAGAGAGCACAGAGGTAAGGAAAGAAAGGGAGAGAGGAGAGTGGTGAGGAAAGAGAGGGAGAGGGGAGAAAGGTGAGGAGAGAAAGGGAGAATGGAGAGTGGTGAGGAGAGAGGGGAAGAGGGGAGAGAAAGAGAGAGAGGATAGAAAAGGGAAGAGGGACAGAAAAGGAGGGAGAGGGGACAGAAAAAGAGGGAGAGGGGACAGAAAACGAGAGGGAGAGGGGACAGAAAACGAGAGGGAGGGGGAAGTAAGAGAAGGAAGGGCAGGAGAGAAGAGATGAGAAGAGTAAGGTTCAGGACAGTCTGACAGAGAGGGTTAAGGAAGAGCAGGGAGTAACATAAAGTAGGAAGAATAAAGACAAGCAGGAGCAGCACGTGAAACGGGAGGAGTGAAATACGGAGGGGTAAAAAAAAAAGTACAAGCCTAAAAGACACGTAGAATAATTCAGGAAAGGAGAGAGTAAAGACTAAACAGAGGAGCTGGAGTATTAAGAAAAGAAAGAGAGTAATAAGTAAAGAGAGGAGATGGAGTAGGGTAGTGGGGGAAGAGTTCGGGAGAGTGAGGAGTATCACTGTTATGAGATGGCTCTTCCAACTCTCCCTCACGCCCCATTACCTTATCTCTCTCTCTCTCTCGCTCTCTCTCTCTCTTTCACCTGCTGCCACTCAACCCGTGACGTCACCACTGGGTCCGCCTGAGCCTCGTAAATCCGACTCGGTATCCGCCTTACAACAGGGAATGGGGCCATGTAGATCATTGCAATTGAATCCAGCTCTATCTTTTACATGCATCTAGTTATAAATGCCACCATCCCGTTCCAAATTCAGCTAAAAATTATAAAAAACTCGTGTACTTAGAATCTAACACCACTTACAAATGCCGAAGGAACGCCCTCACTTGATGGCACCGATTTCACAGAGAGACTCCACTGCCCAGTTACATAAATGTCCCTAAATTCCCTCCATAACCCCCCACGGGAGGGATGGTGGACAACTTCAGTTTGCAGTCCACTGGGTTCACATTTCAGAAGAACCTAGGGCTGTAATTACTACTACTACTACTACTACTACTACTATCACCAAGACAAGAACGCTCAAACTGCGATGACGTTTTATTCACTTTATTCTTGCAACCTCCAGACACTTTTAACTTTGAAGAAACCATTTGTAGTGACGGAATTATACAGTCTCCTTTAACCCCTTTACAACTTGATTTGTCTACCTAAGCTAAATAAAATCGTCTGAGGGCCACGAGAACAAACTTTAAAATACGTCATAGGAATGAAATACTGTAGTTAAAAGTACGAAGTCCTACATCCACAGTGCAAAATTACGGCAACAGTTCTTTTCTAAATGTCAAACTCCGATACCAACTAACCGGAAACAAAAGGAAACGCGCTCAGCAATTTGTATTTAGTTCACAAAACAAGCATAAAAATAGTATTCCAGTTATATCCACAAAATATAATGTTACCCGTATGTCTTAACATTAATAATTATAAAAATAATAACAATAATAATCTATCTATCTGTTTATAGCCGCTTGTCTCTGAGCTATTGGTTTTACAGAGAGGGACACTAATCCTCCGCCAACTCACTTGTTGCCATGCAAGGAAAACGTGTGGGGTGGTTATATGGTTACCACCCAGCGTTATAAATGGTTTCCTGGCTTACAGGAAACCATTAGGATTGTCACTCATGTAAAACCACCTGAAACGGAAAGAAGAGTAATAAAAAGCGGCAGGAAAGATAAGGGAAATAGGAAGAGTGGAGGGAAGAAACAGAAAACCAATGATAAAGGTGAAGGAAGAAGTAGGCAGCACTACATTAAGTGAGTGGATGATGGTCGCCACCATCTGCCATCACTAATAAATAATAATAATAATAACAATTATTATTACTAGTATAATTATAATTAACATCTACTTTATAAACATAAATCTTTAACTGATTCCAGACATATCTAAACCTGTACCAAAAACTAACCTCCCCTGCAAATTCGACTACACACCACGAGCGCAACAACCCCCTCTATCGGCCAGGAGCAAAAACCAAAGACAAAAGGCGCTCAAATCCGCGTAGGCTAGGTCTGGGAGTGGAGGAGAAGAGGGATAATGGAGAGAGACGGAGGGAGTGGAAGAAAAGATAACACGAGATAAGAATGGCACTGTGGCTGGTTTAATGGGGATGGTTGTGGCTGAGGTGGATGGTGGTGGTGGTGGTGGTGGTTGTAGCAGATGGTGGCGGAGGTGGTTGTGGTGGATGGTGGTGGTGGTAGTTGTGGTGGATGGTGGTGGTGGTAGTTGTGGTGGATGGTGGTGGTGGTAGTTGTGGTGGATGATGATGGTGGTGGTGGTGGTGGTAGCTGTGGTAGATGGTGGTGGTGGTAATTGTGGTGGATGGTGGTGGTGGTAATTGTGGTGGATGGTGGCGGTGGTAATTGTGGTGGATGGTGGTGGTGGTGGTTGTGGTAGATGGTGGTGGTGGTAGTTATGGTGGACGGTAGTGGTGGTAGTTATGGTGGTGGTGGTGGTAGTTGTGGTGGATGGTGGTGGTGGTGGTAGTTGTGGTGGATGGTGGTGGTGGTTGTTGTGGTAGATGGTGGTGGTGGTTGTTGTGGTAGATGGTGGTGGTGGTAGTTGTGGTGGATGGTGGTGGTGGTAGTTGTGGTGGACGGTGGTGGTGGCTGATGTGGTAGCTGGTGGCGGTGGTGGTTGTGGTGGTTTTTGTGCTAGATGGTGGTGGTAGTTGTTGTGCTACAGGTAGATGATGGTGGTGGTAGTTGTGGTGGATGGTGGTGGTAGTTGTGGTGGATGGTGGTGGTAGTTGTGGTGGATGGTGGTGGTTAAGAGTCCTGGTATCGGGTATAGTTGTTGTCGTGGATGTATCTGCATTTGCGTTTGTTATTCATTTTCATTTTTGTATTTTTACTGACTCCTTCTCCCAAACGCAACTGTTTGTTTTTCAAAGAAGAAAAGTAAAGGCTGAGAAAAAATCCGATACTTTACATGATGAACATCTAGGTCTTAAAGATGGTAAAGATCGACTCCATACCACTAATATACATATATTTATTTAAATGGAGAATTTACATATATATACATACATACATATATATATATATATATATATATATATATATATATATATATATATATATATATATATATATATATAGGTACGATAATGAATGTTTGTTAGAATATCTAGCTTATATTTTACCCGAATTCATATTATCAGATCAGATAAATGACTTTTGATGTTATTTGGTTTGCTGAGATGGGTGAGAGGGCTTGAAACATTAGACTGCCAGTATTACTCTTATCCTTTCTGGTTTTGCTTTGTGTGTTTGTAATATTTTGTTTCGTAGTTGTGCTGACTGCATCATTACCTTCGCCAACGAAGCTGGAGGTTATGTATTCACCTATGTTTGTCTGTCTGTCTGTCCAGGCGATATCTCCAAAAGTTCTCAATGAATATCCATGCAATTTTGTGGAATGGCGGGCCATGGGTCAAGAAAGAATTGATTAAATTTTGGGGCGGATACAGATCTGCAATGGCACTGGAGGTATGCGCTCTCTGAGTGATTTTAAGTTAAATTTATCATTCTTGTGTTACTCAATGATGGTGATGGTACTTGTAGAGATGGCACTTGCAACAGTGGTACCGGTAATGTACTGACGGGTTGTGGTTGTGGTGGTGGTGTGAATGTTATTACTGTTAAATTACGCTAGTCTTAGCAACAAAACCTCAACGGTGGTGTAAGTCAAGGTAGTAGGTGTTAGATTATTGGTAGTGAAGATGGTGGTGATGGTTATGCTGGTAGTGGTGCGGGTACTTATGATGACACTGATCTCAGAATCGGTGTTGGCAGTGGTGGGGTGTATGGTGGCTGAGCAGACGGGAGAGGTTGGGGGAGGGGGAGGATGAAACGAGGGAGAAGGGAGAAGCAAGACGTCAGTGGGGGCAGAAAGGAGACTGACCCTAAAGGAGGGGTGGAACTGGGGGTGCATTTGTAGGGATATCTGAATAAATAAAGGTTTACTGACAGTACAGTAGCCAGTGAACGAGGAAACATAAGTGATGCACGGGTCAGCTGGAGGAGAGAAAAAGATAGAGGAAAGGAGAAGGCACGGTTGTTTTGATTTAAATCGATTTAATTCAGTGAAAAAATCATGATTTAAATCAAAATGGAAAATTTTATAAATACAGTAAAAAGGAAGAAGATACAGAATGTGATCGATGTGTATTGTACAGATGCATCAAGTCTGCTTGTTCTGTACTCTTCTTGTACTGATCCTACATCAAGCCAGGCACCATTGAACTATTGTCTTCCGTTACAAGACAAATATTCATAAACTAAACACAGGAAAGAAGGGTCTTTTGTTGATTATATCAATAAATATGACTATGTTCAACGTTAACAAATGAACTCAACACTTCTTTGAATAAGCAGTAACATCATTCAACCTAATGATTATGATCCAAATTTGACAAAATATAAAAGACAACTTGGCAACGTTCATCTGTATCTGACACACAGTGATGCAGCAGAATAAGTAACCTCCTCCATACCAAACAGTGCTGCCTGTAGTGCATTTGCTTATTCCCACTTCCCATTCACATTATTACATTGTAAGTTTGTTTATTTAGACTTTGATATAATTTATAATCATGCCTAATGGACGCATGGCAACAACTGGGAGGAAAAAAGACCCAGTATGGTACTTTTGATTGCTTTCCCAAAACATATACTAAAATATAGTTTCACTTAACATTGACAAAGGTTTAGTACAAGAAAATGATTTCATAGAAGTGAAAAAAATCGACTTAATAAAAATTCGATTTAAATTTAAAAATTCTATTTTTTACTGAAATTAAACAAAAAATCTGCTATTTTTTTCAACCCTGGGGGAAGGGGATTTGGGAGAGAGTTGAGCAAGGGTGAGGAAAGCCATAAGTCCCCTGGGTAACTGACTACGTGCTACCAGGATACACATTAGGGGATGACAAAAGCAGGGAATGAGGTCAGCAGGGAGGGTGGAAAAGAGGAAGAAAGAAAGGGGAGAGAGAGAGAGAGAGAGTGGTGTGTGTGTGTGTGTGTGTGTGTGTGTGTGTGTGTGTGTGTGTGTGTGTGTGTTTCCCAAAGGTCGCCCTTTATCAGTCATACAACACACTCTCAGCTTCTTCCACTTTCTTCCTCTCCTCTTTCCTTCCACCTTTCCAAGACCTTACCCTCTTTCTTCCCTTAACTCTCTCTACCCCTGCCCCCTCCTTTTCTCAGTACTCTGTTACTTCAACATGCCTCACCTCTCCTCCCTTACGCTCCCTACTTCCTTGTTAACCTTTTCTTCTTACTCCCTCCCTCCAACATCTCTCATCTCTCTCCTACCATTCGTAAACTCTCCCCCGCCAACCATTTCTCAACCTAACATTCACTCTCTCTCTCTCTCTCTCTTCTACAGTCTCCCCTACCATAACCACCATTACGGCATAACTACTGATTTGGGGCCTTTTTCCTTGTGCTAGACCTGTAATCTGTGGTGTGTGTGTGTGTGTGTGTGTGTGTGTGTGTGTGTGTGTGTGTGTGTGTGTGTAAACGCGTGCGCGCATAAACATTCACTTTACATGATGAGATCAGTGTCACAGCTAATTCCTAATTTCCGGGTTGCAAAATTTACTAGTCTGGAAAACACTTCAAAAGAAATTGCATTTGGTGAAAACTATAGCAGAAGATGAACGGATGTTTTAGAAATCGGTTGACAACGTAAATAAAAATACAGACCACTATGTGACAAATACAAATAATAATCTCAAACTGTATAACAGGAAATAGTTCACGCGATAAGATAAAGAAACACCACACTACTTCCTTCCTCCTTTCTTCTTGCTTCACTATTTTTTTCTTTACTCCCACACTAAATCTTGCTAAGTGTTTTCCTTGATAATTAGTTTTCTCTCTTTCTTCCCTCCTTAATTTTCTTCTTCCTTCCTCCCTTCCTTCACCACCCCCACTCTCCTCATTCATTTTCTTCCTTACTGTTTGTATTCTTTTCATTCACCCTTTTTTCCTCCCTTATGCCTTTCTTCTATACTACTTCATCTTAATCTTCTTTTGGTTATACTTTTATTCATTAACACCAGTCTTAATCTTGTTTCCTTTCCTTCCTTTTTTTTTTCTGTACTCCTTACTTTTCCTCTTTCGTCTTTTTTTTCCAATTCACATCGTTCTTCATTGTATCTTATTTTTACCCCTTCACTCATACCGTCCTCACTTCTTTCCATCTTTATCCTTTCTACTTTATCTTCAACCTTTCTCCCTTCCTTGTTTCACTCATTCCTATCAATTTTCCTTCAATATTCCTACGTTCACTTATTCCTACCACTTTTCAATCTTTCTTCCTTCATTTCTATCACACTTCTTTTCACTCATTCCTTTCACCTTACTTCCTGTCTTTTTCTTTCAGTCATTCCTGTCATCTATCTTACAGTCTTTCGCCTTTCACTTAATTCTTCCTCCTTTTTTTGTCATCGTCCTTCCGCCTTTCACCTATTCTTTTCCACTTCCTTGTTTACTTGCTCCTAATTCATTCCTTCTATCCTCCAATCCTCCTTCCTTCCTGCCTTTCTCATTCCTTTGCTTATGGCTTCCTTCTCCCTCCTGTTTCAGCTTTCCTTCACTTCTCTCCTACAGCCGTCCTTCCTTGCATTTCTAATTCTTTCCTCCTATCCTTAAATCTTCTCTTCTTCCTAATTCATTCATTCCTTTTTTCCGCTTTCCTTCCTTACTGATTCCTTTTCTTCCTCAACCTCTCTTCCTCCGCTTAGCCCTTCCCTCTCATTCACTTCTCATTCTCCCATTCAACCCTTCCCTCTCTCCTTCACTTCCTCTTATCCCATCCTGCCCTTCCCTCTCTCCTTCACTTCCCCTTATCCCATCCAGCCCTTCCCACTTTAATTCACTCTCCCACCCATCCAGCTCTTCCTACTTTAATTCACTCTCCCACCTATCGAGCCCTTCCCACTTTAATTCACTCTCCCACCCATTCAGCTCTTCCTACTTTAATTCACTCTCCCACCTATCCAGCCCTTCCCACTTTAATTCACTCTCCCACCCATCCAGCCCTTCCCACTTTAATTCACTCTCCCACCCAGCCCTTCTCCCTTTCTTCCAATCCTCCTTCCTTTATTCAGTCAGTCCTTTCCTCTCTCCTTGCCACTAGCCTCACTTCCTCCATACCCGAGCCCCACAAACAGGGGTGACTTATTAAAGGCGTAGCAATACACGCGTGACTAACGTATCAACACTCGTCCATGATGCAATACATGCACTGGCCGTGGTGCTGAGGAAAAGGGAAGAGGGTGAGGGAAGGGGGTGAGGGCAGGGGGTGGGGGGAGAGAAGCTCAGCGAGATAAACAACGGATACTGACAGACAGACATAAAGATAAAAAGAAACAGATACGTGTAGACAGAGACAGACAGCGACAGAGATAGACGTACATTGAGAGAGAGAGAGAGAGAGAGAGAGAGAGAGAGAGAGAGATACGTGAGGGAGGAAAACACGAAAAAGCACTATAACAGGGACACACGGAAAACAAAAAATAAAAGACACGTGAGAAGAAAAATGGAAACAAAATATAAGGTGAAGTGTGGAACTGGATGAGAGGAGGCGACAGGAGGAGGCAGAATTAAAATAAGAATGATGTAAAGAAAACGAAAAAAAAGGTTGTGATAACTTGAGATAATGACTCTCTCTCTCTCTCTCTCTCTCTCTCTCTCTCTGCGGCCACCACACAAAGGGAAGTGTTGTGGTGGTGGTATAAACGTGTCTGGGGCTGATGTGGCACAGAAGGAAGGACGGAAGGAAGGAACGAAGAAGGAGGACGGAGGAAGGAAGAGGGAAGAAAGAAGGATGGGTAAAAAAAAGAAGGCAGAGGAAGGACGCAAGAGCAAGGAGAGACGAAAACGGAAGGATGAAAGAATGGCAAGGAAAGACTCTGGGAAAAATGGATGAATGGATGTACTGACACACAGACTGATATCGAGATGGATGGAAGAAACGATGGGAGGAAGGATGCTTTCATGGTGGATGGATGGAGGAAAGATTAGCCGAAATAAAGAAAAGAATAAGAGAATAGGCTTGTAAAGGGGGATATAACACAGGACAGAGGGAATGAGGAGCGAAGGGATGAATCTATACCAAGGAAAGAAAGGCAATGGTTCGAGGAAACTATACGATAATTACAAAACATAATACATAAGAAGAAGAAGAAGAAGAAGAAGAAGAAATAGTAGTGAATATTTCAAGTAAAACGAGATGGACGAAAAAGGAAATGGACCTTGAAGGAAAGAAAACAAAAACAAAAAGCAAAAACAAAAACATGTATGACAAAGGACCTGCAACAATACGGGAAAATAAAATCCAATGACGCTAACTCTTGAATGGATATATATTTTTTTTTTTACTCACGATTAAGGTCGGCCGGATACGATACACAAACAAACCATTCACTGCGAAAGATCTTGCATAACCCCCTCAGTACGATGACGCTTTTTTAAATTTAGTCTTGCTATCTTCTATTTTATTAACTTGAGATCCCTTGTAGTATATGGGTTAAATAAGGCTGTGTCACACCAATTTGAAGTTTAAAGACTTCAATGGTACATGAATTCGTCTAAAAGTAGCATGAATACAAAATACGTCATCAGATTGAATGGGTTAATCAAATCGTCTGGCAGTAGCGTGAGTGCAATAACTGTGGTTAAGAAGGAAGGGGTTAAAGTATACTGCACTTAACCGCTTCACTACGAGGGAGATAAACTCTCTCTCTCTCTCTCTCTCTCTCTCTCTCTCTCTCACTCACCCACACACACACACACACACACACAGAATCCCTGAAACAATAACAAAAACAAAAACAAGATGCGGTGCCATGGCACGGGAAACCCGTACCGGGCAGTCATTTTAGTACTGACGTATAAAGACAACATGGTATCTAGTCAAAGATGTCACATATCAAATTTCGAGTAAATCGGGTGAAAATTGACGATTTCGTGCCCATTTTAAATTTTGGGCCCGACCCACTTGACACTGACCCCCCTACCGTTAACTGGGGAGTGACCCCCCAGATGTAATGAGGCATGTTACAGGACGCAGATTTGAAAGATGCACATTTAGGTTTTGGTTTCACGTCGATATGACGAATTTGAAAGGAGTTATGGCGAAAAAAAAAAAAATACATTTTTTTGGGCCTACAGCCTAAGCCTTTGCCCAATTTGGCCAAAATTTTAATCAGGTGATCAGAGGGTCATAGCCCATCATCCCGGTAATTTTAATCAAAATCGCACCAGTAGTTTTCGCGTAAAAATGTTAACGGACAGACCAAGTAAAACCAATACCCGTCCTCAAGCCTCTCCGGGGAGGGGACGGGTAATAACACATGGCAATCAAAAAGCCTAGCAGTAATGGTTGCAAGTTACACAGCGGTCTTGGGTTTGTGGTGACAGGTGAGAATGCAACGAGAGAGAGAGAGAGAGAGAGAGAGAGAGAGAGACAGACAGACAGACAGACAGACAGAGAGACAGACAGAGACTGACTTATGTCACTCGGTAAAGGCATGACAACAGGATAGCACAGCACTCCTGACCCTTCAGCAACCAGCTATAAAGGTGTTCAGACAGAAACATAATTATGACAGGACTGAAAAGCCAACATGGGGGTCATAACAGCGAACTATGGGACACAAGGATGATGGAGGGGGGGGGAGATCTGAACCGCAAATTTGATTATTGAGGGGCAATCGGATTTTCCATATATATCTCTCCGCTGAAATTCCAGTGAAATGTCCCCAGCCCATCAATCACCAGTAACTTTTCAACAATACAGGCTCTCTTATAAAAAGGTGAGAGTGTAAGTTGGGGTTCTCCCACACAATTCTCTAAGCATTAAAAAGATTAAAAAAAAAAAAAAACGTGATTGGCATGCCTGTCTCCGCTCCCGAACTACGGTATACTTATGCAATCTTTCAGCTATTTTTTGAAAATGCGGCCGTGTATAACAAATACGACTGGTACAACTAGTAATTCTAGTACTAATTCTACTAACTAACAAGTATATTGCAAAAAATAACCTTCATTCGGTAGGGCGGTGTTTCATGGTTGCCTCGTTCACCTGATGGCCTCTCCCTAACCTAGCTTAGCCAGGCCCCAACTCCGGGGATCATGCCTCTCGCTAACGGACGACGCAACAATACGGTAAAATCCGTCGCCAAGGTTGACTTCCTACCAACGACACCGAGACGCTATCAACCAGGTTTTACGAGTGTTTGCACAAATAGTGGCGCCAACCTGCATACTATAAATCAGCAAACAGAAATATGAGATGTTTGATAAGGCTTGCTCTGTGAGCCTTTGACTGGCCTTGGACTGTGTACTGCTGGACGGGTTTTCTGTATAACAGTGATAACTCTGATTAAGGAAACCAAACAAAAGACCTGCCGGTACTTTCAAAGCCGTCTGTCAGTAATGCCATGACTATGATATCTATGTTTCCCCCACTCGGCCAAAGCCGGCGAAAAAAAAAAAAAAAAAGAGAGAAAGACCATTACTTAGTATAGAATAAAAAATGGAATTTCTAAACAGAGGAATAACAAAATTTACGCTACGCTCGCAACCTGCAGTGGAAAAAGTACTTTACACTGTGTACATTACAAAGCTGCGTTACTACTGCCATCCCCATCGTCTGGATGAGAAAAATGAATGACATCATAATAATAATAAATATATCAATAATAATCATAACAGTTGCAAAAAAAAAAAAAAAAAAAAACATGCAAAATGACAAATAATGGAGAAGCCCCTCTTAGTACTATTGCTACCTCATTCCTTAATCACAATTACGGTACTTCAACAAAACTAATCGCCTATTGTCTGCCAGCAACCGCCGCCTTGCCTTTCCTACCGTCGTTAACCGTACCTATTCAAATATTCAAATGGGCCAGTCCGTTTAACCACCCGGTGATCAGCACACACTCGTTCCCGTTAACAATGATGTGGCGTTGTGTGTGTGTGTGTGTGTGTGTGTGTGTGTGTGTGTGTGTGTGTGTGTGTGTGTGTGTGCTCGCGAGCCTGCTTGCCCGCCCATATGGCTTAAAAAAAAAAAAAAAAAAAAAAAAAAAACTAAAGAGTACTATAAGCTTTTCGTCCCAGCTACTGAACCAATCGTGGCATGCCATACCATTCTGAAACTGTTAGGAAACCTGTCTTTCAGTTGTAGCCTACCAGACTTTTCCCCCAAAAAAGCCAAATATAGCCGGGGGGGGGGGGAGCGAAACATTTCCGCTCAGCAAGAACATAGCGCACATTTTTTTTTTTTTTTTTTTTAGGGGTGGGAGAGTCAAGCATGGCATATGTTATTTTTATTTGTCAAGAAAACCGTCTTCCAGTGGTATCAGCCTTTTTCCGAAAAAAGCCAAATGTACCCGAAAAATGACAAAAATACAACCTGGTTCGCTCGTACATGTTTAACACCTTTGATGTGCACAATTTCAATAAATCTTTTTACTGTGCAGCCATACAATCTGGACTCAATACAACCCACTGTGTAGTGTGACCATTCAAAGAGCAAGAGAGCTTCTAGTTATGAGTACTGTCATGGACTCGTACTCCGACTCATAAAGCAAGCCTGTACTTGCTTTATGAGTCAAAAAACAGGGTTTTCCTGCGTTACTGATTAATGACATTTTACTGTATTTTCCGGTAGGGAAGTTAATGTTCAGTTCATCGGGACTCCCTTTCATTCGGGATGACCTGCGAGAGACGTCATCATAAATTTGTTACGGTAAACACTAATATCAGAACGGAATAGTTTCATCTGATAAAACAACCCAATCATCCACATAAAGTGATTGGTGAACTGTAACAAACTGCATTACCACAACCTTGAACACAACAGCGGAAATATTTTCCGATGCAGATTTTTTATATGGGAATATACAGTACAGCGTTCTTTGTTCTTTTGTAGTTTCATCTCTTTAGTTATCCTTACCACAATATCCTGATTTTTGGTAAACAGCTACAACACTTATGGTATCTGTGGTCGTACTGTAATAAAATAACTTTACAGGTGATGCCCTGGTGTTCAGTCTACGCTTACTGGGAACATGAAATTGTTATCCGTGGCTACTGCAAATGGTTATAAATAAAGACTTGACTGCAACTCACCGCAAGGCTCCTTCTCCTCCTTCCGCTTATTCCTCTTGTTCCTGCGCCTCGTGAACATCAGCCAAACACTCCACTTTTCCTTCACATGTTCCTTCTTGAACAGACTCCCGCTCCGTTCCCGCTTAAACAGACTTAGCGCCATCTTTTTTCTCAGTGTTTCATGGTATTTGAAGGGTGGTAATCGGGTCATTCCAGCAACTATTTCCCAATAACCTCTAACCAACACTTATCATTTCCTGGTAATTATTCCGCTACTTCTCGATACGACTATAATGCCATTTCTGGATTTCTATTTCCAAGCTCCATTTGTACGGACAGTGACTTTTTCTCTCTCTCACACTGCTTCTCTGTGAACTTTAGGCACGGTCACACACACACTGGAAATAATAAACTTAATACAGTATGAGGGAGAAAAAGAAAGGTCGGTGATTATAATCAATATATGTACATTAAAACGCCCTCATATTTCTCTCTCTCTCTCTCTCTCTCTCTCTCTCTCTCTCACACACACACACACACACACACACAGGCGGCCAAACAACAGGTGTAGAATGGAGAGGTAAGAATTACTTCCTGGTCAGTCCAACATGAATCCTCCCATCCTTCATGTTCATTAACCACTTCCTTTCTTTCATTCATTTTCATTATGACCCTTGCTTGTTTAACCATCATTATCTACTCTCCTTCATTCCCTCCTCTACACCCATGACCTACCCTCCTTCCTTCATGTCTATTATCAACTATCCCTCTCTCCCTCATTCCTTCGTGTCCATTTTACTCTCCTTTTATCCTTCACTTTTACTACCAACTTCCTTCACGTCCATCATCTACTTTCCTTCCTTCCTTCCTTCACGTCCATCATCTACTTTCCTTCCTTCACGTCCATTATCTACTATTTTATAATCTTTCACTTACCAACTCCTTCACACCTTCACTTCCACTCTCCTTCCCTCCCACATGTCCATTACCATACGGAACATTCTCTTCCTTTACGTCCGCTATACACTCTCCTTCCTTCACTTCCATTATCTACTCTCCTTCCTTCACTTCCATTATTTACTCTCCTCCCTTCACTTCCATTATCTACTCTCCTTCTTTCACTTCCATTATCTACTCTCCTTCCTTCACTTCCATTATCTACTCTCCTTCCTTCACTTCCATTATCTACTCTCCTTCCTTCACCGCCATTATCTACTCTCCTTCCTTCACTTCCATTATCTACTTTCCTTCCTTCACTTCCATTATCTACTCTCCTTCCTTCACAGCCATTATCTACTCTCCTTCCTTCACTTCCATTATCTACTCTCCTTCCTTCACTTCCATTATCTACTCTCCTTCCTTCACTTCCATTATCTACTCTCCTTCCTTCACCGCCATTATCTACTCTCCTTCCTTCACTTCCATTATTTACGCTCCACTCTTCCTTCACTGCTTTATCTACTTTTATTCCTTCACTTCCACTATCCATTCTCCTTCCGTCACTCATTATCTACTCCATCATTCCTCCATTTCATAAACGTCTCTCCTTCTTTCACTTCTATCATCTACTCTCCTTCCTTCCTTCACGTCCTTTATCTACTCCCCACCCTTCCTTCACTTCGTTATCCATTCTCCTTCGTTGTCTTCGTTATCTTCTTCCTTCGTTTGTCCTTATCTAACTTCGCCCTTCCTTCTCTTCAATTATTACTATCCTTCCGTCCTTCACTTCCATTGTTATTTACTATCCTTCCGTCCTTCACTTCCATTAATATGTCTCCTTCCTTCCTTTCTTAACTTCAATTACCTACTCTCCTTCCGTCCTTCACTCCGATTACCTACTCTCCTTCCGTCCTTCATACCAATTCCCTATTCTTCTTCCTTGCTCCACGTCAATTACCTAATTTCCTTCTTTGCTTCACGTCAATTACCTACTCCTTTCTTCCTTCGGTTCCAATACCTACTGTTCTTCCTTCAATCACTTCCATTACTACTCTCCTTCCTTCCGTCCTTCCTTTACTTTCGTCAACTACCGGTACTTTCCTTCCTCTCCCGTCATCCTAGTTTCTCAAGTAATTTCCACTGGTTTTCAGTCATTTCATACACCGCCATTTTCTGTCTTATTTATCTGCCATCATTCCCCTTCCCTATCGCCTTTGCACGCAAGTATTTGCATTATTTCTTAATTCTCTTCATCACTTCCTTTGTACGGTATTATATTCCACTTGTTCTTCACCAAGTTCTTCCCTTATTTGTCCTATTTTTAACTGAACCCAACGTGATGAGGCAAACTCGTCCGCCCTGAACGTCGGAACGTGGGATTCGACGCTGCTTTTCAGACTACAACTAAAAAGCATTCACAGCATTCAGAGAGCGCGTACCTCCGCCATTGCTATTAAAATGGATCCGGATCCGTGGATATTGGATCCAGATCCACCTCCATATTTAATCAATTCTTTCTTGGTCCATGGCCCACCTTTCCACAACACTTTATTGAATTCACAGAGAACTTTTGGAGATATTGTGTGGGATACTCCGGATCCGGATCCGGATTCTCCCCCAAATTTAATCATTGCTTCCTTGATCCATGGACTAGCGTTCCACAAAATTTCATCAAAATCCGTTCATAACTCTTTTAGTAATCGCGGATCCGGATCCGGATTGGCCCCAAAATCCAATCGGTTCTTTCTTGGTCAATGACCCACCTTTCCACAAAATTTCATTGAAATTCACAGAGAAATTTTGGAGATTGTGCGGGATACTATGGATCCGGATCCAAATCCGCCCCAATTTTAATAATTTCTTCCTTGGCCCATGGCCCACCCTTCCACAAAATTTAATCAAAATCCGTTCTTAACTTTTTGAGTAATCCTGCTAACAGACAGACGGGCAAACAAACAAACGCGGGGTAAAACATGACCTCCTTGGCGGAGGTAATGATGTGACCGTCTTGGCCTCTACTACCTACATGCAAAATTTCAAAATGATAGGTCAACTCTTAAGTATTTTTTCTCAACGGTGCCAGTCCTAAAATTTGTACCCTGTCATCTAAAATACACAAGAAAACACTGATCAGATTATAACATACCGGTAGTAGTAGAAGCAGTACAGTAATTAACACCAACCGGAAATGAACTAATAATTTTACCATTAATAACATGACCATTACAAAAACAATCACTATCAATCTTTTCAGTCCTAAATGAGCAACCTGAAAAAGAATGCCACTGTCACCATCACCCCCTCCCCCCTCTACTGTGACGGAAGCGCTCCTGGCCAGCCACTCAGGGATCAAACACCTTCACGCCTCCACGAACACAACCACCATGAAGGACCACCACCACCACATGGAAGGAACATCACAACACTCTCCCCCACCCCCCACTCCCCCCAAAAAGCTATCTTTAAACACAATGGAACTTAACAATCCACACTATTTTAGTACCGGCAAATAAAAAGAAAAAAAAAATCCCCACCTCCTTCAAAACATGCTGTACACACCGCCAAGACAGTTCGATACGAACAAAACATACCCTTGTTATATACAAACAACATATCTTTTTTAACAATAATCGTATCAAGTCGAACCGAAACTGCTTTATTAATATAGACCGATATATGGGGAGATACACAGTTAGACAGATACACACACACACACACACACACACACACACACAGCGTGGGGGGCACAATGCATAAAGACGATAAAACGATTCCTACAGTGTGGAAATAATTAATCATCCTAAGTTTGACGATAACACAAGCACTCATGCCGTCTCGGGACTGGACACTCCATGTAATTCAGACTGCATAACGCATTCTGAGATGGTGCACGCGCATAAGCACTTCAGTTCCTTGTGTAAACAAAACACTTGGCCAGTCTATTTTCAAACCGCCAGCACTTGTAAATTTCACCAACTATGTCAATGATTATCGTGGAATATACGTACAGTATATTGTGGCTGTATTGTTCTAACGTATACTTAGATATTACAGGTACTAGCAAGCTAAATATGAGCGGAGATACGGAGCACAGACTAGTCACAGCTCAACTACCAAGGAGCTAGTAGGGAAGGAGAGGTGGAGAAGTAGGGGGGACGAGAAGTGGAGGAGATAGAGGGGAGGGGGGAATGAGACGAGATGTGAAGGTGAGAAAAGAACCCCCCATCATAGTCTTATCTAGGGTTCTATAATGATGGTGATACATCCTTCACATCTCCAACCATCCTTCTTTTTATTTTCTTTCCATCCATATTTCTCCTCTGCAATTTCCTCGCTTTATACAAACCCCCTTGTCCCTTATCTCCTCCCTCTACCTCATCCCGTCACCTGTCCGTCCCCGCCTTGCCTCCCCCCTTACTGATAAAAGCGATAAGGGATCCAGGGAAAAGATAAGGACTGGGGGTGGCGACAGACTGCCTCTTATTAAATTGCTGTTCGTGCCTTTTTTGGGGGGGCCGGTAATCTTTTAATAACACACACACACACACACACACACACACACACACACACACACACACACACACACAATTCTTACTTGAAAAAATAACAAGATGTAACAATGATAAGAAGAAAAAAAATTGTGAAGTGGGGAGAATGGACTGGATAAGAAAGAACGTTATTCATTAAAGATGAGTAGCTGAGGAGAGCACGTTAAGATGGTGCTGTAATATGGAGAAAACTGGAATAAAGTGACGAAAGGGTATGTTTGTGTGTGTTTGAAGGTAGGAGGAAGTATGGTAGGCCAGGAAAAGGTGGACAGATATGATAATTGTGTGTGTGTGTGTGTGTGTGTGTGTGTGTGTGTGTGTGTGTGTGTGAGGTATTGAGGTAGATGAGGCTTGGGAACTGACATGGAATCGAACATGCTGGATGAATTTTGTATGGAGGAGTGCATAACAAAGGTTTGGCATCCTTTTTTTTAACCTGACAAAGTCATCTGACTGACCCTTGTCCGATAAGTAATAATGAAACAACTTGTGGATAACATGTCTATGAGAAACCGGCACGATTCCAGAGGCTTGAATGGTGACTGAATGAGTAAGTAGGCCATTTCACTGGGCATGCAACTGATTAGTTCTCATACTATATATATTTGTTTTTCCTTAATTCCTGAACACTACTTCGCCTCACCTGTGAGTGGGAAAACGCGGCAGGATGATGATGACGATGATGATAATGATGACTTACATTTAAAAAAAATCCTTCAAACAAACAAGCAGACTTGCCCCTGTGGTGTGCATTTAGCTTTTCAAAACAGCACTAATAAATTTCAAGGTTATGTCAATCTCCCCAGGTAAGCTAGATGTCAAAGTCTGCCGGATTATCAAAAGGTCACATAGATATCAATGCGCCTATCTACTGGGCGTGACAGGAAGGGAGCATACTGAAATATGATAATGTTAAACCATGCTACAGGTAACCACTGCGGGATAGTGAGGGACGCCTTCGTCATTGGGAATACCGTTACCGGTACTGCATATATCTGGATACCAGTTTTATGAAAGTCAGTTTTACTACGACACTGAGTCACTTCATGTCATGGAGTACTATCACTGTCCCAGACTAAGTGGTACTGTGGCATCGAATCAGAAAGTTAATTTTTTAAAGCACAGTCTAGGGAATTCAGTTTCTCTAGGCAACATCCGGTCATACCCAAAGCATAGGCCTCCATGCAGCTTGGTGATGTTCACCCCAGGATTTTTGAAAATAAATGGCACAAACGCATCATAATATCAGTGGAAAAATATTCTTCAAACTATTTACACACCGGTAGAGTACTGTATACTGTCGCGATCGGGTATGAAGCATGAGATCCAAAAATGGGGTCTAACAAACCATATATATATATATATATATATATATATATATATATATATATATATATATAGATAGATAGATAGATAGATAGATAGACATACTATATATATATATATATATATATATATATACACGCACACACACACACATAATGCAAAGCAGGAGCCAAAGGCCAGGAGCCTGAAAATTGCTCCTTCCAAGAAAAAACAAAAACAAGATAACAGACAGCTAAATTCAAGATCCGTTCATTTCGAGATGCCTTGACACACTGCGTTTGAAAGACTGGAGATCATAGACAGTAAGAAATACAGACAGGGAAACAGTTCCAGAGTTGACCTGTTGTATACATGGAGGACTAGGAGTAACAGTTAACTAGAGAACTGGACAGAAAAGGGATGAGAGTTGGTTGCTACACGGGTGCTACGTACCCGCCGGAGTGGTGGAGGGATGCAAGCAGACAAAGTCAGAGGAGCAGTGACCACTGAAGCAGACAGAAAAGAGATAAAGATGCAACAATGCAGCGAAGAGACAGAGGTTGAAGGTAGCCAGTAAGAGGAGGTGAGTTAATGAGATGAAAATCCTTTGACTCCACCTTGTTGTGAAGAACTGTATGTGGGGAGTATCCCACGAAAGGGTTGTACTCTACACTGGGGCAAATAAAACCAGAGTAGGGTAAAACATGATAATTTCGCCGCGACGCCAATAATTCCAATTCAAACGACCATAGCTAGTAAACTACTGCATGGATTAGGCTACCACTGGGCTTAGGATTTAAAGGAATGCCGACCTAACAAGGTCGTGTGAAGTTTTGACCCACTGTGGAAAAAAATAGCATTTGAGAAATGAAATTGTTTACCGAAATTTTTCAGCATTTATTGCAACAATAAGAACTGGGGGGGGGGGATCTAATTACCCATTATTTACATGTTTCAGGCCATATTAACATTCACTTCTCTGACTCAGGTCATAATAAAATAATTTGATATTTTGAGAATTCGAACGGTAGCCACTCCATGAGTCACCAAGCATGCAGATGAAAATGCCGCGTAAATGTTTGCAAGAAAGTGAAGTCCTACACCAAGGACAGCCTTGCTGCTGCTATTAAGGCAGTCTAATTATTTTTGCTACTAGTGTTTGAGTGCCTTCATCCTTTCAGGTGCTGGGGCTGTGTTTTACTTTCAAATGTTGAGCGAATTGTGTAGGGGATGATTTCTTGGTTTGTGGGGTTGGGAAGGCTACAACCTTTCTCAAAAGTTTTCCATGTGTAGGCCTATATTGCTACAGCTAGTCTCCATGACAAAGTTGGGAAGTTCGTAGCCCCTGTGTTTGATTCGAAGTGGTACACAGCGGTTGTGTTGAAGCAGAACACTGAGATGGGGTTACGTGCACCTGCACTTCAGGGTTTCCGAAGGGCCGAGGATGGTGTTCCAGGGGCCAACGTGAGTGGATGAGTGCTGTGTACTAGTGTCAGACATCCTTATGTCCTAAAGAAGTCCCCCCGACCAACTTCCAACTGTGCCAGCCACTTCTGTATCAGTAAACAGTGATGGATGCCATCGACGTAAAAGTTCGCCCAATACATGGCATAGGCTCTATTGTATGGTAGCCTAAGCTACCTAAGCCTAGTTATAATCAACTGTGTATATGTCACGTGGCATTATAACAATAAAAGCCATTAAGCATTTATTTTTTTGGTTTAATGACAGTAAGATTTTTTTTTTTTTTCTAAATGGGTCGCGGCGAAACTACCCTCTCGGGAGGGGTAATTTTGCCGTGAGACACTTTTTCAGAAATATGTGGTGTGGGCCATTTTCTTCTTTTTTTTTCCTTGACAATAATGATTGTAGGTATCTTTGGAAGAAGGGCTGAATATATATCTATCTATCTATTGCCAGATGCCTTAATCCCGTAAGGGGTGGCCACAAACAAATCGCCTCCAGCTCGCCCAGTCCCCCCCGCCATTTCACTGTCCTTTCCCCAGCTCACACCCCTCTCTCTCAAACACCTTTGAGGCATAATCAAGTCTTCCTTATCTATTGATGTAACAAATAATCATAATCTCCATATGAAATTTTCTGTTGCTAAACATGAGTGGCGTCATTCATTTTCACCTTGGTCTATTTTTGCTTGTGGTCTATGGGTCTGCTCAGCTCGACAGACCAGGGTAGGGCAACAACAACAACTTTCCCTTGCCGTGTGCTAATCTTTCCGTTCTAAACTTATAAACAATAATCTATCTATCAATCTGTCAATTACCAGGTGCCTTGATCCCGTAAGGGGTGGCCACAAACAAATCGCCTCCATGTCGCCCTGTCCCCCGCCATTTCACTACCCTGCTCCAAGCTCACACCCCCCTCTCTTATATACAGTATATATATATATATATATATATATATATATATATATATATATATATATATTTTTATGCGAGGAAGAAGGAACCAAAGGCCATGAGCCCGCAGTAACAGTTCCCTCAAAGAGAAAAACAAAATACAATAGAGGGCCAAATTCAAGATCCGATCATTTTGAGATGCCTGGACACACTGCATTTGAAAGACTGGAGATCATAGGCAACAGGAAATACAGACAGAGGGAGACAGTTCCAGAGTTGACCTGTTGCATAAATGAAGGACTGGGAGTAACGGTTAACTCTTGCATTAGAGAGTTGGACAGAAAAGAGATGAGAGTTTGCTGCTAGACGGGTGCTATGCGCCCGTCGTAGAGGTGGAGGAATGCATGTAGACAGTTCAGAGGAGCAATGACCATTAAAGTAGCGATAAAAAAGAGATAAAGATGCAACAGTGCGGCGAAGAGGCAGAGGTTGAAGGGAGTCAGTAAGAGGAGGAGAGTTAATGAGACGAAAAGCTGTAGCACTGTCGTCACTGTTGTGTGTCACTGTGCTATGTCTGCACTCCAAAAAGACAAAAAAATCTGATCCAAGTTAAGGTACACAATGTATTGCACACTGAAGAGAAAAAGACAAAGCGGGGAAAGAAAGATATAAAACACATGACAGCTATTTAGAAAAAAAAAAAAAAGGTGAAATGGCACTTGAAATACAGTTGAAGAGAAGGAGATGAGAAGCAACAACATATCAGTTAATGAAAGTAAATATCATCAAGGCTAAATAGATGGCCAGATGCATAAACAAGAAAGATCAAGAAATGTTATGGCATCTAGCAATGAACACCAACACACATATGCACACCTACATGCACACCTGTAGCAAGTGTTCTTTTATACACACACATATGACCTCCTGCCCCACCTCTCTCTCTCTCTCTCACCAAGATCTTTATGGGGACAAGTATGAAAAACATGAAATATAATGACACACACATGCACACCCACACGTGTGCATGCAGTACCAATCTCACTTCATAATACAGATTCCTCATTATCTGTATCATCCTTGTGGCAATTCCTTGTACTTTTTCCAATTTATTATCAAGTTCTGTTATATATGGTGACCATACCACTGCTTAATATTCTAATCTGGGTCGGACACTAGTAGTTTCCCCTATACCTTTTCATCCATATATTTAAAAGCCACTCACGTTGGCCATCAGTTTATATACTCCTGTAATGATCATTTATATGCTTTTCTGATGATGTGTGATCCTATATGGTAATGCCTAGGTCCTTCTCTTTCTTCATTTTACCAATCCTTCCAGCTCCCACAGTATGTTCACAACTTGGGTCTTTTGTAACTTACACCCATCTCTGGTACATGGTATTTTTTTCCACTGAAATCCAATTTCTTGGACACATACACACACACACTAATGGCAGCTCTCCATGTTGCCCAATTTCAACCAGTCTCCCTAATCAGCTCCCTATCCCTGAAGTCACAATATGACTTCATCCCATTTTTGTTTTTCTTTCTTTCTTTTTTGAGGGCAGGGGGTTCTGTCTCCCATAACCCTACGATCAACATTCACATCCTTCACCTTCCACATACTTTTTTTTTTTTTTTTTTTTTTAAAGCAAGGAAGAAGGAACCAAAGGCAAGGTGCCCGCATAACAGTTCCTTTCAAGAAAAAAACAAAAACAAAAAACAAAAACAATACAAGAGAAAGCCAAATTCAAGATCAGTCCATTTTGAGATGCCTGGACACACTGCATTTGAAAGACCAGAAGTCACAGAAAGTAGGAAATACAGACAGAGGGCGACAGTTCCAGAGTTAACCGGCCGCATAAATCAAGGACTGGGAATAACGGTTAACTCTTGCATCAGAGAGTTGGAAAAAAAGGGATGAAAGTTTGTTGCTAGACGGGTGCTATGTAGAGGTGGAAGGATGCAAGCACACAGTTCAGAGGAGCAGTGACCATGGAAGTAACAATAGAAAAGAGATAAGATGCAACAGTGCAGCAAAGAGACAGAGGTTGAAGGGAACCAGTAAGAGGAGGAAAGTTAATGTGACGAAAAGCCTTTGACTCCACCCTATTGAGAAGAGCTGTGTGTGGGGAGCCTCCCCACACATGAGAGTTGTACTCTACACAGGGGCAAATAAAACAAGTGTATAAAGGCAACAACTGTGCTGGGGTAAAGAAGGTACGGAGTCGGCTTAGCACACCTAATCACTTGGAAGCAGATTTCACAAGAGATGTAATATGATCTTTCCAAGATAAGTCCCGAAAGAATGAAACCTCAAGCATGTTCAAGTTATCATCTTCCATCCTCTGAACATGCCCAAACTATTTCATTCTACTCCTCAACACAACATTAATGCATTCAAATCCCATCCTTCCTCTTAACTCTTCAGTTCCAATCCTAACCTCCCTAGGCCTCTCATTCAAAGAAACATTGTCAGTATGCATTCATCTAATCATCATCATTTCTGTATGTTTCAGCCTACGAATATTATCTCCCTTTACTGCCGAGGCCTCACTACCGGTACCATACACTATTACATTCCTAACACATGCTGCACACACGGACTCCTCAGCACAGAGGAAGGGCCCTCCCAACGTCAGGAGAGGCAAAAGCTTCAACTTCCTGCAACCACTAGCTGCTTTCCCTTCCCATAGAGATAACTCCAGCCCTACCACCTCCAGCATATACTGTAATGTGTTCTCAAATAACAAAACTCCTCCACACACTGTAAAGAGACTCTTCAGGATGGTACAGTAAATCCTCTCATGCCTCTCAAAATCTGCATGTTCTTCCCGACACACTGCACACACAAAATCAGTATTATTTTGCAGCCCACCCCTAATACCATAATATCTCTTATGCACCCACTTATCACAAACACCGCACAATACAGAGTTACTTCCCACACCCTTGTGGCAAACTCCACATGGAAACACTCACTCTGCTTTGACAGTAACACCACCAGCCCTAGATATAACTTTTGTTTTATATGCATTTACTCTCAAACCTGCATGCCCCAATCCATCTCTCTACTTCCTAAATCTTTCCTCTGCCTCCATCTTATTCTCTGTGATCAACACTAAGTCATCAACATACAACATCTTCCACAGAAGTCCAGTTCTGAAGTCATGTAAGAGAGCTTCAAGCACCATGATACGTAACAAGGGGCTCAAGACTGACTCTTGATGCACGCCAACATTCACAGAAAACACATCACTCAAACCTCTGTTCACTCTCACCTGGATGCAAGCACCCTTGTACAATGTCATAACCACTCTAATCAGCAACTCCACAATCCCAAACTTTCTTGTTGCCCACTGCACCACCTCCCTAAGAACTCTGTCAAAGGCCTTCTCAAAAAAGTACAGCTCCCTCTTCTGTCCTATGTATTTTTCCTGAAGCTGCTGAACAATGAATATTGCATCACTGGTCCCTTTGCCTGGCATAAACCCATGCTGCATCTCATCAATATCCACTTTTTCCCTTATCATACTTTACAGGACTATCTCCATTATCTTCATTATCTGATCCAAAATTTGTATGCCTCTATAATTTCCTATTTCCAGGGCATCACCCTTCCCCTCATACAGAGGGAGCAACTCACTCTTATACAATCAAATTTATCAAATCAGTAACTAACCCACTCCTATAGCTCCTGAGGCTTTCAACACTTCAGCAGTTAATCTAGACACACTCATCACCTTCCCCAACTACATCCTGATAACTGACTGCCTTGCATGCAACAGCAGCATCAATCAAGTGCCATGGGTCAAACACTGGATCCACTGACTCCAAGCCTTCCCTGTTCCATGTTCCAGTCAAACTCCTCATTCAGCAACTGGCAATAGTGCTTTCTCCAAGCATCTTTAATATCCTCACTGTCCACCAATACCTTTTCTTCATCAATTTTCACTCACTGCTCACCTATGATACCCTTGTTTTCTCTCCATCTATTTTGCCACCTTAAATACAGTATCATATTCTTCATTTCGGCACTACTAAGACTATCCAGTACACATCTCCGAGACTCAAATTTTGCCCTGTATACCTCCTTTCCGGCCCTACACACGGCAGCCAAGAATCCCTTTCTGTTGCCATCCCTTTTCCATTCTCAAGAATGTCTTCTTTTCTCCTTAACTGCGGCTTCTCCACCATCATCCCACCCCTATATTAAATTATGTCTTGGTGGACCCCTTGTCCATCCACAATCTGAATTAGTAACTCACAGGAGATTGTTTCTGAGGGCTCTGTATTGCTCATTAACACTTCCACCTATGGCTCCCCATTCAGCAACCACTCATCACACTATAGATGGCATCTCTTAGTGCTTGGTTTTTCAACTTCTACACTTTCCTCCTGAGTGCATAGGCCTTTTTCTTCACTATGGTACCCACTCCTTCAGTACCATGTAATACCAGCAATTTTTGTTTGCACAAACTCTTTTCACTCCACAGCTTTAACATCCTTCACTAACCTTCTATCAGCCTTCCTGACCAGCAAATACTGTACTGTAGTCAATCTGGCTACTACTATTCCCAGACTCGTATTTAATCAGCCTTTGCTCTCTTTTCCTATATGGCATGTTGCACACAATCACGTTCACTGCCTCCTTGAACTCCAATATCCTTTCTCCTTCCATATTTTTCATTTCATATACTCATCCCCCATGCACCTCTCATTTTTAAACTTATTTCTGGTGCCTGTCCAGTGGCTAAAAATGTATCTCCATTAAACCAATGTTATAATGGTCTCAGTATACGATCAATCATTAACTGATAAGTTTTCTCAAACTTATCCTAATTCCATAACTTCATTCCTGAACCAGATCATCTTTCTCAAATTATCCTTCCACTGTTTAATTCCATCTGTACCAGTACAGTGCTATGGTTCAATTACTGCAGGAGTCCTAACCGTTAACAAACATTTTTTGCATCTTACCTTTCTGTACAAACTGTAAATACATTATTTCCCCTTATCAAACCCAAGATGTTGGCATGACAGGCTCCTCAAAATGTTGAGGTTTGATAGTGCTACCACTTCTCAATTTTTTTTCCCAAAGCACTCTATAAATGAGTCTGTCACATCTGACTATGTGTGCAGTGGTGCTGCCCTCATGATGAGAATGAATATTTTATGCCAACGAACACCCAGGATTCTGACTGACAATATTGCAGATCATATCTATTACCACCACATTCATTTTGTGTGTGGTGGTTGTACAGGTACTCCCATACCTCACAAGGTACTTCATCTTTCTTTCGAAACAGTGTGGCTAATTTGAATTTTCTCCACTGCCATGGTGTTTTGGCCAATCATATTAGTGCAACAATTAAGTTGGTATAGAGAAGAATGCACCAACTGCAGCATACCTGTACAGGTGTTCTAATCCTCAGAGGAAACCAAAGTGACAAGCTGGTTGATGAACCTGAACCCGAGCCCTCTCACTAAAGTAAGTTCATGAAAGATTTGTGGGTGCTTTTAAGTTTGGTTTAGTGGCAATCCTAGGTGACAGCATGGAAAACATTCTTCCAATTACCAGCAAGTTAATTAGCTAACCAAAGATTTTCTTACCGGTATGTAAAAAAATGTGATTTGCTCAACTTTAACACTCATTAATGTTGCAAATTGTCCACTTTCTCATGTTTCCCCATCCCAAAACCTTGCATTCCCAGGGGTCTTCACTCCTGATCAAGTGAAACCGTCATGTGCATCAATATCAACTGAATCACATAAAAACATATTTTAAAAAAATCCTTGGTTTATTATAAACCTAGTAACTGAATCTGGAGATAAAAAAAGAAGAAAAAAAAAATCCACTTACCTACACTTTGAGAGGTCATAATTCACTTTCCTATACCCTCTGCCCAACTTCCCCTAAGTACCACATTAATAAACCTTGGGTATTAAATCCCATTTTCTATGTTAGTTAATTACTGTAGTCAGCTAAAGAAGATTAACAATATGCACAACAAAAACAAGTCAAACTACATACAGTAAATGCTCGATTAACTGGCATCCGATGCATTGGTATATCTGTATACTGTAACTGGAACACAAATTCGATCCGGCATGGGGTCGAAAATATTCTGGATACCACAGGATCATGAGGAGGAGGAGCCAGAGCTGCAGGTGAATAAAGTAAAGTGGAAGGATGCTTCTTATCATTTATCTGAACTGATACGATACGTTGACGGCAACACCTGCTTCAAGTCGTTTTATTTAGTTCAGCTTTACTTACTTCAGAATAAGATGTTAGATGAAAACTGAAAATTATTGAAACAGGCTAGTATAAAAGATTTGTTCAAAAAAATTATGGTAAAGCAAGGACAGAAAATTAATCCCTCTGCTTCAGCTTCTGATTCTGTTCCTTCTACTTCTTCATCTGATCCTGTTCCTTCCACTTCTTCAGCTCCTGACCCAGTTCCTTCCACTTCTTCAGTTCCTGACCCAGTTCCTTCCACTTCTTCAGCTCCTGACCTTGTTCCTTCCACTTCTTCTCCACTGTCTGAATCCTCATCTCATAATCCTGATGATCCCCTTTAATTCTTGATTTGTTCTGTACAGTAGAGGACAGAGTAGTGTATGCAGCTGTTTTCAAAAATATTCTGGCCTGTAATATATGCTAAACTTTTCTTTAAATAATTTTTGGTAATGTTTCCTGGTTTGTGTTCAGTCCTGTACAATTTCTCTTGTTGTCTTTTTTGTGTACAGTAGTTTACCAGTACTGTATCTAATACTGAATAATGTACTTTGTGAAATAAAGTCCCAAGTTTGGTCCTACTTCATTTGTTTGACCTCCCAGAAGATTTCTAAGAGCAACATTCGGTTATCCGGAAAATTTCATATCCAGAATGGAAGAATCCCCGTGCATTCCAGTTAATCGAGCTTTTACTGTACTGTAATTCCTTTCACCTATACTGAAAAGAATTATGATGCTAGCTGGTTTTGATGAAAGGTGCTGCATTAAATCACTATGAAGGACTGTACTGTGCTTAGTGCCTAACTCTTACATTCTGCTGAAATATTTCTAGAAACTTGGGGATAATGAGGGTAACACCAAATTCAATAACTATTCTGTTCTGGTTATGCTTAACAAAGTAGCTATATTCCAAGATATGAAACAACGGTAAATTTTCAGAAATACATCCAACTAACAGACACTGAAATTAATAAGCTCATTGCTAAATTCAAGCCATTCTGAGCATTTTCTCTTACATGTGCGTTCATCGCAAATGCTTTTCTTCATATATTAAGGGGGAGATGGGGAGAAGCTCCTATCTCTGTCTTTTATTGGATCTAATGTTTAACCTAACCTAATTTAATGTAGTCTGGACGTAGATTCGATTACAGACAGAGTTACAAGCTGAACCACTACCACCCCTTATTTACTTAGTACTAGAAAATGCATTTGTGATGGATGTATATAGAGGAAAAGTTGATTATAAATGCATAAATTAAATGATAAACAAATGAATTTCACTTTGCATTAGTTGGGTGTATTTCCAAAATAACACTGAACAAATTACCAAACATCAGTACAGTATGTCCTAAGTTATAGCCTATATTCTCTAAGCCAACTTTTTTTTTTTTTTTTTAATCTTAGCTACTTACTCTTGTGCCTCAGTTATGAACTAAACTAAATACTGTACATCCATGCAAGCCCATTATTTGATATTAACAATGGCAAACTCATGTCCTACTACTATTCTGCCACAGTTGTGATGAATTTCAGTCAGGTCAGGTCCAGTTATATATCATAGTTTGGATCTGGTTATGAATCATAAATTTACTCTACAAAATCACCAACTGGTTAGAACAAAAATGGGTTAAGTCTTCACAATCACAGCAAACGATTATTCATAAATAATGATCCAATTTCCTCTCATTTTAACTTTTTTTTTTTTTTAACCAAAACAAACAAAACCATGGCAACCTACTTATGGCGTAACACAATATTTCGGGACCAACAGTTATAAATCTAATAGTCTTTACCCCAATATACGCCAACACCACACCAGAAAACATCCGTATGCACAACATAAGCAAGCTAAGCAAAGCACAGTGCAAGCAATGACCTCTGCAACACTGAATCCTTACAAGTCTATTTTCTTGTAAACTGTAAGCACACTGGACTAAAAAATTTCCCTTGACACGAAACTTCGGTACTTACCTATGTTATCTGTGTTGGAGGAAATGATGAATGGATTCTTCAGAACCGTGTGTGACCAATGAAAACAGCAAGGACGAAGGGGTAGTCAATATTACTGGTGTCTCTCCCTCACCTGAGCCGCCTTACTCACCCTATGACTGAACCTCCGCCTCACTCGTAAACAAAGTAGCGCCAGAAGAAAATACTAACAATTCTCCAGTGTATTCCTTAATTTCCCAAGCAAAAATACAATCTGATGGAATATACCCATCTATCTCTGTATGACAGATGAATCCGATGGCTTTCAAGATTTAAGTTTGTTATCCCGTTGGAAGACTTACTAGAGAAAAACAAACTAATGTTAACACAAACTTAAGTATCCACCAACAAACTACAAAATAACGCGTGAAATATGAAAACCTGTAAAGCTAACATAGTAATTGTGCGATCTAATACAAATAACATTTGAAGCTGTACACTATACTCATTTTTATACCTCCTGCTTGGCTTCCTTTGCCAGTCATTTCCATTGCATCCCTTTGCCCATTCTTCTATAACGCTATTGGTTTTCACTTTAGCACACTTTAATCAACCCCCTTGATTATTATGCATTTGCATCCACATCTCTTCCATGTTAAATTCATGCCAAACCACCTCACCTAACATAATAGTCCAGAGAAATTTCATTTCCAACACCGATTCCGTGTGCCTCGCACTGGTATCTGGAGCAAATGAATACTGACTGGAGTCTGGAGCAGTTGCCTGTTTACTTTAAGTACTTGGTCGAATTACGTCTTTTAATGGCATGCGCGATGGACCTCCAGTGAGTCCAATGTGTTTCTTTAACATCATTCCCAAACCCACACTGACTAGTAGGATCAAGCCGTTTATTGTTATAGCCTACTTGTTGGGAGCCAGTAGCTGACCGGATCGTTAGACCGGGCATTTTTCGGTCAGGTCGGCTCATAATCTCAAAAGGGGTAGGACTGAACGAGTGAGTAGGTGAGTGTGTGAATGGGTAGATATGTGAGTAGCTGGGTGAGTGGGGAATGACTGAGAGAATCGTAAGTGAACGACTGAATGAATGAGTGAACGACCGAAGTAGCGAGTACACTCACTCCCATGGGGGAGGAGGGGTGAGTGAGTGAATGAGTCAGTGGGGAGTGAGTGAGGAGTAAATGAGTGAGTGTATGATTAGGGGACTGAGTGAAAGAGTAAGTAGGAAGTGACAGATCTGAATAGTGAGTGAGCGGGTGTATGAGAGCGAAGCGAGCGAGTGGGTAAGAGGAATGAGTGAGCGAGTGACTGGAAGGGTGCGAATGGATGAATGATAATTAACCTAGTAAATGAGAGAATGAGTGTGTGGGAAGTGGGTGAGTGGAGAGTGATTGAGTGGGTAGTGAGTGAAAGAGGGGTACATGAATGGGGACAGAATGAGTGGGGACAGTACGTGGGAATGTAGGAAGAGAAAGTGGATATGTAGAGTAGTGGAGGAGACGGCGGGTGGTGATGTGGAGTCTGAGTGAAGAGAGGGACTGAGATGGGAGGGAGTGAGATGGAAGGGAAGTGAGGGGATGGAACTGGAGTGGGAAATAATATTGCATAGAGTGTTTTACTGTGGGGGAGGGAGTGTTATGCAGCGTGTTCAGGGTTCAACTTCTTGAACACAGAACACGCGCACGGACTTCGGTTCTTTTGTTAAGGACCGGCAACAAAGGAAGAGGACCGGGCAAGTGCATGCAACGAAGGAATAGGACTCAAACGCAGGCTAACCAGTCTTACAAGCATATTACCATTATATATATATATATATATATATATATATATATATATATATATATATATATATATATATATATATATATATATATATATATATATATATATATAATGTATAAAGATATCATGGCCTCATCTGTCTATTAGAAATTTGTTGTTCTGCTGCTTTTCTTTCTATTGGCCTTAGGCCTATATTTCCACTCCATGGGCAGCTATGGTTTCCCTGGGAGAAGAAGGGTTACAAGACAAAAAAAAAAAAATGAGAGGTGAGAGGAGATGAAGGGGTGAGAAGAGAAGAGAAGAGGGGACTACAAGAGAAAACAAAAGAGAATAGGGGATGAGAAGAGATGAGTAGTGTGGACTAGAAGAAAAGTGAGGGGCTAAAAGAGAAAATGCAGAATAGAGGGAGTTAAAAAAGAAAAGAAGCATGGACTATAACAGAAAAGGAGAAGAGGGGGATAGAAGAGAAAAGAAGAGAGGACTAGATGAGAAGAGAAGAAGGTGCTAGAAGATGAGAGAGGAGAAGAGAAAAGAAGAGAAGAGGGGAGCTAGACAAGAAGATAAGAAATGAAGGGTTTACAAGAGAAAAGAGAAGGGAGGACTGGAAGACAAAGAAAAGAGAAGAGAAAGGGGGCTCAGAGGAGAAAGAATAACAATAAAGATAGGATTAGAAGAATGGGAGAAGAGGGGCTGGGCTATAAGAGAAAAAAAATGAGAGGTGAGGTGATGGAAGAAAAGACATGAAGTTAAAGAAGAGAAGGGATAAAAGGGCTAGAAGGGGAAAAAAGACAAGGGAAGAGGGGATGAGAATAGATAAGTAGAGGGGACTAGAAGAGAAAAGAAGTGGGGGTTAGAAAAGAAAATGAAGACAAGAGGGGCCAAAATAGAAATGAGAGGAGTAAAGGGGCTTGAAGAGAAAAGAAGGGTAGAGGGGCTAAAAGAGAAATGAAGAGAAAGGGGGATTAGAAGAGAAAAGAAAAGAGAAGAAGGGACTAAAAGAGAAAAGAAAGAAGAGTGAAAAAAAAAAAGAAGATGGGCTAAAGGATAAAAGAAGAAAAGAGGAGACTGAAAAAGAAGAGAAGATATGGGAAGAAGATAAATATAAGAAAAGACAACAGATGGCTAGAGAAAAGACAAGAAGAGGTGACTACTAGGGATGGGATAGGAAGGGAAGGGAAGCGAGGTGAGAGGAAGTGGGTAGAGGAAAAGAGAAAAGATGGCTAGATGGCAACAGAAAGGAAGGCAAGTGATGTGAAGAGAAGAGGTAGCTAGAGGTGAAGAGAATACTGTAGGTGCCTAAAAGTTTTTCTCTACTATCCACTTACATCTTGACAAAAAGTTTACTGTGAATGTAGTACAATAATATAACAATAAGAAGAAGAAGAAGAAGAAGAAATAACAATCATAATAATAATAATAATACTAAGAAGAAGAAGAAATAACAATAATAATAATAATAATAATAATATAATGTAATAATATAACTAGTAGTACAGGCGTACCAGTAGTTCTCTCTAAACATTTCACATCTGATATACCTCTGCCAGTAGAATGACATTTGATATATCTCTCCTTAGTTTACTTCCAAAATTTTTGTTTAGAGCTACCGATTTGTTACTGCCAGTTTATTACTTTAAGTTAGGTTTGTTTCAGCTATGTCTGCTGGCTTAGTAGAGTAAATGCTACATTTGTTAAGTTAGAGTAAACTATGCAAACTGCAATCAAGATGGTATTTATGTGGCATCTTGTGCCCCAGCTCCTGGCAGCATTGACCAAAGCTCAGACCAACAGCACCTTAATCTTCACAAGGCAACATGGGCATAGGCTTTTTCAAGATGAGGATGGTGTTGTGCCCCAGAATTACCTATGCTGTTAGGCCACATTTACTCAATAGCGAAGGACACACAGGACAGCCACATCTCACTCCAACAGCACAGGGCACATGGCTACACCCGGACATGCCTACTCTACCCACGTGAAACCCATGTCAGCAGATACACTCCATGTACACAATGGTGTCTCCTGTGTTGACCATCAGAGAGGTGAGAGGAGGCTGTGTCCATAACACACCCATTTTACCCACATTGAATGCACATGGATGGACCATACACAAATGTGCTTGCATTCTAGAAAATTCAGGAGCAATGCACATGGCTGCCACCATGCAGCATTGGTGCTACCCCATGAGGGGTATAAAACACCTCAATACCCTGCAGTAGGCAAAAACAGCTAAATACAGTATTATAAAAACAATATGGTAAAAACACACTCAACACATGCCTAACAAACAACTGTGTTAAGTAATAATAAGTGCTGTAAGATATAATGGATGTCAGTATTACAGTACTCACAATGTAGCCTACAAGATAAACTGTGACTGATAATGTCACTTCATGATATGATAAGACAGGTTGCAAATTAGGACAAAATACATCAGTGGAATACCCGGTACTAGGAAAAGAGTCTATCATAAATATTTGCACAGCCAAAATTCTTTATCTTCTGATACAGTTTAATAACAGCTATTATCCATGTCCTTAATGATACAATGAAAAATTGTACACAGCCCTAAATAACAACACTGATAAAAGTATCTAGTGTTATCTGTATGAGCCAATGGCCTGACAACAGCACCTGATTAGCTTTAGTTTGCAGGTTTCATATACATGATCAGTGCTGCTCCTGACACTCCAAGACAGGGAAAAAGTAAGTTAAAAATTCATCTCATTAATTAATGCAATACTAAATGCTGCATAATATTTTACATCCTGCAGCTTATCCATGGAGTTTTTATTGTAGCTAAGTACAGCTTATAGCAGGACTGAAGTGCAACAAATGGCCACTGGAATCCTTCCTCCAAATTGTATCTCCACCTCTACCAGTTAGATGGGGGCACCCATCATCCACTCAATTCATGTAGTGCTACCTATTTCTTCCTTCATGTCTATCATTCTTTTTTTCTTTTCTTTTTTATCTACTCCTATTTCTCCTATCCTTTCTGCCAATGTTTATTAGTCTTCTTTCCACTTTTCTCCCATTCTTTCTGCCAATGTTTATTACTCTCTTTTCCACTTCAGGTGGCTCTACATTGAGTGACAAGCCATATGGTTTCCAGTAACTCAGGAAACCATATACTATACTATTCTGGGTGGTAATCATATACTGTACCCAAATAACAGCATGGCATGGAGCCTACTATGGTGCCTCAGTTAAGTGAGTGGAGACACAAATGCAGCATCTGCCCAGGATCCAAACCATCACACTAATCCCTGTGCCCTGGTGTGATGAAATGCCATCAGCCACATGGGAACATTGGCACACTGCACAGAAAGGCCATGTAGGGCATTTTGCCTGCAGTTGATGGGTCTGCTCAATCAGACAGACTGGGGTAACACAACAACAACAACAACCAGACTTTGCTTCATGTGTATGCACATGTGTGTCCTGCACAGTAGGTGCAATTATCAGCAATATAGATGTATTACACCAGCATGTGTCAGCACCAGCAATTTGGATGAGTGTAGTAGATGGGTGGCTAATGCTGAACCTAGGCTATAAGGCCAATTGGCCATATGATCATTGCTCTTGAGTAGAAAACATTTAGCCAAAAGTACATATAGTAAAGTATGAGCTGAAACTCTCATACTGTCACATTTGGTATCTTATTACACATATCAGATTTTTCCTCCAGTAGTATCCAGCAATTGTTGAAAGTAATCCGCTGGTTTTGGCACATAGTATAGCTTTCATTTTACAGAAAATATCAGCTATACCATGGTCAACCTCAATAAGGAGATTCCTTTTGAAGGATGCATGGCATCACTGAATTGATTAATTGATAAAGGTATGACATAAGCTTACATGAGATATACAGGGATTAACTACTCGGGAGTTACAATATTACTTACACATCATAAAAGGAGACTAAAATGAGTAGAGTGAGGAGGGCAATGGAGACTCCTGGTCTGTACTTGTATAGGAAGATGGCAATCCCACTGCCCCAATGCAAGTGGCATTGTACCTCCTATGACACTGGATGGAGCAAAGCTGTACATATGAGTTTCTTTCTGCATACATTCATATCCCAGATGCAATAAAAAAGGGCATACATTAGATCTCTTCACCCTCTGTTAACAAGAATAGAAGCCTAAAATGAAGATACTGAAAACACTGATTTTGAGAGGGAAAGATGAAAAGGAAGTGAGATGAGCATAGTCATACATCATGTCTTATATTTTTAGTGTTATGCTTAAGTACAATGACAAGCCAAACTTTACTCTTTTGAAAAATATATGATTGGAGTTACAAGCTCCCTAGGGTTATGGTGACCTCAGATAACTGAGAATGGAGAAACACACATCAACTGCCAAATGTGGATGAGACTGAAAGATTATGAAAGATGGATATGGTAAGGAGAAAGGAATAATGTCTGAAAACACAGATTCATATCACATATCTTTGGTCTCTTATCAATGGATATGCATTGCTTAAGGTGCCTGATAGTAATTACAGTTCTCCTATTATTGTGTCAGTTATCCAAAACAGAGCTAACACAGATAGGAAATATTAAAAAAGCTAGATGAAAACCAGTATGCAATGTGAAGACAGAGACAGTTTGTAAAAAACAAAATGAAAAGGAAAATGAACATATCATCATCATTCTGACTCTTTTGCCTTTTTTTTTTTTTTTTTTTCATCTAGAGATAGGGTCAAATAGGATCCAGAAACTGTGAGAAAATATGAAGGTGGGAGAATCATCAACAGCATGTCAAGTTCAATGGACCACGGAATCATCTACACGCCATTCAAGTCCCTGGAATCCTGGCTTCACCTTACATGCCTAGCAATCTGCATACATTAAAAAAAAAAAAAAAAAAAAAAAAAAAATTAGATATGCCTCACTTGCACCTCCAAAGCAGTCAATCCACTAACTACCAAGATGAAAAAAAAGGGATGCAAAACCCTTGTCATGTGAATCTCTGCACATACCTCATCCATCCACCAGATCCTCAGCCATAACATTCTTAACTTCCACTCCTATATACTGTACTGTACAACATTCACCACCCTCCTGGCCAACTACACCTCCTCCCAATACTAAACTCATTCACATATACCCAGTTCACCACCATTTCTACATCTGCTTTCTCCATGTGATTTAAGCATACACTCCTCTACCTTATCATCAACAGACTTCCTTAGTCCACATCTTTCATGAATCACACTGCTTCTTATATCATCCATTCCATGCATTCTACACATAATCCTAGGCAGTCTCATTTCCACCCTTCCCATTCTTAACTTTCTACACATGGCAAACAAAAGTCTCACACCAATATATTGAAATGGGAACCAACACATCCTCAAGCAATCAACTTACAGCCTCCAAACCCATACGTCTGCCTCACATTTAAATCTTTATAGGATTAGCCACTCCTCTTCCCTGAGCTGCTCTCCACTTCCTTTGTACTTTTTCTTTACTTCTCTTTTCTGTCACTGCTCTACAGGTATACTATTTAAATTTATTCACAAACTGAAGTATCCCCATTAACCAGCAAATCATATGAAATTAACCTCCTCTCTTAAAAACAATCATTTTACTCTTCTCTATATTCACTATAAAACCATGCTATTAACATACATTCACAAAACTCTGAACCATTTGCCAGCAATACAGCATTATTTGCAAGCACCAGATTTGTGATACTCTAGTGTATAATAGGCGACTACTTTGAGAAATTGCATCAAGGCCTACTACCTGCATAAATATGGGCACATAACACATCTCCCGGATGAAACAAAAGAGAAGGCAACAAAATTCATCGTTGGAGCAAGTTAACTGCTCCTGTCAGGGGTTACAGTACTTTGAATGGCAAAGTTGCTGCCTGGAGGTCTGCATGGAGGAACCCATATGATTGGAGGCACAGGGTGAGTGAAGCTATGCACCACTGTGTTGTCTGCCCTGTCCTGACTGAGTGAATAGTCAGAGTGGGAGAACATGACCGGAGTCCAGGCTCAGTAATCCCACTAATAAAGTTATTGTTAACATACCAAAACAAGTTCCAAGAAGAGATGAATTCACTGACAGTCATGGAAGGTGGAATATAGAAAGAGTTGAAACAATTGGAGCAAACAGAAAGCCAAAACAAAACAGTGGAGAGAGTAGCATCACACAAGTAGAGCATTACGAAGGTAATGCCTTGATGTCTGAAAAAGAGTGCAATGTGGGATCTGCATGGTCACAAGCTCAGGTACCCACTGGTGTGCCAAGCCATTTCAGTTCTTCAAAACAGAATCTGCAGTTCTGTCTGAAGAACACTCACAGCAGATCTAAGACATTTCTTTTCAAAACTTTTGTTTTATTCCAGACTACAGTACTTTATTCACCTTAGAGGAGACCTTTCACAATGAAGGAGCTAATTTATTCTCCATTAGGTGCTAAAATTGAACTTAGTATATATCTTGTACAGCATAATATCTATATTTTTAGTTTCATCCTGTTTCATTTATAAAGGCTCCAACATGCTTGCATGCATCGACTTTGGTCACATAATGGTGACGCTCCACACACCTCGATCTCTGACCTCCCTGAGGTCATACTGTAGGACAGTGGTTCCTAAACAGTGTGGCATGCCACACTGGTGCAGAGCAAAAGAATGGCAGGTATGGTGGGAAGATTCAATGTAAATAAAAGATTTAGAGATATTTTTTAAAAAATTCATGTGCCAAAAATAAAAATTAAGGTTGTAATTTTTTTTTTCTTGTTTCATGAAATGTAATATGGTTGTTGTTGTTGTGCTACTTGTACTCCAGTTTCTCAGAGCAAGCAGACCCATCAACTATAGGTAAGCTACTGCCCCTGCAGGGCCATTCTGCACAGTAAACTGATGTTTCCATGTGGCTGACCACATCTTGCCTCAGCAAGGTGCTGGGATTAGTATGAAGATTTGATTCCTGGGGATATGCTGCATGTGCACCTCTCCAACCAGTTAACAGAGGCACCATAGTAGGCTCAATGTCATACCATTATTTGGCTATATGGTTACCACTGAGCATAGTACATGGTTTCTAAGTTATGGGAAACCATATGGCTTGCCATTCAATGTAAAGCCAGCTTAAGTGGAAAGAATAGTAGTAAATAGTGACAAAAAGGATAGGAGAAATAGGAAGAGGACTGACACAGGAAAAGAATGACAGACATAAAGGAAGAAATGGGCAGCAATACACTGAATGGATGATGGATGCCCCCACCTACCACCTGATATAATATGGTAAATATTTGTATAGAAAGCTATATAATTTTCCAAAGTTTTCAGATTTTAATTACTTACATAATAAATTTATACTGAATATATTTTAATTATACAAAAAAATGCTGAAAATAATGTAAATTATTAATATACTACAGGGATTTAAAAAGCACTTATGCTTTTTCAAATGAGAATTTGTTCATCATTTCTAGAAATGTTTATGTATTTCATGAATATACCAAAATTATATATAAGGAGAATGGTGAGCACTTCAGTCAGTTTTATTATTATTAATGTAGCATCAAGTGTTATGATAACCGGTATTGCAGTGTAAAAGTCATTAAAGTGAGAGCTAGTGACTTATTTATTAAATAGTGCAAATGTATCATTTCTTTATGTGTTTTAAGTGCAGTGTTAAATATAAATATACTACAGGGATTTAAAATGCATTTATGCATTTCAAGTGGAGAAGGGAGAAAAAGTGAGCAGATGGAGAGAACACTTTAAGGAATTGTTGGACATAGAGGATGGAAGTAATGCGAGTATAAGTGGCTGGGGAATGGCTGGGAGAAGGAGGGAGGTGAGAAGACAGGAAGAAATTAGTAGGATAGAAGTTGTGGAAGCAATGAAGAAAGTTAAATTGGGGAAAGCCCCAGGAATTGATGGAGTGTGTGGTGAAATGCTGAAGCATGGGGGAGAGATAGTAGTAGAATGGATGTGGAAGATGTGCAGATTGGCCAGGGAGGAAGGTAGAGTTCCGGAGGATTGGAAGTCAGGTATAATTATTCCCTTGTACAAAGGAAAAGAGGCAAAAGAAGTGTGTGGTAATCATACGGACATTTGTCTTCTTAGTATAATAGGAAAAGTGTATGGTAGGATACTTATTGACGGAGTTAGAGAAAGAACAGAGAAATTAGTTGGAGAAGAACAGAGAGGCTTTAGGAAGGGAAGAGGTTGTGTAGATCAGATATTCATTCTTAGATCGTTAGTGGAAAAGTTTCTAGAGAAGGGAAAGAAGTTGTATGCAGCTTTCATGGATTTGGAGAAAGCATTTGACAGGGTGGACAGACAAAGATTGTGGAAAGCTTGATTTTTTCCAGACTTATATTTGACGATTGTCGTATTTCATTTGTTGGTTTTAGTGAGTTATTTACAGGTGTTAGCCTTAGGTTAGCTTCTTTTACAGCTATTATGCCATTTAAATTGGCTTTAAACTTGTTTTGGACTCATTTGGGTGGGTTTAGGACTTGGGGAAGAAACCCGAGGCTCAAAAACGAATCACTATACATGTTAAATCTACCCCGAGATATGACACCCTGCCTAACGATGCATTTTTACTTAACCACTTGCATCGTTAAACCGGGGTATACCTGTAAATAAACTGTACTGCTGATGCTTACTTTCTCACACAATTCCTCCAAGGGAAATGACCAACGAAGAAACAACTCGGGATTTTCTGTCCTTATACATCTCTTTTGGTTTTCAACCATTCTTCTTCTGCAACCAACTCTCTCGCTTACAAATTGTCCAACTCTGTTACTAAAAAGGTGGTGGTTCTCCTCTTACAGCATATCCAGTTACCTCACTTTCAAACATCTCTTTGTTGTTCAATCTTCACAAACTCTATCCTCTTCTTAGAACCATCCTAGTCTATTTCTTTTCATCCATTCCTCAACATCACTCTGCGTACCTTCTCCTTCTTCCTTTATACCAATATTTTCAACTACCTGTACTACTATTGAATGTTCCATCTACTGTACTGTTTTTACCTTCAGCACTGACATGAAGTATACACATGGTGGTGGTGCACCCTGGGTGAAGGTAACCCTGCACTGCAGTGTCCACCTGGTATCAAAACTCATATTTCTCAGCACCTTGTCGTGGGGAAGGAACCTGGTTTGACCCTGATGAGGCACTGTCTACCACAAGGTGTACCAGTTCCCTACACTGTACTATACCTGTATGATGGCTCCACAGAAGCAGCTGCTTGCCTGTGGTCCAACATGTCTGCTCAGCCAGACAGACTGGGGATAACGAACAACATCCAGCAATACCCTGTACTACTTTTAAGAAATTCTTTCAGCTGTCAAGCTTTCTAACTTTCTTCTTCATTCAGCATCCATGTTTCACCTCCATAAAAAATTGGAGGTAAAGTATCACTGTCACTTCCCAAACAACCAATCTCTCATTCAGCATACTATACCAGTAAAGTGCGCTTTGTGAGCGCATGATGAGCGAGTGAGTGTTTGTACACAAGCCTGTCATCATAATTTCATCTTGGTGTAAACTTCAAACATTTCTGGTGAGGAAGCTGAGCAATAACAGAAGAATAACATGGCTAAAATATTTACTTTCTCACATTTCCCTGCCTCCCCCCCCCTCTCTCTCTCTCACACACACATACTCACCTTGAGCAAGGGGACGGGTGTGTGCGTGTAAGAAGGTCACAGCCTTGCCTTTAGATCGGACTATATGAGCTCTCAGCTCCCTTCTGGGAGGGTAAAAGCTGACGTTCATGACCATCAGGTGATCCTGACCGATCCGACTCGGTGAATTACACACACACACGTTTGCACGTGCAATCAATATATGAAAGCTGACAACAACTCGTACCTCGCATGTGTCACTTTCATAGTGCTTTACATCACTTTCATAGTGGAGTGTGTCAACTGAAGCCCTTGATGCATTCCCTTGGAATGCTGGGATTCCAAGGGGTTTCCTTGGTCTCATGAGTAAATATATAACTAAATACAACATTTACTGAATGTATCTGTTACCTGCTGAAAGAATCTCTTCTTTATCTCACATAGTAGAAAAGTTATTAGCCTCTGAAAACTATCACAGACAGGCCATGTTGTGTTGGGTCGTTCACTTCTCAGTTGAACATAGAGTCAACTTTGCTTCACTATGCTTGCTCGCTCATAACAATTCTAAAATCACTCTTCTTACCTAAGTACAGTAAAACCTCCATAAGTCAGAACCCCTTTAATCGGGATTACGCTTAAGTTGGCACAGCATACGATACTGTAATTGTTGATGAAAATAATTTAACTTTTTTGAAAAAATCGTTGTAAAAATCCCAGAAAAAATTCCCCTAAGTTGTAAAATGTCACCTAATGGAAACCCAGTCTAGGTTCATCATGTTTAAGCCTATGAATGCCCAGTGAATCAACATGCAGCCTCCTAAACAATGTGTCTTCAGAGTTGCTTGCAAAATTTTCTGCAGTGACTCTGAGAGTGATTAATTTTGCATCCAACAGTGCTTTACAGTAGTGATTAAGGCCTGTTTATGAAGTGTATCTAAAGGGTAACAGTGCTCTTAAGGTCTGTATATAAAGTGCATATAAAGTTTAAGATGGTGGAATTGTGATTGTGGTTAGAAAATGTTGCAGAGAAGTGAAGATGTTGCACAGAAGTGATCATGTGCCCCCCGAACACCCCTATATCCTACCAAAAGGCCCTCCATATGCTTGGATTACACCCTCTGCAAACATGGTAATTTTTTTTTCTGGTTAGTCAGGAGGCCTCACACTTGCCATAAGTCAGAATTTCAGTGAAGTCAGAATGCCCTCAGCCCCTATTATTCCAACTTAAAGAGGTTTTACTGTATTCTCTTTCACTTAACAATCCATACTTTCAAACTTGCACAAAATGGTTCCTAAACACAGTATTTAAAGTTCTTCAACTGCTCTACCATACCATCTCATTCTTATTCTACGTCGTATAACAGTAAGATACTCTGGAAATCTGAATACTATGTAATAAAAATAGTGATTTTCCATTCACTTTCCACAGGGATTGTAAGGAGCTCAACCTAGTAGAACAAAGATGTCTGATGGTCTTAGTAACAACCCCGAGAAAGATGATGACACAGCGCATGGTGGGATGGCATGGCACAGAAGTGATGACATACCATGCCGGTTTGATGAGCTGCCATCACAGCCAGATTGGACTCCTGTGGCTGACGTCATAAAAACCCAGAGGGAAGAGACTGCAAAGCAAGAAGCTCAAGAAGTGAAGATCCAACCTCCCTCAGATGATGAATCAGAATCAGATACAGAGAGTTCCTGGAATGTTCAAAGAGTTGCTTTGCCTCCAAAAACAGATAATATAAAATGCAAGTCCTTAAACGAAGGGTCTAAACCTAAAACAACCAACATCAGAGATGAAGATGCAGCTGGAGGTGGTGAAGATATTGATGCAGTGACTCAGTCAATGATGAAATGGGCTCTCAGTAAAGACTATGAGATGAAAAGAAGAGACAGAAACCAAGAGTTAGAGAAGCATTATGATCAGCCATTCCATACAAGAGATCCAGCAACCATTAGCAAGGAACATCCAAAGAACGCTCTTAATATACCTACCACTCATGATGACGAAGTGACAAATTATGTGAAGCCTGAGGGAGGTGATGACAAGCATAAACATCAAGGCCATAGGGATGCAAACCGAAGACACATTTATTCACCACATCTACGCACAAGTCGATTTGCAGACGACTATAAGGAAAAGAAGAGTCAACCCAGACATGAACCTGATCCAGATTACAACTTGGATTACAAAGAAGACTCTCAAAAGAGGGGGCATGAATATTATTCTGAGTCAGGACACTATTATGAACAAGAAAGAGAATATTACACACAAGAAGGCTATTATCATGAAAGAGAACAAGAATATGCTAAGCAGGGGAGCAAGTATCATCATGAGAGGGAGAGGGATTACTATCAGAAACAGAAACCCCACTTCTATGTTGATGACAGGAATTATCACCATGATCAACATGTGGACTACTGGAACAGAGGCAAGGATGGTCAAAGCAGAAGCAGTGACTCACACCACAGAAAAGTGGATCAATATCAACTTTATCATGATGACTACTACCACCAATATAGAGAAGGGAACTTTGAAAGTGGCAGAACTCCCTCTGGTTTCAAGAATGACCAACAGCACAGGTCCCATCAAGAGTATAACTTACAACATGATCGGTATCAGTATGATTCCAATCAATACTATATGGGTGAAAATAACCCTCACCACCCTAGTGACTACTATGAGTACATGGATAGGGAACCAAAACAAAGGCCATATGAGAGCAATCAGTACAGGGAAAGAGATGATGAAGTTCTGTACTGATGTTCTGTCTCATCAGTGACAAAGATTTTAATAATCATTATGAAGTGTTGGGGAAGAGAATCAGTAATCATTATGAAGCATTAGACTAAGCTCACTAATACCAATTTTGCTTACTTAGCACCATGGCAATTATGTGTTCCATGCCAGCCAACTCATCTGTAAATCCACACCCTCCCTAGTTGCTAATTTAGTGGCTAAAGTAATTTTCACCCTATTGATAAAAAAGCGATTTATGTCACACACTGTGTTCAAATTTACAACTGTTCATATTTTTCACACTGATCTCCCCATATGGATTCTGACCTAAGCACTCAACCAAAATACACACCTTTACAAACTGACCCAGCTCATCTTGGCTTCAGTAATACACACTCTTCACTTAGAACCATATTAGCAGCTACAGCCATAATCAAAACTTTTGATACAGTACCAAGATATATCATGACCAGTAAAATCTTAAATATAGAAGATAAGGACAAGAAATGAATGCCCAACTTCCTTTTAGGCACATAGGACCAGGTACTCTACCAATGCCAGAGTTTTGGACTTGGAATACTGTTTGACAGTGTCCCATAAGGCTGTCATTTCACCCTCACTTTTTAGCCTTTTCATCCATGATCTACCAATTCACCCCTCCTGCAGCAACAGTACTGTCCTATGCCAATGGCCTAGCAATAGCTTCACAGTACTCCAAAACTTGACAGGCAACAACTCAGTTCCAAAAGTTTTTACTCTCACTTGAATACGAGCTTAGACAAAATGGAATGATTGCTTCACCATCCAAAATCAACCTTCATCCTCTTCACACAAACACAAATACATTGTCTCCCTTTTAAGCCAATCACATTTATTGACTAGATACACCAAAATTCTAGGAGTTAGATTGGATACACACGAACTTTCTCAGCATATAGGCAACACCAGTGTAAAGGCAGCTCATTAACTTGATGTCTTAAAAACTCACATGCATTACCTCTGGAGAGCAGAAGAAATATCTGAAAACAGTCAACAAAAATTCATTTGAATGATGATGAGTTAAATGGACCTAAGCTGGGCTTCCACGATAACCAAGACAAACATAGAAAGCCATAAAAAATACAATCCAAAGCCCTGAGAATAATACCAGGATGCAAAACAAGACCACATTTACAGATCAACTACGCCAAGAAATAAAAAACACTTCTAATCAAAGATCACTTGAATATGAAACACACAATTTGCTGCTCCAAGATTCATTCCAATCCATGGAACTTCATGTTGCTCCAACCCCACTAGAACTAAAAAGCAGCATACAACCTCCCACCACTATACTGAATGCCTCAACAACATCCCTTCTCCACCCATCACAAGACTTGATGATGATAAATACTGTAATAATACTAATACTAATGATAATTATCTATAATAATAAGGGTGAGTGTCTTTATGTTTGTTACCTATAAACTCAGCTCCCTTGAGGTCTACCCACACATATGATATATATTCTGAATCAGCATGATCCAGGGAGTGTGTTGTTTTATAATTTATTAAGATTAATTGTATGTTAAAAAGTTACATTAGGTATATTGGCCGAAGGCCAAATAGCATCCTCACTGAACCACTGCCAGATATCCATACCTCAGACGCTACCCTACTCAGAGATATATGTACACCTAGTTAGACCACGATGCACAAATTGCCCATCCCTACACTAGTACCAACAAAAATATCCAAATATGCTTACACAGCTATGTAGCCCCCACACTGCAACACACTCACCTCACTGTCACAGTGCAGACAATTTCGTATCATAACTTCAATAAAAGTCCCTTGGGAGCACTCAGTTGAAATGACTGGTTTCTTGCAGTCACAGGGTTATGTCCAGAAGTGCCTGGGACTGCAACAACAACACTAACCTTCCCTGTCTTGGAGGGCAGCTGAGAGGGGATGGCTCTACTGCCAGGCAGTCTACCATGGAGTACAGAAGGGATACGAGGTGCTTCATGTCTCTATATTGTGAAGTTCGGGGTGTGTGTAGAAACTACTATTTAATAATACTATACACAGATTTTTAAGGTATTAGGGTAGAGTGTATCCTCAGAATAATCAAAACCTGACAGACTGATGTGCTAACAATGACAGCAGGATTCCAAGGCTGTAATACTTACAAAATTCATGGATTATCAACACAGTGTTTAGTTAACTGGAGAGTTGTCCTTAAAATCAAATGAGAAAATGCAGTGAATGTATCAAATTTCCTACCTAACCTCTGAAATACTATTATGTATAGTATGCAACTATGTACCATATACAATTATACACAGTATATATCTGTACTGTATAAAACTAAGTACAGCTGATAAAATAAGAATGTACGAATGGTAAGGGTCTCCACTGCACTCATTTTCCATAGGAATAAGAAGTACAGATGTGACACTGGCAAGCATCAACCTGCATTCTACTTGCTCTTGATCTATAATGGTGAAAAAAATGTTGAAAGCAGTGATATTTTCTCTGTATGGCTTTACTGCAACACGTATAAATATTAAACTGCTGAAACTGGTAAAGCAATAAAAGCCAGTTATGAATAACACTCAGGGATGCTAAAATGAACTACAAGATAGCTTACAGTTGTTGCTGTTTAACTTTGATCTGCCTGGCTAAGCAGTCCTATTGATCACAGGTAAGCAGCTACTTCTGTGAACCCCTCCTACAGGTAGATAAATATACACCATCTAGGGATCCAGTGCCCTCTTGTGGTAGACAGCACCTCATCAGTTTCAGATCAGAGTCCTTCCCACGGCAAGGTGCATGGAGTATGAACAGGACTGGCTCCTGGGTGAAAACCACAGCTGCTCCACCCAAGAGGCATAGTGCCATCCCATGTGGGCTCCCTTTCAGTGCCCTAGTTTACAAAAAACAAATTAATGACCTCTCTAGGTTTAGTGCCTGCAAAAGGTAAGAGTTCCAGCTGATGGAGAAGGTTTATGGTCAACAGATCACAAGTTTCTCAAAGCCATCCAGGTAAAACAGTAGACATCTCTGTAAAACACAACAAGAAATCAAAGGAACTGAAGAGAATTCAGTAAAATTGAGATGTATTACACAATGCTTTTTCATTAACCTAACACAATTAGTTCCAGGAAAAACAACTACTGTAACAAATAGTGTCCTCAGCAATATCAGTTAGAAGTAAGAATTCAGGCAATAAATCTAGAATTCAAAGACAACTGACATAAAACTGATAAACAGGGCCCAGAGGAAACTGGGGTATTCACTGCACATTAACTAATGTACAGGAATTCTCCACAATCCATGGAAAAGTGAATGGATCCTGCTGCAATGAAGAGGCTTTATTAACACTGGGGTGTTAATACCACATAAATAAAATACTGGCTGAGGCTCAAAGGCCTTGGTCAATTAGCCTTCTGCTGCGTACTGTGAAGGAAAATGTGAAAAATCTGTTTTTGTACTGTGTGGGCTATAGTCATTGATGCAGGATTTGCTAGCCCTGAACTTCACAGCTTTGAAAACTAAACAGAGGAACATGGCTACCTGGAATCCAGCAAGAGCCTGAGGACTGCATCTGGGATTGGATGGCTCTTGTTAATGTTTCCAACTGCCTAGACTGGGCTTCAGGATTGTTAGACAGAATTGGAAAGACATCAGAGGTACCAAGGTTTAGGGCATAATGGATTTTGCCTGATTCATTTTGTTTAATTTCTGAGGGCTCCAACATGATTGCTGTGTCGGCCTTGGTCACCTAATGGCAGCTCTCCATGCTGCTTGATCTCTGGCAGTTTCCCTATTTAGTCCCTTATCCCTGAGGATACACTCAATGACCTTGTCCCAAGCCTTTTTCGGTCTATCTCTCACTATCCTACCCCCAGCATTGACACTTCTCACTTTCTGCACCCAGTTATCATCCCCCATCCTCTCCACATGCCCAAACCACTGCAATCTACCTCTCCTCATCACAACACCAATACATTCCAGTCCAGTCCTACCTCTCAACTTCCATCGTAAACCTTGCCCCTCTAGGCCTTGCACTCAGGGACGCACTGCACATCCACCTCATCATTGTCATTTCTGTACGATTGAGCCTGTGAATATCCTCTTCCTTTACTACCCACGTCCCACTACCATACAGCATTACACTCCTAACACATGCCGCATACAGTGATCCCTTAGCATGGAGGGAGAGCCCTCTCCATGTCAGGAGAGGCAACAGCTCCCTGAAATTTTACCAACCACTCCTCACTCTAGCCACACCTCCAGCACATAACATGTCTCCCAAATAACAAAACTCTTCCACACACTCAAGAGACTCATGCCTGGCAATCTTCACATGCTCTCCCTTACACACCGCACACATGAAATCAGCATTATCTCGCAGTCTACCTCTAACAGCGCTACATCTCTTATGTACCCACTTATCACAAACACTGCACAAGATGAAATTTCTTCTAATAAAATCTAGAGGAGCTGGTATAGTCAGGTTAGCCATGTCTAATGTGAAATTTGTCATGGTCTTGAAACTAATCATTACCTTTAGTCCCAAGACTAGCTCAGATTTAGTGGCTGAAGGAAGCCTCTAAGGTTAGTTGGGTTCAGTTCTACTAAGGATAATCAGCTCATCTCTGGAGATCTTAAGGATGTACGAATTTTGTCATTCTAAAGACAGAGTACAGCTGTGTGATCGAACTCTGAGACCTCTACCTCCTAGGAGACTGGCTCAAGGTCCCAGAGTGAGAGGCTACTGAGTTCAGAGCCATGCATTGCCATCCATGGAAAAACCCTTTGCTCCTGCCCCTCAAGGAGCCCAGGAAACTAGGTTACTCTCTGAGGTGCATCTCCAATGTCATCATCTGAGGCATGCATAATGCTGCTTGGTCTATTACAGCAAAGATAACTCAACTTGACTCAAGAGAACACTGGATTGGCACTACAGAAAGTGACCTTTATGGAATTACCAATGCCTTCAGATTTAGGATTTCTGTGATTGCATTGCACAATACATTACCATAGATGAATCAGAGTTAAGGTTAAAAACAGTTCCCCTGACAAGATTTACCAGATACTGTAGTAGGATACCAATCACTCTGATCTGAGCGTTCCCAGAGATCTGTTGATAAACCTATGTTGAAGAATTATCTATGCTGTGAAAGAAGGGTGCATAAGATAGGTAAATGTTTTGTGGTGGTGGGTGTTACATTACAGTGAGGGCACAGCACACTTTTCATTAGCTGCACTGTATTTTGAGTTGGTAGCTAAACAAAGAAGGGTGGTGGCCACATTGTAGTAGGGTTACGTGTAGAGTACAGATTATGTTTCCCTGGAATGAGAAATTTCTTTGGGATGAATGTCTGGAGGACGTTCATGAAGGATGCTGTTTAGGCAGAGGCTTGGGATGATTGTGATGGCTATGTGTATATGTATCTATTTTTAAAGTGTAGTGCTCAACAGTGGAGAAGGGATGTTACTGATGCATTTTCTGTAGTGTTTGAAGGCTGACTGATATTTATTTCTTTGTGGTGGACCATTAACTTACATAGGTGGGATAAAGCCTCTGCTGAGGCAATGACTTGCATAACTGTGTAGTTCATGTTCATCTGGTCCTTGATTATGAGCATCTCTGTTTCTTGGTGCAAATGATTTAAATGTATGGTCTTGTACACCCTGTTACTGTTCTTAAAGATTTTTTTGAAAAATTTCTGTGTCTGTGGCAGTTAAGGTGGGTCCCAGTTCAGTTTCATATAATTAGCTGCAGTTCAAGTGGAACTGCTTCAAACTTTTTTTAAATCTCTGAAGCCAGTGCAAGTAAGTGTTTTCAAGAACTCAAGTACATGAAAGGCTTTTGATTTGTTGTTCCCTGTGTGTTGAGAAAAAGTCATGTGTATATCCAAACCATGTTCAAGAAGTTGGAAATGTCTCTCTAAAGAGAGTGACTAGTGAAAGAGGAGACTTTAAAGCCATCCATCCATCCATCATCCAATACTACGTTGCCCCATGAGAAGCGTAGGAGACCAGGGCTAGGCATGTTGGTCCTGACATTTAAGATGAGAGTGACCAGCCTCACTCATCCCTGAGTGGCATTACAGGAGCAATAAACCCAAACCACCCCTTGGATATAAATCTTCACCAGCTCAATCCAATTGGAGTGTCGTAATTATCGACTAAACCACCAGGCACCATACTTTGGTTATATGGTTACCACCCAGTGCAGTAAATGGTTTCCTGGTGTACAGGAAACCATTTGGCTTGTTATTAAGTGTAGTGTCGCCCACAGGTAGAAGGAAGAGGAAAGAATGAAGGAAAGAAAGACAGAAGAGGGAGTTTAAAGTCACCTGTAGGCAGAAGGACGAGGAAAGAATGAAGCAAAGAACAACAGAAGAGGATGGAAGGAAAGAAGTATGGAGGAGAGGAAAGGGCAGACACCCGTGAGCAGCATTACACTGAGTGAGTGGATGGTGTGTGCCCCCACCTACCACAAAGACTTTAAACACATTTAAGATTCATGTCTGTCCTGATGAAAGTAAGTTCATTTTGGTGGTGATGCAATCACTGTGTTTTTTGTGAGCCAGCATTCTAGTAAGTGCAGGGATTGGAGCTGGCATACTGCTTCTTGAGCTCTGAAATGTTGTGAAGCTACTGCTATGTCTATATATGCTGAAGGAGGGGGAGAGGGTTCTTGGTTGTAGTTAATGTGAGAGGACTGAGCACTGTGGGACACAGCTCGGGAATATTCTTAATTTTAAACTTTGCTTTTAGTTTAGTATCAGGGCTTGATTTCCTGAGAGAAACTTAGCTATGGTCGTACCATTCTAAAGTGGCGGTTTGGGTGGGGCACGAACCTCTGTACAGTGGTGCCACGTTTTCCATACTCGCGATGTCTCTCTCTCTCTCTCTCTCTCCTGGGGGGATGTCCATCACCCTAGGGAATTTTGTTTCTTTTATGTCTTATAAACTTGTGCTTTCATTTCTTTATTTTGTTTTTTATTATATTATTGTTTTACATATGACGCCAGATGACCTCGGTGTTACGGCGCATTTTCATTCAATCATTCTCGCCCTCCTTCCTTCCCTCCCTTCATCTTTCCCTCAGCTTGACAATGCACTCAACACTGCCCCTTGCCTGCCTTCTCTCTCTCTCTCTCTCTCCTTGGGGAGATGTGCGTCACCCTTGGGAATTTTGTTTCTTTTATGAGTGACTTATAATCTTGTGCTTTCATTTCTTTATTTTGTTTTTATTAATCTAATTATGTTTAAAAATATTATTGTTTTACATATGGCGCCAGATGACCTCACTATTGTGGCGACATGATTTGTTTTCATTCAATCACCCTCTCCCTCCTTCCTTCCCTCCCTTCCTTCATCTCTCACTAAGCTGCACTCAACACTGACCCTGGTCTGCCTCCCCCCCCCTCTCTCTCTCTCTCTCTCGTCTGTGGTACAGTATTTTAGAATACATTTTGGTTATTTTCTTTTACGTTATAATGTACATATTGTAAATTTGACTATTTCCACACCACCCAGGAGGTTAATGTCTTGGCGCATTTTTTTTTAAGAGGTGCCCCCAAACAGGCCTATTCCTCTATCCCTCACAGATGACCAGGTCGGACTGGGTGTGTGTGTGTTGCCGCTCACGAGGGTTTAATGTATATATTTTTTTTACTAAGAAACTGGCATATTTTTGCTTATATTCCTGCACATTATCTTATAATCATAATTGTGACATTATTACCAACCCCAGAAATACGGTAACAGCCAATAAAAGTGACTACCTTTTTTTAAGCAACACTGTAAAATAATTATGCCACGTTTCTGTATTGCCGTATAAATATTTTATGCATAATCAGTTTACTGTTCTTTCATATATTATAATACACACCTTACCATTATATTCTTATGTGTTTATCTTATTGTGATGCCTATTACATATATCAGAGCCGTTCACATAGCGGGTATGGAACACGTGGCAACACTGTACAGAGGTTCGTGCCCCACCCAAACCGCCACTTAAGATTGGTACCACCATAGTTACTTCATCCTACTGTCTTCCATGTTTGTGTTCAGGATTATATTTGATCAGGGTTATATCATGACAGTGTTCTATATCATAAGTTCTGCTTATGTTTATTGCTGCTAGTGTGGTTCTTAATCCTTGTTGGGAATCAGACTGAGAAATCTGGGGCGTGATTTTCTTTTATCTTTTCATGATTTTGGACACTGTCTATCTATCTATCTATAGCCAGACACCATAATCCCATATGGGGTGGCCATCTGACTTGAGGTTAATTTTTTATGGGGAGAGGCACTAACCCTCTGCCAACCCACATACTGAAAGGTAGGGAACACGTATGGTTTGTTATATGGTTACCACCCAGGGTTGTAAATGGTTTCTTGGCTTACAGGAAACCATTAGGCTTATCACTTAATGTAAAGCCACCTGAAAAGGAAAGACGAGTAATAAAAATTGACAGGAAAGAATGAAGAAATTGGAAAAGAGGAGGGCAGACACAGAAAAAGAATGATAAAGGTGAAGGAAGAAGCAGGGACCACTACATCATGTGAGTGGATGATGGTTGCCACCACCTGTGTTACCCAATATTTTTCATACCCATATGTGGAGAGGATGGAGGGTGAAAGACTGACGAAGAGAGTGTATGTGAGTGAGGTGGAGGGGGGAAGAGGGAGGGGGAGGCCGAGGATGAGATGGAGGGATGGGGTGGAGAGGTATATGAGAGAGGGGGGTGTGAGTTGGGAGCAGGGCAGTGAAATGGCGGGGGACAGGGCGACTTGGAGGCGATTTGTTTGTGGCCACCCCAAACGGGATTGAGGCATCTGGCAATAGATAGATAGATAGATAGACACTGTACATGTACCAAGGCAAGTTAATACCAGTATTACTCAATCTGTTATTTTTAAAATGTCTGAATGTACTATACTGTATTACCTGGAGAATCGTGGAATAAACTGCCAGAAATCTCAAAATCAGTTAAAGCCTTTGCTTATGTAAAACTGGGTCCCTCAACCAAGACTTTTTTTTTTAGCTGTTTCATCATGGTAATGGTTCAGAACAGTAATATCCCACTGCAGAAGGAATGACTGTATCAATACTTGGATGACCAAAAACCTTATACTCCAGGCTTCTTCAGGAGATCATCAGCAAACTGCTCCAAGTCAGCGCTAAATCTGTTTGTGTAATTAGATGATGGATTGGAACTTTCAGTATGGCCATTAATGCATGGGTATTCCTCACTCTCAGGGGATGACATACCATCAGAATAAAGTCCCTGGTGATCCAATACCTCTAAGTGGTGAAGGTATGAGTGTCCCAGCCCTTCCTCTCCTCCAGCCATTTCTTCTCCACCATATGTGTCCACATTGTCCACCTCTTCCACCATGTCCAACAAGACTGTTATACCACCAAAACTTGTGGAACTGGATTTTTGCTGCCCAGTCATTGTCATTTTCCGAGCTGATGTCTAGGGTTGTATCACGCACAGACTGGATCTCTCAGTTCATATCATGCATTAAATCAATAAGGCAGGCTGGAACTTCTGTACTGGAGATGACCTCTGGTTGTGTCGACTCATGATGGGTCAGTTGATAAAACACATACACAATCTACAGCACCACCTTATCATCCTCTTGTTTGGCATTCAGGAGATTGAGGAGTGCAGTGAGAATGCCAATGTTAACATTAAGTTCAGATGCTGCCTGGTCACTTGCCACAGTTCCAAGCAGCATAACCACCTCCAGAGATGAATCATCCTCCACTGCATCTGGTAAGAGACTCCCTGATCCAGTAAGTAAGATTATATTTTGTGAGAAGTTGGCAGTAGTCAAAGTCTGGTAGGAAGAGGTTGCCTAGAACACCCACAAACTCTAGCACAAACTCATCACTGCATCCACTGCTCACTACCTCACACAGTTCTCCAACATACTCTGTAAAAAGAGCTCTCATTGGTTGTTCATGTTGGGCAATGTTGCATATCATCTTGGTGAGGAAAGGGTCACAATGTTGGTGTGCCCATTTCATCAGCAACTGCAGGCCAGACCCCTCACAGATCAACTGGGCATTGCACTTGTTGGCTGCCAAGTTTACTGCCAGTGTCATCAATTTCAGAGACATTTGAGGTCCACTACAATTCAGTATCAACTTCATTACCATTGGAATACAATCTGTGTAGGTAAACATGGACTTGCATTTGCTATCAACACTTAGATGGCACAACAGTGACAACACTGTCTGCTGGTGGCATTCCTCAGAAAGCAATGCAACCAACTTGGGCAGAAGTCCAACTATGATCATCTTAGCACACAGGCCAAAATCAAAAAGAAAGGTTAAGAAGACACACAATAACACTGAGGAGATAGACACACAATAACACTGAGGAGATCACTGTTATCTGTATTCACCAACTGACTCAATTTCTCTACAATGTTCAGGTCAGCTACATCATCCTTGTTTTCAATGCACACTGATAGTTTCTTATGGAAGGAGACCACACGGAGGAGTGGGTCCTGTGATTCTCATTCCAACATGCGCACCAGGAGGCCCATGATATTTTTCCTATGCATCTTCTCCTCCACTCATTCATCCTCAGCACAGCAAGTACACTAGATACATACTTGCAGAACCTGATCCTGCTTCTCAACAACAGTCTGCCATTTCTTCAGATTGTGGTCATAATCCCGATGAAGGCGTGCTGGGTCAGCAATTATGTCCCCTCTTTTTTTCCTTTTTGTCAGCTGTTTGCAATACTGGTCTGTTCACTACAGCTCTCCATCAATGATGTCCATACATAATGAACCAATCTTAAAGTAGGAAATCACAGTATGAAGTTGGAGAAGACAGAGAAACGGAAGAAGGTATAGACAATGTTGTAGCTGAGGTCAAGACTTTCTTCCAGTCTTCTCGCAACACTCTGGCAAATGCACCCAATATTGTCTCATTTTGACAAAGTTTCTCCAAGTAGTCAGGATTCCTGGCTACTAACTGAAGCATAAACGATGCACCTCGGACCTTTTCTGTCATGCCCTCATACAGCATTTCCAGATATGTGTCCAGTTGATTCAAGTTGGTTGCCTCTCCACTCCCTTCACACAGCCCAGGAGTTGGTGCCTCCAAGAGAATGTGGCCATCTCTGGTAGTCTCTTTGCATGTAAGGATAAGTAGCTGATCAGATGCTGAACTTCACTAAGTTTTGATGGGTGGATCAACTTGCACATTGTGCAAAGCAAATATTGGCCTGGACAAAGATGAACTATTGCGTAGGTGGTTTGCCTGTCTTGAGTAAAGTATAGGGATGATCATTGATTTCTTCCAAATATCTGGGATTTGTTTGTGAGTCCAAGAAGAGCCAAAAATTTCAGTCAGGGTATTTATGGATTTAAGGCTGAAGTGTTTGAACTGGGTATCTGTGATCCGGTTGAGTCTCACTGCTTTGGAGTTTTCTGCAATTTTTGTCTTTTCCTCAAGTTGAGATGAGGTGAATGAGAAGGGGGCTTGTGCATTTCCTTCAATTTCCTTAACTGATTTTTAAGAGTACTCTATTTGTTGATTATTATTTTGTTACTTATTGATGCACAAATATTTTTGTAGGTTATATGCTTGTTCCTTAATGCTTCAGATGGCAAGTATGAGTTCTTTGATGTGCAGATTGGTTATTTTCTTCCACAATTTGCTGTTTTATGTTCTGTACTCAAAGATATCCATTAAGCTTCTTCAAATGTCTTGTTTGAATCTTTGGATTAGCACATCAATAGTGTTATTCTCTATATGGTATTTATGAATTGCCTATCTGCTAGAATCAGTTACAACTATCATCACTACCACTACCACAATCACCATCACTTTCAGCACCCAAAACCATCACACTCATTATGTCTTGGGAGGGGGGGGGGTGTTTCATCAAGAACAATCTGCATACAAAAGGACAATGCTGCACAACTGGAAAATGGATCATGATGGGGTCTACTGCATTTCTGGAAAAGTGTACAGTAAATACTCTCATATCCATCAGCACATTACCTGGCATGCGTCATTATCTTTCACAGCATATGGTGGAATTTAATAAAATTCTCTGGAAAGCCCCCAAATCAAAATCCGTGTCATTCACAATTTTCTGGCAGCTTTACTTGTAACTTGGAATTCAGGCCTACAACAGATGGCTTCATTTTGCTTTCTTTACCATACAAACAGAATCAGACAGAAGCAAGAAGAATACAGTATGTATTTGCAGTGGGTGGGGGCGCTCACCATCCACTCACTCGATGTAGTGCTGCTCTCAGGTGTCTGCCCATTCCTCTCCTCCATCTTTCTTTCCTTCATTTTTTCCTCGTCCTTCTGCCTACAGGTGACTCTACACTCCCTCTTCTGTCATTCTTCCCTTCATTCTTTCCTCTTCCTTCTGCCTGTAGGTGACTACACTGAGTGACAGGCCAAATGGTTTCCTGTAAACCAGGAAACCATTTACTACGCTGGGTGGTAACCATGTAACCAAATTTTGGTGCCTGGTGGTTTAGTGGGTAATTATGGAGCTCCAATCAAATTGAGCCGGTGAAGGTTTATATCCAAGGGATGGTTGGAGTTTATTGCTCACGTAATGCCACTCAGGGATGAGTGCGGCTAGTCACTCTCATCTTAAATGTCAGAATCAACTTGCCTATCCCTGGGCTCCTAGGCTCCTCATGGGGCAATGTAGGATTGGATAATGAATGAATGAATGAAAATTAGATGTAGATTACACATGATTAATTTTATTTAATTATTTATTTATTTTTTGCATGTGTAGCAGTGCTAATATTGTGTACCCAGGCATGTGATTTGGGGACTGAATGTATTTCTTACCAGGTTCAGTTCATGCATTTTTCTCAAAAAAAAAAAAAAAAAAAAAAAAAAAAAAAGAGTACTTAAACATGGGATCAGCAAGTTAGAATTCCTCTATATCATCATCATTACTCTTATTCTCCATAAAGAAAAAAAAAAATGCATGCCCACATTTACCAAAAAATTTGATCAGAGAGAGAGAGAGAGAAAGAGAGAGAGAGATGGATGGATGCGACCTGAAAACGAATAAGAGCAAGGGAGAGAAGTAACAGGAGGAGGAAAGGAAAGAAAGAAGAAAGGAGAAAAGAAGAAGAGGAAAAGTGGGAGAAAAATACAGAGGGGGGGGGAGAAAAGAATGACAGATTATGTCATGGCCCATTTGAGTATTTAAAATGAAAAACATACCCCTCTGTACACAAGACCAGTTTGCATGGAACCCCTAGTATCACACTATTCTGGGCTGATGACGCACCAATGCGTCATTTGTTGGCCAACCGATTCCGGGCTGATGACGTGGCGGTGCATCATTTGTTGGAGTGATTTTTCAAGGCTCAAACACGTGACACAACAATTTGGTGAACACAAGCAACACATCTTCATTTCATTGGAAACTCTTCCCTGGCCTGGGAACAGGGTAGAAAAGTTACGCATGGGTGTCCTGAGATAGTGTTAACAAATAGTTACATGAACCGGCTACTGCACGAACACATACCAGATAAGCACGGATGGCCTACTGTACTGTATGTGTGGTTTAGATGTAACTAACCTATATTCTTGTTTAAAATTGCTTTACATAACATTATAGGTATAAGTTGGTGGTGGTCAAGCACCAAACCCCCCTTCTCCCAGTTTTTTTTTTTTTTTTTTTTTTTTTTTTTTTTTAATGACAGAACTATCTATCTATCTATCTATAGCCCGACGCCCTAATCCCGCAAAGGGTGGCCGCAGACAAAACGCCTCCAAGTCACTCTGTCACCCACCATTTGACTCCCCTCCCCCCAACTCACCCCCCCCTCCCTCATATACCTCTCAACTCCATCCCTCCACCTCATCCTCGGTCTACCCCTCCCTCTCCCTCCCTCCACAGAGGAAGGAAAAACAAATGAATAAAAAAAAATAATAATAATCCACACACCAGATTACTGGTGTCCTCTGTTCATAAAATATCTTTAACAGTTAGACTTGAACAGATGTAGGCTGAAGTTTGGAGGGAAACAACTCTGGGGAAGCGAGTTCCAATGAGATGCAGTTCAGAGAATGAAAGAATTTTGATAGGCAGAAGTTCTGCAATATGGCTGAGTGACATTCCAGTCATGAGTGCTACCAGATGCCCGTGTAGCACGAGGGAAGGCATGGAAAGGTGGCACCATGGACGCAACTTCGTCTGAGAATATGCCATAAAAATATCTGTAAAATAACGCAAGGGAGGCAACATTCCTTCTTACCTGTAGGGGAGGTAGTTTATTTGTAATGGCAGAGTTGTTAATAACTCTAACAGCTTTGTTCTGAATTTTGTCTAATTGTTTTAATGCAACCTCTCCATATCCATTCCACAAGGGTGAGCAATATTCAAGCTGAGAGCGCACATGACTCTTATAAATTATAGCTAACTGCTCGTCAGTGAAGAAGTTACCAGTTATATACTCTGTAATTTTTTTTATTTTTTATTTTATTTTTATTTTTTTATGTGTCCGACTCTGGGCATAGGCTTCACAGCCTGCTATCAAGGCCCAGCAGTCCTCCTACATACCATACACCTCTACATGTTACCACTTCGGCGCTAACACCCACCGTCCATATTGAATACATGCTAGGGCTGTCTCATACAGGACTGGTGTATTGGTATTAGCGGGGGTATTTTTACGACATGTCGGCGGGTCTTCTAGTAGATCAGTAAAGCCTGATTTAATTAAATTCAAATCCTTAAGCTGTTCCCTGCCCCAGCGGAGATTTGAACCTGGGTCCCTTGGGACTGCAAGCCACCTCTCTACCGACTGAGTACAGTACAGTGACATTTAATCATGCTTATTATGGTATTTAAGGATGTGTTTTTACGTTATTACAGTAATTAAGGATGCTTTTCTATGTCTGAAGTTATATAATACAGGTACGGGGTTTTACAGGGGGGTTAGACCCTCCTTGAGGGGGACCTGGGGAGGGTATTTTGTCAATAATTGTCAGTATGTCAACTACCAGCAACCCCTTGGCAACTTTATACCAGATACGAAAGAGTTTACTGTATCATGAAACTGCATATCTCACAGGAGAGGTGTAGTCTACATCCAAACCCATTTGACCTTTTGGTCCTGGGAAAACTGCATTAATAAAATTCACACATGAGAAATCAAACTTTATACAGGGAAAATTATTATGTGAATCATCTCTCTAACCCCGAACATATTCAACTGTATCGTCAGCATGCTTGAAACAATACTAATCATGCAGAAAAACCAACAGCAACAAATAAATATGAAAAAAGTCAACAAATAATTCTGACCCTGTATGGAAACCTTAGGACTGGCACACGTACAATACTGTTAGCCAAACTTTATTAAATTTACCATGCTAACTATACACCCAATACTGTGCTGTATAAGTTGCAGAAAAGGAAATAATTAGTAAAAAATACATTATTCCTTACTAAATCAAACCTCATTAATCTGAACTTTGGGCCCATCAACCTCTATGAGTCTAATGAACAAACTTCAAATATTGTATATTGAACAAAAGGTCAATTTAACAATTTGACATGGTCATCAGACCAAACAAGGGGTAAATAATTCACTTCTGCTTTTTTGTGTGTTCTGCTGTTTATTACTGATTAAGAAAATATAATATCTATGAGTCTAATGAACAAACTTCAAATATTGTATATTGAACAAAAGGTCAATTTAACAATTTGACATGGTCATCAGACCAAACAAGGGGTAAATAATTCACTTCTGCTTTTTTGTGTGTTCTGCTGTTTATTACTGATTAAGAAAATATAATATCTGTCTATACAGTATCTAGGGATACAGTATAAATCCACACAAAATTAAAATAAAACTGTGAACATGTATAATTCTGAGAATCCTCCCTAATAAACAGCAGCTATATCATAAACCCTTCCCCCCAATTAGTTCATATACAGTAATCTCACAATTATCTGTCATCACAATACCCAGCCCAACGCAATATCCAGCGCTTTTTGCTCATCTCTATTACAACTATATCCGGCAAAATTAGGCAACATCCAGCTCAGAAATGGGAGGCAATTAGAGGCTTCATCAAACCTGTTTCAGCGGTGTGCTACCAGGTGGTCTAGCGTCGCCCAGCCTCGATTAAATATTTTTGTGGGGTTTTAAAGACCTGTGAAATTGTACCTAATACTAAGTTTATAATAATACTGCTATTTATAGGAATATTTTTTCCTATTCAATCAAGCGCATATATATATACCTGTAAAGAAAGAATAGCCAGGCTTTCAGAGAATCTTAGCTTGGGGACTAAAATAGTGTGCTGTCTATTTACATATATTTGAATAAATCGTGTGCAGTTAGTAAAAGATTACCTTCAGGACTTCTGATGTGTGTGTTTTAGCACGCTTTAAAGTAGTAAGCAGTTCTTCTGAAACTAATGTACTGAACAATTGCTTAGTTGGTGAGTCAGACATGTTAATCCAAACAAACGGCAGTGTGGTACGAGGAGTTGAAGTTTAAACTTACTAAACTGTGCAGTGGAGCCAGTGAAAAATTTAAAAGAATTATTGGTGTTAGGCTTTGGTTACTATGATGACCAAGACGTCCAACAGGTACGTTTTAAGAAAAGTCATTACGTCAGGCAGGGCAGCATATCGAAAGATGTTGCAAAATACTGTATGCGACTACACATCTATTTCTTTTGTGGATACTAACGAATGACAAATATTTTAATCACTGTTATCTTGCTTTATGGATGGTTCTAGTAAAATTGCCTAGGTTTTGTTTCCATGTTATGCTTACAGAGATGAGTAAACTGATGAGTAAACTAGCGAAAAAGTTTACAAAATGACACTTATAATACATTATATATATATAATCAAAGGCTCCCATATTGTAATTTCTTTGTAGCATATCATGCCATCTGGGTAATCTGATGAGTAATATGTTTTGAGGTGTTTTACTTTGTGTCAAAATTAAAAAGAAATTAAGCACTGGCTACTTTTCCAGTGCTTACCCTGCATCAGAGCTGGGCGATGGAAGCGACCCTAGTGGCAGATTTCTGAAACAGGATCTGGTGAAGTCTCTAATTGGCGGCACCATGAATCTTTTTGGCGGTGATGTGTATATCATCTGGCTCAAACGCAGGACCTGATCGGTTCACGGGCAGACCCCGCAACACATCAGCCAATCACAATGCATTGCATGAGTGGCTTACCCAATGTGCCAGGCCTACCGTCGCTCTCTCATTCTCTCTTGCAGATGTTGTATAGTGAGGATGTATCTACGAGTTGTGCATTTGTGACCCACGCAGTGGCCAATCCCCAGTGGTGACTCAGTCTATGGACCCCTGTGCCCCACGCACTGCTGTTGCGCTGTGATTTCTCTTGTGGCCCCTCAGTGCTCTAGGCCCAAGTGATCTGACTATTGTATAGTGATGACATATCTTGGTGTTGTGCATTTGTGACCCATGTGGTGGAGCTGGAATAATCTTTGTGGGAGCAATTTGTCACCAGACCACATGGGATTGAGTGCACTATACTGCAAAGTGTACTACACTACCTTCCATTGATGCCAACATTAAGTGAGTACTGTACAATATGATTAAGCTTATATTATGTACTGTAGTGCTGTACTCTATGTACTGTATCAATACTGTATTGTATCTTATTCCAGATTTTAATCTTTTACTCACAGGTAATATTGTTGGAAAGTTTTAGGATAGAGGGTCAAGACGGATAGTTTAGGGTAGTCACATAGCATCCAGCTCAACGCTGAATGGATAGCCGATTGGGGGTACCAATGCAACATCTGGCGTTTTTTGTAATATCTGGCCGGGGGAAAGGGGTTGAATTACGCCAGATAATTGAGAGATCACTGTATCAAGACTTTGCTGAATATGAAATGACTGAATTACACACCAGAAATATGGATTTTTGAAGCCATTACTCATGTAATTTTGCCAATTTTCCTGATTTTTCTGTACTTTACTTTCATAAAGCCAATATTCATTCATGAGAAGAGAATGTTAGCAATCGGACAACTGCATAAGACCATAATACTTGTACTTATAAGAAGAGTTCATGTAAGGGGGAGTTCTGTGTACTATGTATATGGTAGTAATGTTTTACCATTTTAGCCTACTCTCAAATATATTTTCAGCTGAAGATACCAGTACCGAATGCTGTGTGCAAAAAGTGGAAGTACTGTACGAACATACTGTAGCATTGGTTTTCAATAGACCTTTATTGCATGAGATGGGGAAACTGGGGGCCCAGACCCTCCCCCTTTCTGGTCCAGTCCATAAAATATAAATGTAATTGAATGGCTATGATAAGACTAAAAAGTTTATCAAGCAAATTTTGGTAATATTTATGATCGATGAAAGTTGATTCAAAGACTATATATGCCACAACCACTCAAATTTTTTTACTGCATTTGTCACAATGTACCGAAATAACACTGGCTTCATAAACTATTCATCTGAATACATACTTTCCTGCTGAAGAGACAACTTAACATTTACATGGGTAACTAGCAGTTACAAGACAAATATTTGGATTTCATCACCTGGGCTTCCCTACCTTAGAAAATTCTGGGTGATACTGGTTGGCCCCCTACACAAATGAACATGTGTACTGCATCCACAATGGCTGCTGAGCATAAATGATGTTCCTCAATTCCTCTCCATATGCTGACTGCCAAATTCAGCATCTTCTGACTCAACCAATCCCTGAGATAAATGGAAGGATGCAGAACACCATATTAAATTTTATATATACAGTATACTGTATATTTGTTATATATATATATATAATTCACTCTCATCTTAAATGTTGGGACCAACTGCCTAGCCCCTGGCTCATACAGTACACTCCTCATGGGACAAAGTAGGATTGGATGATGGATGGATGGATGGACACACACACACACACACATATATATATATATATATATATATATATGTGTGTGTGTGTGTGTGTGTGTCTGAGGACTATGTGTGAAGTGACGCATATGGACTGAGTGGGAAAAGATGAACTGTGAAGGAGAACTGGAGTTATGCGGAAGATGGCTGATCGAGTTGAGTGAGGGCTATGCGATGGTTTCAGCATATGGAGAGACTGGATGAAAAGCGATTGGTGAAAGAGATAACTGAGCCAGATGTGAGAGGTGTAAGGCCGAGAGGAAGAACACGAATAGGATGGATGGGCAGTGTGAAGAAAGCATTAGATGTGAGTGGGATGTCTGTTGAGCATGGAAGAGTGGCTGCACATGATGGGAATGACTGGAGAGAAATTGTGAATGAATAAATGATGATGCAGCCCTGAGGGGATATTCTCCCACATTAGGTCTGATCAATTGATCAGGTCTGGTGTGGGTATGGGGATGGGTCCATTATGATGTGGAAGGGGTAAACCAGCTCTAATATTGGGCCCTGCTGCGGATGTCGCTGACTGAAATGTGCAGTTAACTCTCATGTGGTGTGGTGCAGGGAGGTCTGTCCCTTCTCCCCTTGGGGCTAAGAAATGAATAAATGTGTTCGTGTAGATGAGTAAATTGGGAGTGTGTCATCCTGTCTTGGCTACCTCCCCTTCTTTGGGGGAAGCAGTTTAGGTATACAGATAGACAGATATATAAAAGATATATACAATCAAACCAATATACAAGTATCATTGGGTATAAAGCCTAAAATGTTACATATTTCATGCCATGTCTACATTAGGCTCGCAGCAATACAAATTACTTGGAGGTGAAAAACCATTATCCAAGTGACACTTTGGCAAGGCTCCAAAAAAGTGGGAAGCTACTCCAGGATGGTGAAGGATGGTCTGGCCTAGCCACATATTGCTAGTGCTCTGCACTGCTCAATTGTTTGTTTATCGAGCAATTTACCATATATCTGACTGTGTCTCCTGTTCACCACTGTTTTCACTTTATTTATTTTGTTTGTGTGGTGCTTCTCTTGAGTGTGTCTCTCACCTTCCCCGAGTATTCACCTACCTAAAGCCTCCTCGATCATTTTGGTTGATCTTTTGATAAATGCAAGTTTTCCTTGTTCTTCCATAGACAGTCTGCCTGCACTCTCTCTCAACCAACATGAATTGCCTGTTTCTCTTTCTTATCTCTTTTCTCATTTCTGGACGCCTACATCAGAACTACATCATCAGATGGATTTTTCTCAACTTGTGAATTTATTTTTTTAACTCTGGTCCACATAAATGGACTTAATTTCTGTACCAATGGAGTCAAGATATAAATTTATGACACTGTGAATGGAAATGAAGGGTCACAATAACCTAGCAGATTTCTTAGAAGCATCATGGATAATCTGAGCTGAAGTGAACGGCTAGGACTGAACGACCAACCCTCTTGCAATGAAGGAAGGGAACCTAGGACACTTACAGGCCATTAAAGCATACCAACTGGAACCCTGAAAGGTGAGGGAGGCAAGTAAAACCACTTTACAAGGGAGGAGTCTGACCTTGATGGGAATGACTTGCAAGAAGGTCCAAACAACATACAATCATCAAGGTCCACAATGAGGTGGCATTTGGTAGTCACTCAGAACTTAGAACTATTATAAACAAAAAACTGAGTGGGTTGTGAATGCAACCCTTTGGTGAAGTCTGTGAAAAATGAATCAGCAAATCAGGATTGTAACTGTGATCCATCCCAATGGGCAGCACAAGAGGAGGAAGGGGAAGGAAACGGATTAACCCAAGGTCATGTTATGTCAGTTTAGGCAAAGCACTCAGTCTAATTCTCTCTGGCCACTGTTTAAAACCTCTGCAGAACCAAAGGGGTGTTGGATCAACCTGAAAAAACAAGAGTAGTCTTGGAAGTTTGTGAATGAAATGACAATTTTTCTTTTTGGAATATTCTTTGGTTCATCAGGAACTTAACCCCTTTGCGCACGATGATGCAATGTGAGTCATAATCCTTGCAATTTGAAGAGTAACCGATGATGCAACATGACGCAACTTCCCTATAAATGGTCATAGAAACTTTTCCTGTCGATGGATTTGCGTCAAATTTGGTTGGGTCAAAGCTGAGGGTACCCACATCTAGGGGAAATATATGGCAACATACGGGAGCTTATCAGAGAGGCAAGCAGCCTATATTTATCTCAGTATTCTCCCAACAGTCAGGCTCGAAAGGTGTGTGAGCGGGGCCGGCCATTTAAACCCGCATTTCCCACTACCACACCATCCACATCTTACGTGTATTATAGTGATATTGTGTTATATATAGTGCAGTGTGTTTGTGAAGAAGGTGTAAAAGTGTTTCTTATATACAGTACTTTCAAAGAAAGCCAGATTTGAAAATTCCTAACCGATTTTTACCGTTCCCCTCCTATTTTACACTAAACTTACAATGTCTCGCAAGGGCTTATCAGAGAAAGAGTACATGACAACTGACACCACTGCCATCACTCCTATGACAACTGACACCACTGCCATTACTCCTATGACAACTGACACCACTGCCATCACTCCTATGACAACTGACATCACTGCCATCACTCCTATGACAACTGACACCACCACCATCACTCCTATTACAACCGACATCACTGCCATCACTCCTATGACAACCGACAACACTACCATCACTCCTATGACAACTGACACCACTGTCATCACTCTTATGACAACTGACACCACTGCCATCACTCCTATGACAACTAACACCACTGCCATCAATGTCTCAATATGGCAGACTGACCGGTAAACAGTGCCAAAATTAGGAGAGGTACTGTACATACAGTAGTGTATAGGTAGGGTGTTTTTTGGTTTTCATTTTTTTTTATGGTTTTCTTAGTGTTTAGCATTACTTTGGATATTGCTATGTGTATTCTGATGTCTCAATATGCCAGATTGACCTCAAAACAGTGCCAAAATTAAGAGAGGTACTGTACATACAGCAGTGTATGGGCACGGTGTTTTTGGTTTTCATTTTATTTTTTTTCATGCTTTTCTTGGTTGAAAATGATTTTGGATAATCCTGTGTATGTTCGGATGTCAAAATATGGCTGAATGACCAGAAAACACTGCGAAAATAAGGAGGGGTACTGTACATACTGCGGTGTTTAAGTAGCATGTTTTTTAGTTTTCATTGGTTTTTCTGCATGGTTCTTGGTGTTCAGCATTAATTTGGATATTCCTTTGTGTATTTTGATGTCTAAATATGCCTGAATGACTGGAAACCACTGCCAAATTATGCATATGTACTGTACACATAGGTTAGGTATGGGCTGGAGGTTGGGTGCAGGTAGGGTTTGGGTATTGTAGGGAAATAGTGTTCATTATCTGGATGATGCCACTACCTGGAAATGCCTTTGGCTCTATTATGTCCGGATAAATAAGGGATTACTGTAATATAGGAATCAGGCAATATCTCTCTGTTGGTAAACTACATATTTGGTTTTCCTACCATCAAATGATACGATGTTATTTTGCCCCCATTTAGTGATCTTAGATAAGTCTTGATTTATGAATATTGCTGTACTGAGCTGTGAATTAGAGATATTAAACTTTATGAATGTGTGTTTAATTCTGAATGAACTGTGAAGTGTTGAGTAATTTGCATATGAATGAATGGGATTATGGGTGACATAAGAAATCATTAATATGATTGTAGGTACAGAGTTGGAGCCAGAACTGAACTTTTTGGCACTCCAACATTAATCAAGTGGAAATTGGAATATATATCATCTACTTTAACTTTTAGCTTTCTGTTGCTAAAATATGAGGAAATCAGAGGAACAAAAGATGACTTGTCACAGCAAGGGCATCTGGATAGCAGGGAACGGTGCCAAACTCTGTCAAAAGCTTAGAAATATCAAGGGCTACTGCATAAGTTTCTCCACGCTGGTCAATTGAGTGATGGATGGTAAAGTATGAGTCAGGAGATTCTGTATATCAACAGTAGATCTTTCTTGGTGACAACTGAGGAGTTTGTGCAGCCCCAGAACAAGAAAGGTGAGAAGTAGGTCCAAGTCCTCCTAAAGTGGAGTTGTTTCCACAAGAAGTAGCCAGTCAGGGAGAGGAGAAGCTTAAGTGACAAGGCTGTGAACCCTGCCCTCTTGCCAGCCAAAATAATTGGAAAATTCTTTGAATAAGCAGAGTTAAAAGAATATGATACAATACCATAAAATTTGCAGGACTTAGGTGCCTTCAAAATTCTGGATGTGCCTAAAATACTCATGGATTATAGATTAACGTTTCAATCTGGATATAACCACACTGAAGAAATTCATAGTCGTACAGCATTATACATACCATATATGATACCGGTAACAGTTTAAAAGACAAAACACCACTGAAATACACATGCAAGTAGCATTTCTTTTTTGTGTTGTTGTTGTTGTTTAACCCCAGTTCGTCTGATCAAGCAGAATCGTCAACTGCGGGTAAGCAACTGCCCCTATGGGGTTGTCTCATAGGTTCCCTACACCACTGATGTTGTGTCTGTGTCTTAGTGTGGCATGCGCTGTGCAGTGCTCCAATATGTGTTTTATACTGTATGGACCTAGTCTACAAGCTGGGCACATGTCATCTGTGATTACATCCAGCCTAAATGTAAGCTGGTAGCTGAGGAAGGCTGGATGATGTCCTTCTCTTTGTCTAGACTGGCGAACTCAATCACCTCTGTCTAAGGACACTTTCAATGGGTGGATGGCAGGAGGGAAACATGTAGTATGTTGTGACTGAGGTGTCATATTGCCCTGCATGTGAGGTGTGTATGTTGGTGTTTTGTCACTGCTAGTATTGGAATATCTGAAGGTGGGATAGTGTTGAAGAGGATTAGGTAATAATATGTGTGGTGACTGTTTTATGTTCCTAGATATGCTGTGTGGCTGTGTCATGTAATAACAGGTGATGTGTACTGAAACAGGCTGCTGAATAAAATTGTGCCCCTCATATCAAGGTAGTGTCTGACAGAGAGGACTTTAGTTTCAGAGTGTAAGTGAGCTGTGGGAGTGGTTTTGCTGCTGCCAGTGGTGATACAAAAAAAATTATTCTGTATGATTTACAAGGTGTTGTAGTGGTTATCAGACAGGATGGGAGCTCACCCCAGGGAGGCTTAGGATATCATTGATCTAAGTATTGTTTGTAGTGTAGGGAGGGCATTCCTTTTTACTTCCCAAAGTCTGGTCCTATAGTTGCCTTGAGAGCAATAAGGATAGGGGTGCACTGCCCTTGGATGTCTTATACATGGTCCTTGAAGGTGAGTCTGAGGTTGTATGTCATTCCATGGATCTTAGTGGAAGGTGTGTGTGGCACACATACTGGTACACTCTTAAGTGTGATGTGCGGGAAATACCTATATTCATGTTTACTGCTGGTGATGAGTGGGAAGTTGGATTTAGCTAGGGTGATATTCAGCCTGCTGTTACAGAAAGAATATTAAACTAACCATTTTCCTTCGCCACTTGTCGAGAACTTGAGATGAGTAGAAGCGGAAAAGAGTCAGGTTAATATCATCCACATTATCTCTAATGCGAGCAACCACCACATCTAGTAGATTCACCAACCGGGACAGCTCCTTCTGTTATAATCCAAAATGGAGAAAGATCAGTTCTATATTTCAATGCTCTACCTTCTCACTTACCATAGTACAGTATATGTAAGGCTATGCAGACCAGATGAAGCTAAGCCCTACAACAAGTACTAATACAAAGTTTAGCCTTTACTCTACATCACTATGTCACATAACCTCTTCTGGGTCTGATACAACAGACAAAATTTCATCTCCCCAAAATACTATTTTCAACCATTTGACACTGCTAAGGGGAAAGGTGCACTGTGTCAGGTCACATGTGGTTCAGGCCCAAAACACAGATCAACTGAGAGACAAGTGTATGCCAATGGAAATGCAGGTAACATAGCATGGGCCACCCAGAGTTTCTCAGCAAAAGAGAACATGCAGTAGGCGTTTTAAGGTAAATCAAATGTCCTTCCTACTTAGGTGAATACTAGGCCATGCCCCTCAGTTATCCTCTGGTACCATTACAAACTAGTCAGCCTGTATTATAACTTCTGCTCTTTTGCTAATTTTGGAGTCTATTATAACACCAAGATGTCTGACACTATAGTCACTACTGAAGATGTTCAATGTATACTGGTCTCAGATCTGTCTGTTATGCATTCATATTACTCGTCATAGCTTTGAGGTCACGATCAGCGAACACATGAATGCATCCATGTGCGATTAATTGCGCATGCATGCAGAGAGAGAGAGAGAGAGAGAATCCTCAGTATGAATGGAAAACCCCCTCATAGTTAAGAGAGGCAACAGTCACGTAAGTTTCTTCTATTCACTTGTTCTAGCAATGAAGTTAGCTTCTGCTCCTCCTCCAGAACTCAGCACGTCCTCTAGGTAACACTCCCCTATGTATTCCAAAGGGCTGTATTTCCCTCATATTTTGGCAGCCTTGACTTCCAGATTTTTTGTGTCTGTGTGTAAGCAATCTATGAACAATATCAAGTAAGCATCTAGTGATGCTGCTGTGCACCTACATGTATTCTACATTGTTTGGGGTGTGCTGTGGTGTGTGACTGATAAGTTCAATGCTTATGTAGTCTGGTACAGATTTTATGTACTGCTTGTATACCAGTGATGGCATTTTTTTTTTTTCTTTTTTTAACATCAAGACCAAAGTCATTATCCATGCACATTTAAAGATTATCTGATTATGCTTTTCTTGAAAAAAAAAAAAAAAAAAAAAAAAAAAAAAAAGGATACTAATCCAGTACATTAAACATTTAACAAAAATTCACCTTTTCTTCATCAGACAGAACCTCCTGATAGACACAGCAATCCAGCAGCTTAATGATGAAGTACAAAAGGTAGCCATTCTTCTCTGCCAGCAAGAACTGTTGCCGCTCTTCCACAACCCTTGCTATGTCCTTCAACTGGCCACAATTAACAAAACATTAATCACACTGTTTACTAACTCCACTGATAGTGTATAAAATTAAATTAAACCTACATCATACATGGAAAAAACTCCCTCCAACAAGGTCCAAGCTTCACTTCATACATTAGAGTTGGTATCACAATACCGTCATGTAGTAACTTTTTCACTTCCATGTTCACTTCCCTGTTTCTTATCACTGCTTTCAAGGAACCAGCAACCGTTTTTCCTTGTTGTATCCTTTCAAGCACTTCACCCTTTAAACTTCCATCCATACTCATCACACTACCCAAGTACCTAAATGAACTCAAATTTTCCATTTCCTCCTCATCCTACCTCACTATACATTCACTGACTTCATTTCTCTCAGAGACCATAACTTTATTCTTCCCTACACTCACCTTTAGATTCCATTTCTTACACACTCTCTCAAACTAATCCAACAAGCCTTACAGCTCCCCTTCGTCTTCATTTAACAACACAGTATCATCTGCAAACAACAGTACAGGGAGTTTCCAAACACTGCCCTTTCTCATTAGGGTCACTCCAACATCCTCTACCCTACCTTGTATCTCTTTTATAACCCCATCTAAATACAGACTGAACAACCACAGAGACATGACGCATCCCTGTTTTAATCCAACATTCAAACAGAAAAATCCACTCAGTTCACTATCCACACACACTGCAGCCTTAGCATCCTCATACATACTCTTCACGGCATTCAACAACTTCCTTTTTTTTTTTTTGTGAGGAAGAAAGAACCAAAGGCTGTGAGCCTGCAATAACTGTACCTTCCAAGAGAAAAACAAAATACAAGATAGAACCAAATTCAATATCCGATCATATTGAGATGCTTGGACTCACTGCGTTTGAAAGACTGGAGATCATAGGAAGCAGGAAATACAGACAGAGGGAGACAGTTCCAGAGTTGACCCATTGCATACATGAAGGACTGGGAAAATAAACGGAAGTTTGGAGTTGATACTGCACTTGGAACCTGGTGCCCCAGCAAGAGGGTATAGCCAGTATCAACCCCGCTGCCATTCCATATATTCTTTATATTTTCCACAATCCTTGTCTATCCACCCTGTCATATGCTTTCTCCAAATCAATGAAGGCCTCATATAACTTCTTTCCCTTCTCTAGAAACTTTTCCACTAAAGACCTAGGAATGAAAATCTGATCTACACAGCCTCTTCCCTTCCTACAACCTCCCTGTTCTTCTCCAACTAATTCCTCTCTTATTTCCCTAACTCTGTCAATACTTTTTGTATTACACTGACTTCCACTCCTCCGGGACTCTACCTTCCTCCCAGGCCAATCTGCACATCTTAGACATCCATTCTACTACTATCTCTCCCCCTTATTTCAGCATTTCTCCACACATTCCATCACTTCCTGGGGCTTTCCCCATTTTGACTTTCTTCATTGCTTCCACAACTTCCATCCCTGTGATTTCTTCCTCTCTTCTCACATCCCTCTCTCCCAGCCATTCCCCACTCACTTATACTCGCATTACTTTCATTCTCTACATTCAACAATTCCTTAAAGTGTTCTCTCCACCTGCTCACTTTTTCTCCCTTCTCCACCAGTAATCTACCATTCTCTCCACCTGCTCACTTTTTCTCCCTTCTCCACCAGTAATCTACCATTTTTATCTTTCACTCCCCGACTGACTTCTTTGACACCCTGTCTAACTCTCTTTACCTCTTTGCAGAACATTTTCTTACATTCCCTCCACTTTACACTCACATTCCTCTCTTACTAATCTTTTCACCTCTCTCATCCTCTCTACATATAACTCTCTCTTCCGTCTCTCAACTTCTTCCACACTCCTGTTTCTCATCCACTCACTATATGCTTACTTCTTGTGTCACTGCCTGTCTCACCTCTTCATTCCACCATGCTGTTCCTTGCACCCCCTTTCATCTTCTCTTCATCCCACACACAACCTTACATGCTGCACAGATTTCCTCTGTGAATATCTTGCATCTTTTACTCACAACTATGGGGAACATTTTTTGTCCAATCCCTATGCTTACACAAAGGAAGTAGCTAGTACTGCTAAACTAATCACTAGGATGCACAAGCTTCTTCACAATGGCAAGGCAGCTACCACTGTTATAATTTACAGACAGAAATCTGTTGCCTAGCAAAAACCTTGAAATGTAAAGTTAGGAGTATTCTGAGAGGAATGGAGAAAATTATGCTGTCACAGGGAAGGATAAAATGATGATCTTCCAGGATAAGAGAACACAAGAACTTCACAAAAGGGATAGGAGATGGAAATTATGGTAACTAAGTAAGCAACTCAGAGATGGCATGAGAGGGAATGGCAGAGAGAAAGCAATACATATAGCTCGTTAAAAGGCAGAGAAAAGAAAAGGGGGAAAAAAATGTGTGGTAATCATAGGGGCATTTGTCTTCTTAGTGTACCAGACAAAGTATAAGGTAGAATACTTACTGATAGAGTTAGGGAAATAACAGGAATTAGTTGGAGTAAAACAGGGTGGGTTCAGGAAGGGAAGAGGTTGTGTAGATCAGATATTCATTCTTAGGTCTTTAGTGAAAGTTTCTAGAGAAGAGAAAGAAGTTGTAAGTGGCTTTCATGGATTTGGAAAATGCACACCCTTATGTCTTTATTGGAAAAGTTTCTAGAGAAAGGAAAGAAGTTGTAAGTGGCCTTCATGGATATGGAGAAGGCACATCTTTACGTCTTTAGTGGAAAAGTTTCTAGAGAAGGGAAAGAAGTTGTATGCAGCCTTCACTGGATAAAGCACATGGATTTGGAGAAAGCATATGACAGAGTGGATAGACAAGGAATTTGGAAAATACTACGGATACATGGAGTAAATGGGAAGTTGTTGAATGCCATGAGGAGTATGTATGAGGGTGCCAAGGCTGCAGTGCATGTGGACAGTGAATTGGGTGAATTTTTCTGTGTGAATGTTGGACTGAAACACGGATGTGTCATGTCTCCAAGGCTGTTTAATCTGTATATGGATGGGACTGTAAAAGAGATACAAGGTAAAGTAGTGGATACTGGAGTGGCCCTAATGAGACAGGGCAGCATTTGGAAACTTCCTGTACTATTGTTTGCATATGATACTGTACTGTTAAGTGAAGCTGAAGGGGAGCTGCAAGGCTTGGTGAATAAGTTTTTGGGAAAGTGTATAAGAAACGAAATCTAAAGGTGAATGTAGGGAAGAGAAAAGTTATGGTCTTCATGAGAAATGAAGTCACTGAAAGTACAGTGGGGCTGGATAATAAGGAAATGGAAAATGTGAGTGTATTTTAGCACTTGGGTAGTGTGATGAGTTAGGTTGGAAGTTCAGAGGACGAAGTGCTGAAGGAAGAACGGTGGCTGGTTCTTTGAAAGCAGTGATAAGGGATAGGGAAAAGAGCATGGAAGTGAAAAAGTTGCTGCATGATCGTATTGTGATACCAACTCTAACATATGGAAGTGAAGCTTGGATCTTGTTGGAAAAACACATGTCAAGACTGAGAGCAGCTGAAATGAGTTAGCTGAGAGGAGCATATGGAGTTACATGGAGAGACAGACTGAAAAATGAGGAAGTGAAGGGGCATTGTGGTGTGGATGTGGATGTGATATAAAAGTGTTAGGAGAAATACACTGCGGTGGTTTGGACAAGTGGAGAGGATGGAGAGCAAGAGATTAACAAGGAGAGTGTATGTGAGTGAAGTGGAGGGGGAAAGAGGGAGGGGGAGGATGAGGATGTCATGGAGGGGTGGAGTGGAGAGATATATGAGAGAGGGAGGTGTGAGCTGGGGGGAGGACAGTAAAATGGCAGGGGACAGGGTGACATAGAGGTGTCTGTTTGTGGCCACCCCTTACAAGATCAAGGCGTCTGGCAATAGATAGACAGAAAAATCAGAGACTGGATGTAAAAGGCTACCTACCAACAGGTCAGTGTGGAGAGAAATGTGAGAGGCTTTCTTCCTACGGGTTTAGAATATTGATTATGATGCTATATACACATTTGTACTGATGCTATATACACAATTGTACTGAGTACAGAGGAATTGTACATTCTCATCTCTCTCCAATACTGAATCTGAATTACTCACTTAAACATCATCTGCCTATACCTATCCTTCATTACCATAAGAAAAAATTTCAAAACTCATCACAGTATTTAATTCAGTCCAAACACACTGTTTAGTACTGAACAACAACTCATGCTTCACTACCATACATCTGGCACATAGTCTTTGATTCATACCGAACACTTTCATTACTATTTTACTGACCTCCACAATGTCTAGTACAAGATATTCTTCAGACTGAAGACAAATTTGAACCTGGAGGAAAGCAAGGGAGGCCTTGAGGATGCAGCCAGGGGGAGATGGTAGTACATGGCGACAGCATACATATGACACATTGTGGGGCTCAAAGTTGCAGTATTTCACTATCTGTTCCACTAGGCTCTGCACATTCTGAAGGAGAATACACTATAATCAATTTAGCTGCCACTCACATCTGATATGGTGAAACCACCTCTTCTTACATCATTTTTTTTTTTTTTTTTTTTTTTTTTTTTTTTTTTTTTTAAGTGCCCTGTCCACTGCTTGGCTGCTTAGTTTTTTATGTTAGGAGTCTTTTATGTCCTTTTCCATATTTCTATTTCTCTTTGAACAGTTTTTCACTCTACACTCTCTTGTATTGGAGGCCCTCTAAGGAAATAGCTTCCAGCCACTTATGACACCACAAAGGCATTACAAGTGGTAACATGTAGAACATCCTAGTGACCTAATGAGTGGGTTCATTAGTTCTTGTCTCCATTTATAATGCCTCATGATGCATGATAACCTTCCTCCACAGATGTTGATATTTTGCCAGCTCCCTGAATGAGCAGCCAATGACAGGTTCCGGCAACTAAAGCTAAGAAGCAAATGGATGTCAGACCCTGTGCTCCACCATTCTCTTCCATGACACATCTTTGCATGCATGACTGTTTTTTGGGTACAGTACATACATGCAAACATTTTGAAAGACAATTTTCCATAACTGCATTTTTCCTAACCCATCTGATGGCTGCATTCCATGCTCTAGACTCTACTGCAGGATTCCAATCAAGTTTTCTAACCTTAAGGTCTTTTCTCTATTCTCGGGGCATTATCCCATGCTTTCCTTGGTCACCCAGCAGGGTCAACCCTTCCTATGCTCCGGTCTTCAGCATATCACCCGGTCATTTTCAGACATTATACATCAAAATCCCCTCTGCCTACATGTGCATACTGCCTCACCAACACTCTCAATACCTAAGCATCCTCATAGATCTGCAGACATTGCTCCATCCCTCAATGTGGCACTATGCATCCATAACACCATTTTCATTTCATCATGCTCAAATCAGCAAATATCATCCCCCTTTACTGCCCATATTTAACTACTGTATGGCATTATATTGCACATACAAATCATACAGTTTCCTTTCCATACATAGGGAGTTCCTTCAATGTCAACAGGAGCAACAGCTTTCTAAAATTCTTCTAACCATTTCTCACTCTTGTACGTAACTAACTAACCGCTTCACTATCTCTTGCAATAATTTTATCTCCTGAGTTGCAAAACTCATCTACACATTTAAGAGTCTAATTCCCAAAATCAATCTCCTCCAGCCTTAGGTGGATAACATGATTCTTGCACTGACATACTCATACTTCAATATATCTCGTAATCTACCTTTCAAACTACAGTATTACATCTCCTTTCAAACCATTACATCTCTTAAGTTCCAACCCTCCACAAACCCCACACAAGCTGAGGTTACTTTTCCTACATACAACATGAATCCACCATCTATTTTCCATCAATGAATCCATATCCAGTTTCCATCCCACTAACCACAACCTTGTGTCTTTACATTCACTCTCAAACCCTTTTCTGTTTACAGAAACCTGTCTGTATGCACAGTCTCCTAGTGCACAGGTGAAAAAATAGGTGCCAAGGACACAATGCAAGGAATAATAATTCCAATCGTGGTGCATGCTATTTACACACCATAACTGATGGCTGAGACCGCCCAGGTGGTGAATTTTTTCAAACCTTTATATATTTTTAAACCCTTAACCCGTGCCGCGTCCTGGTGACGTATGGGTACGTCACAACTTTTTTTCATGCTAAGACCCGACGACGTACTGGTACGTTCTGCAATTGCGAGGTCCGTCATTTGCACATTTTTCAAGTTTCGCGGGTGATTTTTGGTAGGCATATGTGGGAGACCTTCCTCTACCAGCCGCCAGGCGGCGACAATGCCTGACCCCGCGTGACCCCAGCATGCCATTGTCTCAGCAACTCCCCTGCTAGCAGTGACCTGGCCAGTAAGACATGTCGCGCCGCAGTCCCTCTGACAACAAAATTCAAGCCGCCCTTGATGTCTTCACGGGCAAGAGTGATTCCCCAATCGATGATGATGTGGAGGATGAAGATTATGTGGTGTCGGAGGAAGAAACAAGCAGCAGTGATGAGGTACCGTCGTCAAGGAAGGTGCGATATGTTGATGTGTTTGGTGAGAGAAACAATGTTTATATTGCCTATATTTTTGTGTGAAAACCAAATATATTTTTGTATTACATATAAATTCATACCAAATGAACAAATATCTACCAATTCTGAGAGGTGTGCAATAGTTACCCCTACCACAGAAAATGTGACAGCAGCAGCGCACGCCCAGAGAAGATGGTACCAGGTGTTCAGAGAGACACCTGTATAGTGCACTTATAAGCTCAGGTAAGCACTTTTTTGGTATTTTCCAATGTCTCTCATAAAAAGCGGAGGTTTGAGGGGGGGGGGGAACTGCCAGGATGGGGGGGGGAGTGAGAAATCAGCTGAGACGGGACAGGTTAAATCAGGGGTTCCCAACCTTTCTAGCACTGAGCCCCCCTTTGGTCAGGACTGTTTTCATGATGCCCCCCTACACCCCTCTGACGCCTAAACAACAATGTTTTTATCTGTTCCATGTGGATACTTGAGACGCTAGATGGCAACACATCATGTGTTTGCTCGAAATGATGGTTGTGAAGTTTTTCTATCAAAGTTTCTTACTCATACATATCTTTGGGAATACCTTGAATGCATTTGAATGGATTAGCCCTGTGTTGAACTTTGATTACCCCACGCTCCCCCTAGCAATCTCAAACACCCCCCAAGGGGGGTGCGCCCCCCCAGGTTGGGAAGTGCTGGGTTAAATGTTACTGTGTCATGTCTATTTTACCTCTTTACAGTAGGCTATGCCCCTACGAAGCATACCTGTACTCTGCTTTCAGTCATGTAAGGTTTTTATTTTGCCAATGTATCAGGGTGAGTTTTTCCCACTATTTTTTTTTTTCTTCAAAACCTTTTTCAAGTCTTTGTCTTATATCTTACTTGCCTCTAACATTAGGCAATGCCCTCTGGAAACATCTGTATTCTAGCTGGGGTCAAAGAGGGTTTTTAGTATGCAAGTTACTTCCCTTGCCATAAGGGTGTGGGACGTAACTCCATCTTAAGTAGTGTTTGTGATACGTGGGAGGATAAAAGATGTACTGTAGTGGTATTAGAGACAGACTGTGAGAAAATGCTGATTTTATGTGTGCAGCATGTGGGAGAGAGCATGTAGAGACTGTCACGCAAGAATAGATTGAGTCTCCTGAGTGTGTGGAAGAGTTCTGTTATTTGGGGGACACGTTATGTGCTGGAGATGGGGCTGGAGCTAGCTCAGTGGCCAGGGTAAGGAGTGGTTGGAGGTAGTTCAGGGAGAGAGCTCTCCCTGCATGCCAAGGGATCTTTGTATGTGGCATGTGTTAGGAGTGTAATGCTGTATGGTAGTGAGACCTGCACAGTAATGGATGAGGATATTCACAGGCTCAAACGTACATAAATGCATTGATCAGATGGATGTGTAGTGCTTTCTTGAATGCAAGGCCTGGGGAAGCTAGGATTATGACTAAGGAACTGAAATGTATTGGTGAGGTGATGAAGAAGGGTAGATTGAAATTGCTTGGGCATGTTGACAGGATGGCAGATAGCAAGTGAGTGCAGAAAGTAAGAAATGTGAATGTTGGGGATATGGTTGCAAGAGGCAGACAGAAAAAGATCTGAGACGAGGTCGTAGAGTGTGACCTCAGGGATATAGGACTGAATAGGGAGGCTGAAAGAGACTGAGCAACGTGGAAAGCCACCATTGGAGCCTTTATAAACAAAATGAAATGAAAAGTATAACCACTAACTATGATGGTTGAGTGTGGAAGATAATGAAATAAAAAGGTGTTTGAGAAGTCTTGGGAAAAAACAAAAAAATAAAAACTGAATATTAAAAACAAACAAAGAATGTAGATCACAGATCATACTGGCACAATGGCCAGGCCCAGGGAGTTGCAGTCACTACTCGTTATAGGATGGGGTTACGTCAGGGCATACCTTAACATGTAACAAGTTTATTGTTAATCGGGAGATTGAAATACATTATAAAAGGGAGGTTACGTCAACTCAACATTCCAAAGTCACCTATCCAATATTGAAACAAAAATGACAACCCACCTTAACCCCTAAAACGCGGATCGTCGCATTTGCGACGGTCGGCCCAAAGGGCAGAACGGCGGGTCGTCGCGTTTGCGATTTGAGTTAATTTTGAATAACCGCGGGCAAGCAGGCTCAAGCTGGTATTGTCTATCAGTCCCGCCACCCGTGAGCTACTTTTAGCACACTTGACCTTTGTACTACTGACCTCGGTTGTTGCCAAGTCTCGTTTTTTTTACCCACGGACGCACCGATGCGCGGCCCTCCCTCGTCGTACGATATGGCAACGCGCGGATGGCTGATACGTGTCAATCTGCGCCGTCATCTCGCAAGCACTTTTTGCTATTGGGAAACACTTGTTTCCCCAGTTGTCACACTGTCATTTTTTCGCGCGGTTTGCCCCAGAATAGCGTCAGTCCACGCAAATCTGCCACGGTGACACCATGTCAGGCTCTAGCTCTTCTAGTTCCGTGCCTTCTAGCCCTCCGAAAAAGGGTTTTGTTACCTCAACGCCCTTCAAAACTTTACCAGTTACTACCAAGGGGCTAAGTGACTCGGCCATAGCCTCAGAACTGTTGAAAGCCTCTATGGACTATGGCAGTGACGTGGGTGTTTTGTCTAGCCTGGCTGAATCCGAGACACAATCGAGTGCTGATTCAGGCCCTGAAGTGATTATTTCTGTGCCGGAGGAAACTGTGACTGTGCCCAGCACCTCAACAGGGAAGGCCCCGGTGAAAAGGGGCCTCGAATATGGAAAGGGAGAAAAAAGGAAGAGGAGCGGAGACCCCAGTGCACCGCCATTGTCCACTACGCCACGTCACACCACCGCAAGCCCGCCACGTTCTCCCAGCCCTCTTCTCTCGTCCTCCTCGTCTGCTGTCCTGTCTCCTGAGTCATCGGAGTCTCCATCACCACCGAGAAAGGGAAGTAGACGAGCAATTTTACGTATGAGAGGTTATCGTAGGCCTAGTGTTCGTGTCAGTAAAGTTAAGTCCCCTAGGCTAACTCCCACTAGGCAACTCAGGAGTCACGCCACCGCGGGTGACCTTGACCCAAGCGATAATGTCCCTCCCACCACCACCACCACCACCACAACACCAACACGGCCTGGGATAGCCTCTCCCTTACCTACTATTGCCCAGCCTGCCTCACCCACTCCCACACGACCTGCCTCACCCCCCGCCGCCCCAAGCACCTCCCAGCCTAGGCAGGGAACTTTAGATGCTTTCGTGTGGTCAGAGGGATCAGATTTTGTGCCTGAAGATCTGCCCTTTGACGAAAGTGAGTGTGGACTTCAGGCTGACTTCCCTGTGGACGACGATGGTGAATGCGTTGACTACCTGTTGGCCTTCCTTGACGACGAGGTTATGGAGCACATCTGTACCGAGACTAACAGGTACGAGGGGCAATGTGCACCAGTTCGCGAAGGAGAAGGTGAGGCTGCGACGCCATCCACGTCGTGGATGGCATCATGGGTGCCTCTGACGATCCGCGAGCTTTTTGTATTTATTGGCTTGATGTTGCTTATGCCGCACAACTGGAAGCATGAGTTGGAAGAGTACTGGGGTTCCGATGAGTTGTGCCCAACACTCATATTCAATAAATACATGAGCCGCGATCGTTTTAGGCAGCTGATGACTTATCTTCACTTCGCGAATAATGATGAGCCTTCCCAAACTGACCCATTATGGAAAGTGAGGGGAATCCTGAACATGATCAAAGATAAGTTTACGAGGTTCTTGCGCCCGTTCAAGAAAGTCGTGATCGACGAGTCTTTGGTATTGTTCAGGGGCCGTCTTCGGTTCGTCCAGTACATTCCAAGCAAACGCCACCGCTTTGGAATCAAGTTTTTTGTGCTGTGCGACTGCAAGACGGGGTTCATCCTTGACTTCGTCATCTACACCGCCAGCAATGTCGATTTGGATAAGACTGACCCCCTTGGATTCTCTGGTTCTGTGGTGAAAGTGCTTTTGGAAAAGTACTTTGGCGAGAATCATGCCCTGTATACGGACAATTACTATACAGCTCCAAAACTCGCCAAGTACCTTTCTGAACACGGAGTCGGCTCCTGTGGCACTGTCAGAAGTAACAGGGCACATTACCCTGCCTTCCCAGAGGCTGAAAAGTCAAAGCGGGGAGACGTGCACCTGGAGAAATCTGACAAGATGCTTGCGATCAGGTGGCATGATAAGAGAGTCGTGTACATGCTCACCACAGTACACAAGGGTGAAATGCTGGCAACAGGGAAGGTCGACAGAAGGACTGGCGAGCCTGTGATGAAGCCTGATGCTGTCATTGACTATAACGTCAATATGCGGCTGGTGGACAAGTCGGATATGATGATTGGAGAGATTGACTGTCTGAGGAAAAATCGTCGTTGGTACAGGAAGGTGTTCTTGCACTTGATTGACATGTGCATGTTGAACGCCTTCATCCTGTATAAAATCAAGAACAGGAAGCCAGCCAACTACTCTCTCAGACGATTCTCCAAGACTTGTGTCTACCAGCTGCTTCAGCGTTACGGCCAGGTGCTTTCTACAGGTCCCAAACGCCACCCTCACACACCTCCAGACCGCCTACAGTGTATGGCCTACCTTCAGCGACACCGCCTGGAGCCACTGCCAGCCACTGCAAAGAGGGGGAAAGCACTGAGGAGGTGTCATGTGTGCAGCCACACTACCAGGCAGGAAAGAACTTTTAGGCGCACCTCCTTGCAGTGCAAAGAGTGCAAAGTTCCCCTCTGTGCTTACCCGTGTTTTTTCGGCTACCACAGCCTAAGTAGATTTTGAAAATAAGGGTAAAAATATTGGGAAAAATACTGAGAGTGACAGTGATAATATTGTTTAGTTTTCTTTTACGTGCTGACAGTGACAGCCTGATGAGTGTAAATTAGTGTATGTACTTGTAAAAGCACTGACAGTTACAGTGTTTTTTGTCGTAAATAATTGTACATAGTAATCATATAAGTATTGCGAGTGACAGTCACTCCAGTGTAAAAAGATAAAAGCATATTTTCCTATTCTATGTTCTGAAAGTGAAAGTTTTTTGTGTATAAAATATTATTTTTATAACACTGGACAGTGACAATGATGAATAAGGCAAAAAAAAAAAAAAACAGATACAGTGAAAGTGAGCGATAGAAATGAAGTGCGAGTGGCCGACAGGAGCGAGAATAAAGTGCCTGCCGTAAGGCTGAATAAACTCGCGCCGCGGTGGTCTTCCTCAGTCCCAATCCACAATACTGGCAGTGACATTGATTTTTATGGCCGTAATAGTGACAGGCAAACGTTTGCGGTCCTATGATGGAAAAAAAAGGAGTATACGTGTTTTTTGCCGAGAAAAGGCAAATGTGACAATATTGACGGGAAGATCGCCACCGCGCTGCATGTCGGCCGTGCGCTCCGTCCATTTTAGCCTTATTATCAGTTCTTATTTACAAATACGGATTCCAAACAACCTGTACGTTGTTGTATAAAGTGTACTGTGACAGATTGAGGCTGTGGTAGAAAGAAAACCGGGTTTCTGGAGGTGTGAGAGTGAAGACTTTGTTACCCAACTTTGCAAGTCTTCACAAGTCCTTTGGTAGTCAACGAAGGCTCAACATGTGGCTCAGGAGATAGCTGAATGTAAGTAATATATGCCATAAAAATTTTAATGCTCTAGGGTTAATCTATGATTTTTGGCAAATATTTTTCCACAGGTACTCAGACCCCGCTACAACCCCGCCACAGGGGGGGGATCGCGCGTACACAGCCGCGTTTTAGGGGTTAATCACTTCCTGTGTCGGTCCAAGTTGTCTCCAAGACCAAAACAAACTATCATATCAAAGCAGGCAGCGTTACTCATGTACGATAAATCGTTGCAACGACATGACAATCACACTTGCGTAACGTTTGTCTGGTGCTACACAATGTATAGGCCTACTGTAGCACGATGCTTGGCTGAGAAGTGACGATAGCTGGGGGGCACATGTGAACGAGTGGAAGAGACAGGGCTTTGAAGGGGTGGTGGGACCGCAACTGAACCAAAACAATGCTCTGCACGCTGGGGCTGCAGCTTGCCTATGACAAGCAATGGTCACCTTGTGTGTGCCTGGCGCTTCGTATGAAATTTTCCGAGGGCATTATCATTATAGCTGGAAATTCATCGTAAATCGGATTTTGGGGTGGAACTTTTCTGTTATCATTGTAGCAAAATTATCGTATACCGGATCAACGTATAATGAGTAGTGAGTGTAGCTGGTTTTCCTGCCATAGGCAGCGTTACGGTAAACATAAGCTTTTTCAGTACTTTTTCTGGAGAAAATATTGTCCGTACAAATAAATATTATGCCCTCCAATAAATAACAACTTGTACTATATTGGCACACAAATATGCACGTGTTAGTCAGCTGACACCATGGAAACATTAATATCTATGGGTGGACCAAATATTAAACATACCACCTAAAAGGCATTTTTTATAGATGCAATTTTTGAGAGATTACATATAGCCGAGTAATGTGTTGTTGTTTTGTTGTTTAACCCTGGTTTGTCTGGCTGGGCAGACCTGTTGATCACAGGTAAGAAACTGCTTCTGCAGAGCTGTCCTACAAGTAGAGTACAGTACATACACCATGTGGGGGATTCAGCACTGTCTTGTGGTAGAAAGCACCTCACCAGGGTTCTTCCAACAGCAAAGTGCTGAGAAATTATGAGAAGGTTTGGCTTCCAGGTGGATGCCACAGCTGCTCCACCCAAGTTATACACCACCACCAAATGTAGGTTCCTTGTCAATGCCCAAGTTCCAGGTTCTGCATAAACATAACTAAATAGGATAATACTTGTACCACTAAACAGAGGGTTTTATTCCAAAACCAGCCAGTTTACCAGTATGGCTATTCTTCTACCTGACCGCAGAGCTCGTCTTCAAACTTTCTTTAGCACTCGGCATACTTTCTCTAACTGGGTAGCACCGAAGACATTGTAAACAAGAGACAATTGCAATGTCCTGCACATATGTGGTAAAGTTCCATCATACATCCTTTCAGTAAGAAGGGCTATTCTTTTCTAGTGTCTATCAGAAGAGTCTCTTCGATGTATTTTTTCTCAGATGAGTAATTCTGATACAGGTATCTGGGACGTGATCCAACCCTGGCTTGGGACATATATCCTGTAGGCACACTATGCTGGTAAACAGAGGATTCTATTTTAAAGACTGACATTTTAATAGAGACAGAAACTGGTGGCATTCACAACAATAGTGAATTATGCCTATGATTATTGCACTGTGCCCAAATAACATACATGTTGCGGAGTACCAAATTTAGGACACTGTCCACAGGATAACCAATGTATGGTTACACCATATTATCATATTCATCATCCTGACCCACATTCCCCCCTAGGTGAGGAGGGATAAACCTGTAAAAATGCAAAACTTCATTAGCAGATTTGATACAAACCATCTCACTTCCTTTATGGGGCTGAAAACCTACTTGATACCACACTGCCAGTACAAGATTCCCAGTCTTTCAAATGATCTTGAATGGTCTGAGTACCCAGACTTGTTTCACCTTTATCATTCTGTTTCTGTGTTTGCCGTCCTCTCTTCCTACTTTTCCTTCTCAATCCTGTCACTTTTCATTACTCTTTTCTGCACTTCAGGTGGCTCTACACTAGTGCCAAGCCTAACAGCATCTGTAACCCATGATACCATTACCTTCACTCTTTTCCCTGTACCTCACTGTGGAGAGGTGCTGTCAACCGCAAGGGAAGAGTGGTTCACTGCACGGGTCAGCCATGATGGGGTGGTTGCCTGTCTGTGGTTGATGGGTCTGCTCAGCCAGACACACCGGGGTTGTTCAAAGATAATAACAACAACAATCCAAACTTACATTAATATAGACATCAGGTAGACCTGATATTAATGTGAAAATGAGAGACTCTGAAAGACAGGCAGACAATAAAAGACAAAATCTGTAAGATACAGTATAAAGAAACTCAAGAAGATTATGTACAAAGGAAGAGAGATGAAGGAATAAACTAATGTGGAATGTGGTGGTATTGGAGGGGGAGGAGATCAAAGAGATTATTTTGTACCCGGAAATGTGGCCTCTTTGTTGTTACACGTATTACAGAACAGGAAGTCAGGAACCTCTTAAGAGTGTACAAATACTTGTGGTCAATGGTATGTATCTTTAATGCAAGAACAGCACATCTCACCTTGTTAAACTTGATCTTGGAGGGATATGAAGCAAGACAGTGAGTGATGCAGTTGGCAATGTGGTGATCCAGTCCACACTCCACAAACTGTTAATAGAGACAGCTACTTGTAATTGTAACTCTGACATGAAGTACCTTCTTACATAATACAAGGCATAATCAAGACACTATCAGTTAAGGGTATGACAAACATTCAAATAAATACATAGAGCAAACTAGGTACTGTACAATACTTAAGTCTTCTTTCTCATTGCATTAAAACAGTGAGCAAGCCTTTAGGTTACTAGAACTTGGCTTTACATCTTCATCAATATTCCAAAATAATCTGTATTTTCTAGCATACTTTAATCTTACCCTGAATATTCCAAACTTTAGAATAAAACTCTCCATTTGCTCCCTTTATGATGCTGAAAACAACATCAGCTAGGGATATATAATGCCTCTGGTGTGAATCTCTCTACTAACTGCCCACATTAACATTCTCATAACTAAGACTTTAATGCGCAATTGACACATCCAATGTCTCCGGCAACATTCCTCTATCCTCCATGTAGTTTTTAGAAAGAGAGAGAGAGGATGGGGAAATAGGAAGTGTGGCCAGATAAGCAAGGGGGCAGTAAAATGGTACTAAGCTTGCAACGCCAACAAATGACAGATTTTATTCTAAAACACACCAGTTTACTGGTCTCTAAAAATTTAGTGTTGCAGATCTAGAAGTCCCTACTTATAATGAAAATTCATGGCCAAAGGATTATAAGTTTCCAGAAACTATTCTGATAAAGTAGCATGCATCTCAGAAAAACACAAGAGGGAGTCAAAATTACTGAATAAGGGTTCAGGATAACTGAGATATGTTACTACTATTACGAGCTAGACGCCTTCATCCCAGAGGGGGTGGCCACTGCTTACACATCACCATATCCTCTGCCAATAGGGCGGCCTCCCTTTAACTCACTCCTTACTGTCAATGGATTCCCTTCTTTCATTTGAATCTTTTCTTGAATCCACTCAAGCCATTTCTTTCCCTTTTCCTCCACTACCCTATCAACCATTTATCCCACCAAACTGTACCTTTCTTACCAGCTGCTAACCTCACAACACACAAAAAGGTTTAGCATTCCCAACTAAACACTCCTTATATGCATTTCACAAGATGTCCTCTCTCATTTCCTCTCAATTCATTAACTCTAACTCCTCTACTACTTTAACCTGGTACCTGCCACTTGAACATTATTATCTAGTTAATACAAGGGTCCATATTCTCACTGGTTAAGGAAGCTCCCTAATACCTCTTCCTTAGTTATTTATTTTTATTATTATTCCTTACTCTCGTCGTCTGTGTCATTTAAATAATTCAAATACCACCACACTCATTAATATTAACATATAAACTGATATCAACAGGCTGTATCAGAGAATAAATAACTAAGAAAGAGTTGTTAGGGAACTTTTGTAACCATCAAGAATACATGTCCAGAAAATTTTACTAAGCTGAAGGAAATCCGTACCAGTGAGATGTTAAATGAAGGGTGACGATCATGGTTAAAACAAAAAGTGGTATGTAAGGTCTCCAAAAGCACTCCAACTGAAAAACTATTTTCCCTATCTAAAGATGGGTAGTCTACGACATGAAGTACCAGCATACCCTGATATCTGACAGGTATTTGTACTCAAGAGAGTTGTCAGATCTCAAATCATTTGGATTTTTAAGCAATTTTCTCCATATATTTCTTAAGAAATTGTGGAGAGGCACTCCAGCCTCCAACCAAAACTCACATTTATGTAGAGTATGTATGTAAATATGTAATGCTGGAAAAAGCCAATCAGCAGGAGTATATAGGCACCTCCCAGATGCTGCTTTTGTCAATGTCTGATCACCGATGCATGTGGTTGCATCTCTGCCTCTCACACTTTTTAGTTATCATGCATTAACTCTGCCTCTCATGCTTTTTATTTATCATTTATTATCTTGAATACAGTAATGCATGATAAATGGAGATGAGGTGTCAGAGGAGTATGTGTGGAATGATGCTATGGATTGAGTAAGAAATGATGAAACGTAAAGGAGAACTAGAGTTATGTGGGAGATGGCTGAACAAATTGAATAGAGAGCACTGCGATGGTTTGGGCATATGGAGAGTGAGGATGAAGAACGACTGGTGAAAAAGACAACTGGATTGGATATGAGAGGTGTAAGGCTGAGAGGAAGACCACGAATAGGATGAATGGGCAGTGTGAAGAGAGCATTAGATGCGAGAGGGATGTCTGTAGAGCGAGGAAGCATGGCTGCGCAAGACAGGGATGGCTGGAGAGAAACTGTGAATAAATAAATGGTGATGCAGCCCTGAGGGGATGTTCTCCCACATTTGGTCTGATCAGCTGATCAAGTCAGGTGTGGGTAAGGAGATGGGTCCATCATGATGTGGCAGGGGTAAACCAGCTCTACTGTCAGGTCCTGCTGTGGATATCACCGATTGCACTGTGCAGTTGACTCTCGTGCGATGTGGTGCTGTGAGGATCTGTCCCTTCTCCCCTTGGGGCTAATGATAAACACCAAGAAAACCATGAAAAAAAAAAATGAAAACCAAAAAACACCCTACCTATACACTATTGTGTGTACAGTACTCTTCCTAATTTTGGCACTGTTTTCCAGTCATTCTGCCATATTGAGACATAGAAACACAAATAGGATTATCCATATGCATGCTTAACATCAAGAAAACAATGCATAACCAACAAAAATCAACAAAAAATCTGAAGACGGCTTAAATATTAGTTATCTGTGATGAGCAATTGCCCCAAGGGCTCAAAAAAAAATCCACGGCCAAGTATGCCACTGATAATTGGTTATACTGTATTGGTACAAATGGTATACCATCAACTTCGCTGACTTTAAGCTAATAAAAACACATAAAACTGATATCGGTAAGTAAAAGTACAGAAATGATGTGAGAATAAAGTGTTCAGGAGTAAAACTTACCTTCATATAATGTCCCACCATCCCACTGTAGTGCAAAATTTTGCCAGAACCTTTCATGAATTAAGCATATGTCTACATGCAGAATTTCATGAGCTTTCTCGTGGATTTTACGGAATTTGATATGACCAATAGTAGTTAAAAAAAAAATTGCACAAAACTTGAAAAACTTACGAGTCAGTGTTACCACTACAGAGGAGGGTAGGGACTGAGGGAGGGAGGAGGGAGCCAGGAGGGTATGGAGGTGGAAGGGGAGGGGAAGGAGAAGCGAGGCTGTGGGCAGGATTCTCCCCCTTCAGTCAGCAGGTGGATGGGTGCTTTTACCATACATTTACTCGTGGCTTGCAGTCAGTTGGATGCCAAGTGGCCATGTGGAAATGCAACTCACAGTGACTGGAGAACTTTGGATGTTCGGTAGAGAGGCAGACGGCCACTGTCACCGAATATGTGGCTTGCGGTCTGTGTTACAATCTCAGGGGAGGTTAGGAATGACTTAGACCGGTGGCCATGCGACTTTGGACATTGGGTGGGGATGCGTATGGACATTTTGACACCGCTTGTGGGTTACAGTCATATTACTCAGGTGCTTGAGGTTTGTTTGGAGTGCTCGGACGAGCATGCGACTCTGACCATTCAGTACAGGGGCAGATGGATGTTTTAGCGCTGATTGTGGGTTATGGCCTACTTCCAGCTCACAGCTTGAGCCCAGCAGCCACAATACCGAATGTTTGATCATGTCGGCCGGCCGGCCGAAGTTCTCAGAGACTTTTACATCCAGATAATAGCAGGTAAATTCGGATAATGGTTTAACAGAACCAAGGTCCAGCATCCGGATAATGAACACATCCGGATAAATGATGGACTACTGTATAATATTTATTTCCCATAACTGTTGTTGAAGGAGAGGGTAATGTGCCACTGCACACCAGGAAGCTTTTGATGGCACACTGGTTGCAGAGCACTACTGTAGTCTTCTCTCACTGTTCAGGCTGCAACTGTGGCAGCAGTGGGAGGCAGAAGCACGCACCATCTACTGACAAATACTGAAAGCCTAGACTGCCAAAACGCACACATTTCATATTGCCAGTAGTGTGATCATCGGAAGAGTGAAACACTTGTTGGTTTTCCCTGGTATTCACCCTATTCCTGATCATCAAAAGAGCAAATAATCAGTTTCAATTCATCTGCTATTGGGGTATGCCTGTACCGCAAAACTGGAAATAAAAACTAGAAGTACATGACTGTTTGAGTGATTGGTTAACTAGCTAGTGGTTTGGTACCTTTGTGTCTAATCCAAGAGCCATGAGGGTGAAGGTCAACTCATTCAGCTCGTCAACACTCAAATGGTCTTGGTCCTCACTTCTGGTACTGTTGCTGGCCAAGATCATGCTTAGAAACTGCAACATCTGAGGATGATGGTGGAGGTTACATATATTTGATGACTGCTGCAATAGCTGTATTCTTTGGCTTATCAACTCATGTACAGCACCCGAATGGACTGAGAGAGAGGACAAAATTCACTTTAACTAAGAACTTTCAGATATAAAAGTGCTGTATTTGGAACCTTCAGATATAAAAGTATTTATAAAAGTTATGTTGAAAGATTACTGTGTCATGAAAATGAAAAACAGAAGATAAGTTAACTAATCTGGTGTGACAGAATGCATTACACTTGGGTCTGGGTAAGTTCAGTACTGTACTGCATTTATTTGGTAGATACACGGGTCTTCAGAAAATTTAGTTCAAGTGTATCCTATACATTAATGCATGTTATGGGCACAGATTAGGTCATGTAAGCTTCTACTGTGAGTACAAGACTTTAGTATGTCTGTGTAAAGGGCAATGGTTGGTTATGCACAATCTGAGGGAGGGTTTGTGATTCATGTCTGTCTGGAGACATGAATGTTTGTAGGTGACACAATTATTCTACTCTGTGAGTTAGGGTTCTAGTGAGTTTATGGACTGCTGCATTAGGCACTGAAGAAGGATTCTGCATGTGGTGGCTCTATGCACCCTAGGTGGAGCAACAACAGCATCCACATGGGAGCCAAACCTCTTCATATTTCCTTGCACCTCACTATGGAAAGGAACCTGGTTCAATCCTAGTGAGGTGCTGTTTACTACAGAGGGGCGCTAGATCCCTCCATGTGTATGTACAGTACTGTACTGTACCTGCAGGGCAGACCCACAGATCCAGTTGCTTACCTGTGGCCAACAGGTTTTTGCACCTAGACAGACAGGTTAAGCAACAACAACAACTGCTGCATGATTTGTTTTGATGTACTGAGTCACTGATGTAAGACAGGCCTTTGAAAGATAGAGAATTCAGGACGATAGGCAGGTACTTTATGTAAAGAGTGAACAAATGGCGTTTCATTTATAGTCGTTTAGGTTTATAAAGGCCCCAACATACTTGCATGCATCAGCCTTGGTCACTTAATGGCAGCTCTCCATGTTGCTTGATCTCTGGCAGCCTCCCTATTCAGTTCTTTATCCCTGAGGTCACTCTCTGACCTCATCCTGGGTCTTTTCAGTCTGCCTCTTGCAACCCAATCGCCAACGTTCACACTTCTTGCTTTCTGCATCCAAATGTCTTTCCTCATCCTCGCCACATGCCCAAACCATCTCAATCTGCCTCTCCTCATCACAACACCAATACACTCCAGTCCCATCCTTCCTCTTAACTCTTGCATCTTAAACCTAGTCCCCCCATGCCCCACATTCAAGGACGCATTGCACATTCACCAAATCATTGTCATTTCTGTACGTTTGAGCCTGAAAATATCCTCTTCCTTTATGGCCCTGGTCTCACTACCATGCAGCATTATACTCCTAACACATGCTGAATACAAAGAACCCTTAGCATGGAGGGAAAGCCCTCTTAATGTCAGGAAGGGCAACAGCTCCCTGAACTTCTTATAACCACTCCTCACTCTAGCCACAGAGATAGCTCCAGCTCCACCACCAACACATGACACATCTCCTAAGTAACAAAACTCTTCCACCCACTCATGAGACTCACCAGCAAGATCAAGCTAATCACATCTGACAATCTCCACATGCTCTCCGCAATACACAGCACACATGAAATCAGCATTATCTCACAGTCTACCACTAAATCTCTAATGCACCCACTTATCACAAACACTGCACAAGATGGAATTACTTCCCAAGCCCTTGTGGCAAGCTGTACTTGGCCACTCTCCCTCTCCTTTGACAGTACTGCCACCAACCCTAGATACCATCAGCTTTGTTTCATCTGCATTTATTCTCAAAACTCTTGTGCCCCATACCATCTTTACACTTCCTAAATCTTTCCTCCACCTCTCTCTCATTCTTTGCAGTTAACATCAAATCATTGGCATACAACATCGCCCATGGGCGTCCATTTCTGAAATTATGTGAGAGGGTTTCAAGCACCATGATAAACAATAAGGGGCTCAAGACTGACCCATGATGCATACCAACTTTCACAGAAAAATCATCACTCAAATCTCCATTCAGTCTCACCTGGGTGCAAGCACACTCCATAACATTTGGAAGAATTTTGTATTCTAACCTCTGGTCTTGGTTAATCCTTAAACACACTCATGTCTCTAAATTATTACATACAGTACTCAACCGTGGAAGGACCTTTAGTAATAAAAGGATTATTGAAGGCTATATTTAATCTCTCTTGCTGTTAAGCTGAATGAATATGTCTGACAGCGGCAAGAAAAAATTTGAAAATAAAATAACGTCCTCAGGCTGAAGGAGTTAGGGATTTCAAAACATACCATATTCCCTCCCTATTCACCTTGTTATACACATTCTTCCAGATCCATAAATACCATAAATGCCTCACAAACCTCCTCCCATGGTTTCTCTACTACTTGCCACATTGCATATGATTATCTGATTCATAAATCCTTGCAACTCTTAAATCCATTATATTCATCAACTCACCAGATGTCTTCCAATCTTTCTTACCTTCTCCATTATTATTCTTCCATCAGCCTTAATTACATTAAAATTTAGTGGTCAAACAGTGAAAGTGCTATAACTGTTAACATAAAACATCTTTATTACTGATGAGAAAGAGCAGATAGGATGCTAAAGAATGAGCCACTATGATGAAATGGCCAGTGTTACTGACTAAAAATCCTGAATGTTACAACGTCACCATACTTACAAGCCTAAGTGTGTCTCTGAGTTGTGCTGGATCCAGCCTTATATTGTGGGTCTCAGCAGGAGGAGGAGGTATCATGGCTCGATGAATTTTGGACACATCCCGCCCCACTGTGCTCATGTCAGCTCCTGCCAGCGAGTGACGGGAAAGTTAATAGCAAGAAGCAAGCATATTAACATATGCATAAGGTAATAATGGCTCTTTGTGCTAGTGTAATCCTGACTACATTTCATGAGAATTAACCCTGTCAGGTTTCTGGGCCGGGCAGTTGATGTCTGTGCTAGAGTCTGCTGCTCTCGCACTGCACCACATCCTCGCACTGCGATAATTTTCTTTGATTGCTCTGTGTAAGTACACTTTTCATGATAGAATGCTGGTTTTGGTGTCATTTTAAAGTTGAATAGTTTTATCATAGTCTATTCAAAAAATGAAAACAAAGAAAATGAAAAGTCAAAATGACAAGTTAAAGTTAGGAGAAAACCAAAAATTTTATACCTTGCCGTAGAAAAATATTCAGCAGAAAAAAAAAAAACTAATAAGGATATATAAATCTGGTTTAACCATACAAAACTACAATAAATTATTATTAAAATGATTTACAGATCATGGTTATATCTGCATTTCATTGGGCAATAAAGAGAAAGGATAAAGAAACACAATCTTTTTATTCTCAGCCACATATTCACTTTGCAATCTTTTTCTTTGATCAGTCAGTGTAAATACACTTTTTATGATAGGATGCTGGTTGTGGTGTAATTTTGAAGCTGAAATAGTTGTACTTTATCACAGTATGTTCAAAAAAGGAAAACAAAGAAAATTAAAAATCAAAATGACGAACTGAAGTTAGGCAAAAACCAAACATTTTATACCCTGCTGTAGAAAAATATTTGGAAAAAATATATATATATATATATATATATATATATATATATATATATTAGTTTAAACCATGCAAAACTACAATAAATTACCTTTATCATGATATATAGTTTGTGGCAATTTATGCATGTTTCTGTGCGGTAAAATGAAAGAAAAACGATGCACAATTTTGTATGATTCTCAGCCACATACTCGTTTAGCAATTTTTTTCTTTGATTGATCCATGTAAATAATGTTTTCATGATAGAATGTTGGTTCTGGTGTCATTTTAAAGCTGAATAGTTGTACTTTATTGTAGTATGTTCAAAAAAGGAAAACAAAGAAAATAAAAAGTCAAAATGACGAGTTGAAGTTAAGCAAAAACCAAAAATTTTATATCTTTCTGTAGAATATTATTCGCCAAGAATAAAGTAATAAAGAAACAGTGTCATGAGTCACACCAGCTGTGCAGTACTCGCAATGCATAGAGTAATCATTTCGTGACGTCATGCTTGAATCTCTTTGTTATGACGTGTAAATGTGATTTATGGTTAATTTTTTATAAAAGTATCTTAAAATGACACAGAAACGTGTCGTCGGAATCTCTGAGGCTGGATTTGAAATGATGCAAAAAAGTGTCATCAAAATCTCAAAGGGTTAAAAGCCGTATTGAAAATTTGCACTTTCTTTCTATCAGTCTATTTTAACTATCAGTTACATCACCATCATCATAATCATTATCATAATCATCATGGTCATTATTATTATCATCATCGTGAATGATGATGATGATGTGGTTTTATTCCATGAAATCATCTGGAGGGGCTTACTCCATGAAATCATCTTCTGGAGGGGCTTACTCCATGAAATCATCTTCTGGAGGGGCTTACTCCATGAAGTCATCTTCTGGAGGGGCTAAGGCACTACCACTATACTGTAAAACTGAAGCAGACAATGGTTGGCATATTAGTTCGAAGTAAAGAATAAGTACAATAAACCCTGCGGAACAGTGGGTGTGGTGAGCAAGAGATGATGTGCAGTTTAAAATCACAGATTTATGAGCTAATACCTCTTGGAAAATGAAGGTTTATTGAGCAGACTATCACATTCCCTTATCTGCTTCTCTGACACTAATTTTATATACCGTATCATTCTGATACTGTTCTATAGAGAATAAACAGGTTTCTGCAATTCCAGGAAAACCATTATTGTACTCTACAAAGCTCTGCTGACTAAACTTAGGCAGTGTCAAGAAGGCAGTACATGGAGCTATCTCAAAAAGTCATCAAAACCAATGATGTGTCAGAAACCAGATGTTACCCTGCCAACTCATAACCTACTACACCACCCCAGGCCAGGTCCTATTTGTCTTAGGAGACAGTAGGTTAGAAAGATACCAGTTGTGAAAAGATTTTTTTTTAACTGAATGAACAATACAGGAGTAGTGAGCACTGTACAGTATAATGGCACAAAACTACATGCACTACAACACACTACATTACTAATGGAAAAATAAAAAACAATTATGTAAATGGCAAAGATGGCTGGTCACACTGCATACTTGCTTACAACCAGAGCACCCCTCCAAGCTACACAGAGTTCCCCTAAATGATTAAAAAAGACCCTGGGTATGACTCATGAGATGCTGACATGAACAAAACGGTATATTGGTCTGTCTCTAAACTAAAGCACAATGGACAGATTGTTCAGCATGGATGTTATAGTCTTACTACAGATAGGGTGGATGCATATCAAGGACATGAAGGGGAAAAATGCCTGAAGAATGAGGTTTTGGAATAAAATCTTTCATTACTGGTTTGAATGGTTTACTGCTTGAGTAACTAAGTAATGTATTTCTCACTGGGCCTCAATGAAGCTCCCATTACCTAATCGATCAAACAACTCTGCGCTGACTGAAGATGCAAAGAGATCTATGCTGGAGACACCAATTAGTGTTAGGATGGTCTGGAATGCTTCTTCTATTAATGTCTTGTTCACATAACATGACCTGCCTCTGAATGGGATGTCTGCCACAGGCTGGATGTCACTGATCAATCATGAAACACCACTAGATGGATTTCCAAAGTGATATGTAGTCCAACAGAACTGTTCACAGTATATATACTGGTTGAGATACATGGCATCTAGAGTCAAACAATTTTTGCCAAAGCTCTTACTGTCCTGAGATATGAAGCATGACTGTAAGGAGAGGAATAATGGGGGACTGCTTGGACAACAATAGTTTTCAGGACGTCCAAGTGCTCCATGAGCAGTGGTACAGTAAAGTCGCGATTTAAGACAAAGGGAAACAACGATCCTACAAAAACACAACCAATTAATTTCTCACATATGTTTCAATAACTCGATAATATCACTCAACCACGAGGGAGAAACTAAGTGGGAAGTGGGTGCATTTAGGTACTGGGTTTCCATATGGCTGTGTTTGTTTACAACTCGTGTGTTGTGTTTTTGTCAGTTGCTGCTGGGGATCCTTGGCCCAAGCAGTTTCCAAAATGCTATAACATCACTAAGTAACAATAATCGTTGTCTATCTCTCTATCTATAGATCTTTTCCGTGTGATGTCATGAGTCATGTGACTTTTGTTTACGGCGCCATATTGGACGGCAAATTGTTGGACGTCTAGAGAGAGAGAACTGTAGAACACACAATGGTATTCCAGTGCTGTGCCTTCGGCTGTAAGACAAGGCAGAAAACTGGAAGCAGGGTAAACTTCTACCAGTTGCTAGCCAATGAGGAAAGGTGAGAGAAGTGGATAGCTGCTGTGAAGAGAGAGAACTGGCAGCCGACGGCCTACTCCTAGCTCTGTTGCAAGCATTTCATATCAGGTAAGCCAATAATTTGTGAGTAGATATGGGCATATTTACCATTCTTAGCAGTTGCAGGTGTCATGGGATATCCTAATTGTGTTAACGTCAGAGCACAAGACCCACATGGCCATAAGTGTTCTTGGGAAAAGAGGGGGAGGGTCCATCTCACAGGCCTTGTTTTAATATTATTCCAAAGTTTCACCCAAACCAAGTCTGACATAGCAGTGATGATCAAGAATGTTAGATGCGTTAAGTAAATTACAGGTTAGGTCATACTTGAAGTTAGGTTAGGTTAGGTAGGGAGGTTAGGTTATGTCTGGTTAGGTTAAAGCTTATATTTTTATTTTTTCAATGTTTTTCACTGATTCATTTGAAACTGATATTTGTGTCATGGTGGATGATTTTAATAATAATGCAGTACAAAATATTGTTCAAGACTTCAGTATAAAACTTATATACCATTGTGAGCCTGTGTGCTAAACAATGTTGCAATTAAAAATGAAACAAAATTACAAGTATTACTATTAATAATTTTCAATTTTATGCAGAAAAGAATGTTGCTCCACAGAAAGCGAAACTGTCAATACATGCTCCAATTAAATGTACATTTTCCACTTAGTACAAAAATACTTTAATTACAAATAAGAGGATAAATCATGTACTTATATCAACAGCCCCATATATTTTTCTTTTACCAGGTATGTAGGTACAGTACTAAGATTTTTTTTTTGTTAACAGAAAATGTAAAATCATAAAAACTATATTGTTGAAGTCTTTTAGTTTTATGCTGTGGTACTCATCAGCAGGAAATAAATAACCATAATTTAAATTTGTACTAATGTTATGTTTCAGTTGTAATGCAAAAGTTAAACTTCAAGAGTACTTTCGACAGTTTTGGCATATACTATCAATTATGCATTTTATGTAAAACTACTTAAAACATCGGTATAGAGGCTGTGTGTATGTTTCTAGGTCTATAATTACTGAAATTTCCACAATAAGCAAATGTTCTTGGTAAATTTCCAGAGTTACACCCAACTCACCCTGAAGCTTACAATTTTCATTTTTAAATGTTTAATAGTGTGATTAATTTGAATCTGATGTTCATTTGTTGGAATTATTTTTAAATTCCAAACCAAGCTAACCCAACCAACTTTAACTTAAAGATTAAGAGGAGAGGATAACTGCAGTAGACCAATAGCCCCATGCTAGACAGCTCCCACAAAAGTGTGACTAATGTACCCTTCCTACAACAGCCCATGCAGGCTAGGGTACATCACTGGGAAACCAAGTCCATTCATCAACTACTCAATCAGTGTAATACATTCCCTCCCCCCTTGGCTTCATGACAATAATTTGCTGATTAGCAAGTTGATTTACAAGTACCATATGTCAGTTCTAGCTATCTACAATGTACTTATACAATATGACATGTCTGTTTACCTTGAAGGATGCCCTGGTGAACTTTGATGGAGTGTTTACCAAATAGTGATAGCGATCGCTATATCTGAGATCTGGTTTTGGTCCACAATCCTTGAAACTGGTGACTTTCTCCATAGATATGGTGTAAGGATCCAGCCCCAAACAATTTATCTTGTTCCTGTACAGATTTTGGTGGCGTAGATTCAGATTTCTGCATATTATCTAACAGTTTCATCTCTGACAGCCCTGTCTGGACAGCCATTACTGTAAGGAGTTGGCTGTCCAATATGGAGTCATAAACAAAATCAGGTGATTTCTGTGACATCACTGGAAAAGGTCTATTGCCAGATGCCTTAATTCTGTAAAGGGTGGCCACAGACAAATTGCCTCCATATCACCTGGTTCTGCTATTTCACTGACATGCTCCCAGCTCACACACACCCTCTCTCATATACCTCTCCACTCCATCCCTCCATCTCATCCTTGACCTCCCCCTCCTTCTCCCACCCTCCACCTCACTCACATACATTCTCCTCATTAGTCTCTTACTCTCCATCCTCTCCACATGGCTAAACCACCTCAATGGCTTCTAATACTTTCTATCATTATCACAATGACAAAAGCATTCATATCATCGAATTGTCAAAAACACCAACACATTATTAGAAATGTTCCGAATATACTTCAACTAAGTAACCAAAAATATCTGGAGACAGTGGAACAACGTGCATCAGTTGTGGCTAGCTGACTATATGGAGACAGTAACCCCCATCCTCACTCAAGGGTGCTGTTTGAATGTGAACCAACCTGATGTGCACATCAATAATTGCCATACTCTCTCTCTCCCTCCCAGCAGATTTAATACATTTTTATCAGGCACCTAAGTACCTCCTGGAAACCATCCTGAAAACCCTTGAGGGTTTGTGAACCCCAGGTTGAGAACCCCAGCACTAGACCTGTGTTCCTCCTTGGGCCCATTTCCCCCAGAGTCATATTCCCCAAGGACCTATTCCTACCATGGACATATTCACACCATGAACTATTTTCCCACTGCCAACCCACTCATTCCTAGCATTTGTTAGTTCTTTTACTTCCTTAGCTTTCGTACCTCACTTATTCACACATTCACCTACCAGATGCATCATCTTCTTCTTGGCTTTCCATACCTTCTACCCTCAACTCACTCATTGACTGGAATGTATATCTTTGCCACATCCAATCATACTTTTTTATGGAACCATACAAGTGAAACACACACTCCTCTATAGTATGTTCATATGGTCATACAGAGAATGGGTGAAAAAAAAAAAAGGTATGTTATTGCCATCATTTTCATCCCATCCCAATGGACATGAACCTAGTGAACTGCAGGTAACTGGCCACTTCAATCATGTGCTCCTGGAGATCTCTTGTTGAGTATTATGCCGAGGATTACTTGTGCTATGATAGTGTGGTGTATGTGATGAGTGTTTAAGTGTGAGAGGTTTCATTACAGTGAGAGAATATTGGATTGTTTGTGAGTTGTGTTTTGTGTTGGTACTGATGCACGGAGGGGTGATGAACAAATTGTAATAGGTTTGTGAAAAAGAGTATAAAGTACTTAAGTGAAAGATACATAAACTTCATCAAAGCACACTCACCCAGATTATCAAGAGCCAGATAAAAGTCAAGATGAAGTTGATACTGTCCAGTGTCTAGAGTCTGGGCCAGGTGACAGAGGGTGTTGTAAGCCTGGTAACGCAGTGTATCATCTGTGGTGCTGGCCAGGATGTGAAACACAAAGCGGGTGATGTATTGACCACTTCTTGAAGAGAATTCTTGCTACAATAAGAAGAAAATACAAATAACAGAACCCACTTCTTGAAAGAATTCTTGCTACAATAAGAAGAAAATACAAATAACAGAACCCACTTCTTGAAAGAATTCTTGAGGAATGGCATGAAGAGAATAAACATAATGGCATAATTCACTACTCTCTCTGAATCTAGGAGAAAAAATACTACTGTTCATAGCTATTCTGTATGCTGACAGGGAAAAGAAAAAACTACTTTAGCACCAGACAAGCCAAAAAATATCTGTCCCACAAAGAGGCAGTGCTGGCACCCCAAGGAAACAACTTCACGAATACTGTACTGCATTTACAATCACAACCAAACACTGTAGGGTTGGAGGACACACCTCAATACATCTAAATACCAAGGATTTGGGTGTGATGACCATGAAGCAACAATAAAGCAAAGCAATCCTAAATGTTTCAAAGAGGAACTCCAGTTCTTTCTACCAATCCAGGGAAATGTCTGTACCTTAGTCAGGCCCACCAACTACCAGGCATTATACAACAGTGAATTTTAAAGTAAAGCCCTCTGTTTGCTGGGGCAAAAGGTACACAGCTTTACAGCTACATATCACGGGCCTAGGACAGGTTTCCTGTACTATATTTTATATTTGCTCTGCAGAGAAGGGAATCTTCAATGAAAACGTATCAGTATGGCATCTACTTATCCATGAGCCTCCTCCAGGATGGTCTTGTGTATTACAGCACATCTACATACTATAGGTGCACTGCAGTGTTTACACGTTTGCTGATGTATTTATCAAATGTACCTATACAAAAAGCAAACGAAGGCATGAAGAAGGGAGAAGGAGACTGAAGGTCAGGGAGGTCAGTAATATTGCACTACACTTTTTGGGATGGCATGTACTGTTAAGGGTTTTATTATTATTATTTATTATTATATTATTATTATTATTTCGCTCTCATCTTAAATGTCAGGACCAACTTGCCTAGCCCCGGGCTCTTACGCTCCTCATGGGGCAACGCAGGATTGGATGATAGATGGATGAATTATTATTATTATTATTATTATTATATAGATATATAAAAAAAAAGCTTACTGGGTGCAGTGTCTCAGAGCTATTAATATCAACAACTGAAGGAGGATTATGCAGCTGCACCAGGATACAAGAAACAAAATTCAAATTCCTCTTCCAAGGACTCAATTCCTCCCTTCTTACAGGCTGAGAGATGTATGAGAATGGTAATCAAACCTTTAAAAGGTCAGTGCAGTAGGTGCCACCGACAGGAGAGACAAGCCATGTCCATAGGTGATTTGTCCTTTTTTTGCTATATATCTAATGGTTACATCAGACCCTACTCTGACATGGGTAAAGTGTTAATTCAGGGTATTGAACAAGCACAGCCAGTGCATGTAGTGATCATAAAAATCTGTTCTAACTATCCCTCTTGCCTAACCCAAACTGCCTTGCCCATTGATGACCCTCAGTGAGCACAACTACCATTACAAATGTGCTTCCTAAGGACACTGCCAATTGTACTGAGCAGATATAAAAGTGACATTAAAAAAGTTTAAGGTGATAAAAATTGGAAAAAAATTCACCTTAATATATAACAACTTGGTTATATGGAAAAAAGTTGTGCACACATGACGGTGAAAAGTGTATCTGAGTGAGTTTCAAGGTGAGGGGAGATGTGGTAAGCTATGGTGAACAGATGTGGTAATGAATGTGTGAGAAACTGAGGCAAGTACAGCAATCGTCCATTTATTCAATGCTTCATTACATGTTTAAAACACTCTTGTGTTTTCTTTCATATTCTTCTATCTCCATCCCCCCATGTTTCTTTCTCGTTGAACAAGTTCCACAAGGTCTCTCTTGCCCGATCACCATCATCTAAGGTAAGGACTGAGTGAGGTTAAGTGGAAAAAGCAAGGAATGAGAAAGATGTGATGGAGGGAGAACTAATAACAGCATCCTTGGTTAAATGGGACAAACACTCATTCACTCACAATTCATGCCCCTGGAATCCTGACTCAGCCTCAAAGGCATGACCATCCAGCCATATTTTTTTTAGCAGTTTTCTTTTACAGATGTGCTTCACATTACAGTACTTATCAGATAAAATCTACCTGATGACTACCAATCTGAAAAAGGGGTACCAACCCTTGTTATCGGTATATGCTTTTTCATTCATATTTCATCCAACCAACTTGATCACTTGTCAGTTCTTTATCCTCAACTTCCATACCGTGCTTTCCCATACACTTACTGATCATATCTATCCATCTTCTTAGCCTACCACACCTCATCCCATCTTCAAACACATTCAAAGTACCCTTTTCACCACCTCATTCATATCCAGTCTCTCAATATGACCACTGCATTACATACATTCTCTTTAACTCTGTTACTTGCAGAAGCCTTTACTTTGCATCTTTGGTGGTGTGGTGGTGGTGGTGGTGGTAGTAGCAGCAGCAGCTCCAGGTTCATCTAAAGAGTTAATGAACTCAGAGTACTACAGGCTGAAGTAGCCCTTCTATTGCAGTCCACCATTCCCCTTTCAAGCAACAGGGAGGGAGTTACAGAGTACTTCTACAATTAAACAGCTGCCGGGCTATATCTGTGTCATTGTGTTAAGGCATCTCTGTCCAGCACTAATGTGGCTGCTATAACACCTTTATGCAAGTTGCATTTAAGTGTCTCTCTCCAGTATCACTCCCATCATTTAATAAAAATTATAATATCAATACTGTATTAGAATTCTGAAACTGCTAAAGCAACACTCAAAGAACTTCACATTTCAGATGAAAATACTTTTGTTATTATTACTGTAGACCTAATGGGACTTATGAAATGACTTAAATTTTTTTTACAGATTTTGACCTGTGACCTTGAGATCAAGGTCAGGGTCATTCATAATCTGCACATCATGTTCACTCTTGACCCACTGCATTTCCAACAATGGTCAAAATCGGCCAAATACTTTCAAATTTACCACTTTCAAGCATGAGAAGACCATTTTGATTTTCTTCAGTATCTCAAAAAGTATTTGTTGGATCTAAATAACAATACACAGGTGCACTAGTATATGTTGATGACTACATACTGGAACATTTGCAAAGCATTGAATCTGTAGTTTTTGCTGCACAGGAAAGCAAAAACTGCAAAAATACATGGAGGGTGCTAGTGCCAAAAGAAGCCTGAAACTAAAAGTGATCCCCCAAATATCCAGACACTCATTATCCGGATGCTGGACCTCGGCTCTAATAAACCACTATCCAAATTTACTTGCTATTATCCGGATGGAAAAGTCCCCGAGAACTTCGGCCGGCCAGCCGACATGTCCAAACATTCGGTATCGTGGCCGCTGAGGCTTGAGCCATGAGCAGGAAGAAGTCTGTAACCCAAAACCAGAGCTATAATGTCCATCCGCCCCTGTACTGAATGGTCAAAATCGACCACTAATCCTATCACTCCCAACAAACCTCCTGCATCCGAGTAATGCGACTGTAACCCGCAAGCGGTGTCAAAACATCCATACACATTCGTCACCCAATGTCTAATATCGAGCAACCACAGGAGCTGTCTTTCCCAACTGCCATCTCCATCGAACCCAGACCACAAGCCACAAGTACACATTCTGCGACAGCAGCCGTCCGCCTCTTTACCAAACGTCAAAAGTCCCTTGGTCACAGTGAGTTGTGTTTCCACATGGCCACTCGGCATTTAACAGACCGCAAGCCACGAGTAAATGTACGGCAAAAGCGCCTGTCAGCCTGTTGACAGAAGGGGGAGAATCCTGCCCACAGCCTCGCTTCTCCCCCCACTCCTGTCCCTCATCCATACCCTCCCAGCTCCCCCCTCACTCCCTCAGTCCTTAACTTCTTCCCTGGTGATAACACTGACTCGTGAGTTTTCAGAGTTTTTTGCGATTTAATTGACTACTACTGGCTGTATCAAAATTCTGCAGTAACCCACAAGAAAGTTCATGAAATTCTGCATCTAGACATATGCTTAACTCTTGGAAGGTGCTGGCAAAATTTTGAACTAGGATGGTGAGAAGTTATATCAAGGTAAGTTTTACTATTGAACACCTTTTTCTTGCTTGAATTTCTAAACCCTTACTTGCCAGTTTTATGTGTTTTTATTAGCTTATCTTACAGTACAACGACCAGTGAAGATGATGATATTCCATCTATACCAATATAACCAATTTCCAGCAGCATATTTAGCCGTGAATTTTTTTTTGAACCCCGGGAGTAATCATTTGTCACAGACAACAGATTTTCAAACTGCTATCGGTTATTTGTGTGTGGATTTTTGTTGTTTATGCATTGTTTTCATGACATTTAGCATTAATATGGATAATCCTATGTGTGTTTTGATGTCTCAAAATGGCAGAATGACCGAAAAACTGCCAAAATTAGGAGAGGTACTGTATACTGTATACAGTAGTGTAATGGTCAGGTGTTTTTTGGTTTTCAGTGTTTTTTTTTAATGGCTTTCTTGGTGTTTATCATTACTTTGGATATTCCTATGTGTGTTTTGATGTCTCAATATGGCAGATTGACCTGATAACAGTGCCAAAATTAGGAGGGGTACTGTACACACAGTCATGTATAGGTCGGGTGTTTTATGGTTTTCAAACTTTTTTTTTTTTTTTTTTTTATGGTTTCTTGGTGTTTAGCATTACTTTGGATATTCCTATGTGTGTTCTGATGTCTAAATATGGCAGACTGACCTGAAAACAGTGCCAAAATTAAGAATGGTACTATACATACAGTCGTGTATAAGTCGGGTGTTTTGGGGGTTTTCAGTGTTTTTTTTTTTTATGGTTTTCTTGGTGTTTAGCAGTACTTTCAATATTCCTATGTGTGTTTTGATGTCTAAATATGGCGGACTGACCTGAAAACAATGCCAAAATTAGGAGTGGTAGCTACTTTACATACACTGGTGTACAGGTATGGTGTTTTCTGGGTTTCAGTAGTTTATTGGCATGGTTTTCTGGATGTTGAAAATGATTTTGGATTATCCTATGTATGTTCTGAGGTCAAATATGGCAGAATGGCTGGAAAACACTGCCAAAATAAGGAGGGGTACTGTAGATACAGTGGTCTTTAGGCAGTGTTTTGGGGGTTTTCACTGGTTTTTCTGCATGGTTTTCATGGTGTTTAGCATTACTCTCAATATTCCTATATGTGTTTTGATGTCTATATATGCCTGAATGACCGGAACACACTGCAAAATTAAGTTTAGGTACTATACACATTTTTTTTAGGTATAAGTTGGAGGTGGGTATAGGTAGGGAATGAGTATGGTAGGGGAATAGCGTTCATTATCTGGATGTTGCCACTACCCAGACATTCCTTTGTCTCCATTATGTCTGGATAAATGAGGGATTACTGTACATCATCCCCAAAATTTCATGTCTCTACCTCAAACAGTCTTGGAATACCAGCCTTCTAGACCTATCCCCCCCCAAAAAAAAAAAAGAAATAATATCTACAATATCAAAATATCAATAAGAACTGCACAGAATGTGGAGTTCTTAACCCCTCTGGTGCTTATCGAGTCGACTGATCCCTTTTCAAGATTATGCATGATCTCTAATGTGATCGATCGAGGGACATCAGGGAAAAACTGGGGACAACATGCTCTGCCCCGATTGTGATGTATCTCCCTTCCAACCAATCAGAACTAAGTATTGAATAAGTGGGAAGGAGGATCCAGGCCTGTACCCATGGTGGGGGGGGGGCTCTCCCACGGCCCTCTCGCATCCCCCCTGTACCCTACTACCTTTGTTCCCTCTCCCCCTCCCTCGCCTCTGACCGCCTCCTGCTCCCTCCCTCACCCTCACCCACCATCTTCCACCATGCTGCCATGGTTCCCTCCCTTTTCCCCCTCTCCTTGTCTCCCTGAGGAGAGTTATATCCTCCCTACCCACCCTCCACACCCCTGTATGCCCTCTCTGCCTGTCCTCTTTGTCTGGTGACTGTCTGTCTCCCACCTCTATACCCCTGTACCACCCCTCCAGGCCTCTCCCCACCCCCCCACCCCCCTCCTCATAGTACTTCGTACACTTACAACTCACCTCCCCACCCCCCCACCTAGAGTATTATACGTCATTGTTACTATTCATGTCGTGTGTTTTCATTCATTACCAGAGTATTGTTTGTGTAACTGTATACACCGATGTATGAAACATGGAATGTATGTTTTTATTGTTTTTTTAATGAATTTCCATTTTTTTTTTTTTTTTTTTTTTTTTTTTTTTTTTTTTGGGGGGGGACGTGTTATGTGTACGTACATTTCTGTACGTTTGAGCCTGAAAATATTCTTTACCTTTACTGTCCAGTCTCATTACCATACAGTGCAGCATTACGCTTGTAACACATGCTGCATACAAAGATCCCTCAGCACAGAGAGAGAGAGCCCTTTCAATGTCAGAAGAGACAACTGCTCCCTGAACTTCTTCCAACCACTCCTCACTCTAGCCACAGAGGTAGCTCCAGCCCCGGCTCCAGCACATAACGTGTCTCCCAAATAACAAAACTCTTTCACACACTCAAGAGACTCACCAGCAAGTTCAATCCTTTCATGCTTGACAATCTCCACCTGCTCTCCCTGACACACCGCACGCATGAAATCAGCATTAACTCGCAGTCTACCTCTGATACACCATACAAGTGTAAAACCTTTCCTAATAGTGTATTTCTATTATTATCCTGTTATACTCTTCTTCCAGACTCACAATGCTATCAATGCCTTACAATCTTTTTCACATGCTTTCTCCACTATGTTTAATTGCAAATAATCATCATATTCTTTACCACTCCTAAATCATACTCGTTAGTCATTTACTGAACACTCTCATGCAACGCTTACCTTCTGTGATTTTTCTTCCATAATCCTCAACAGTCTTACATTAAGGTAAATTTTATACTCACTTCTATTACCTTTGTTTTTATATAGATGGTACACACTCTCAGCCTTCTTACACTATCTTGGTACAATTCCTATCTATCTATCTATTGCCAGACGCCTCAATCCTGTTTGGGTGGCCACAAACAAATCGCCTCCAAGTCGCCCTGTCCCCCGCCATTTCACTGCCCTGCTCCCAACTCACACCCCCCTCTCTCATATACCTCTCCACCCCATCCCTCCATCTCATCCTCGGCCTCCCCCTCCCTCTTCCCCCCTCCACCTCATTCACATACACTCTCTTCGTCAGTCTTTCACCCTCCATCCTCTCCACATGGCCAAACCACCTCAGTGTGTTCCTCATAACACTTCCTATCACATCCACATCAACACCACAACGCTCCTTTATATCCTCATTCGTCAGCCTGTCTCTCCATGTGACTCCACAGGCTCCTCTTAAATAACTCATTTCCACTGCTCTCACTCTTGACTTGTGTCCTTCCAATAACGTCCAAGCTTCACTTCCGTATGTTAGAGTTGGTATCAAAATACTGTCATGTAGTAACTTTTTCACTTCCATGCTCACTTCCCTGTTTCTTATCACTGCTTTCAAAGAACCAGCAACCTTTCTTCCCTGCTGTAACCTTTCAAGCACTTCACCCTCCAAACCTCCATCCTTACTCATCACACTACCCAAGTACTGTACTTAAACGTACTCACAATAGTACAATTCCATTCATCCAAAAAAATATTTCATTGCACCCTCTCCATGACATGTAATCATCTCTGCATAAACCTCAACAAAACCTGATGGCTTCCTATTCTTCAACTGCTTCACACAAGTCTTCACTTCTGGAATCGTCATATTTCTGGCACCAGATAATGAATTAGCTTATGGATTGTAAGTGACTAGGCACCAGTAGATACTTTTTACTTTCAGTACTTGGGTAGTTTAAGAACAAGATACACTGCTGCTTTTACTGATGTAGCTTTACTTTGTGATACTATTACTTATACCTGAGTAAAATTCTTTAACTAAAACAATGCTTTAACTTAAGTATCAAAATTGGGTACTTTAACAACTCTCCCAACAGGGAGCTGGCTGAAATACAATGGATAAATAAAGGACTAGGTTGGTGTCAGTTGGGAACCAACAGGGGATCAAGCCAGTTGGAACTTTTATATGGAGGCATGCATGATAAGGGTTAATACGTGTAGTAGGTGGTATGCGGGATGATGAGATAGTGGTTTTGGGAGAAGACTTAAATGGTCATGTAGGTGAAGCAGCACAAGGTTATGAAGGAGTACATGGGGGATATGCGTATGGTATAAGGAATGCGGAAGGGGAAAGGATATTCGAGTTTGGGGAGGCAACGGGTATGATTGTGTGCAATGCATATTTTAGGAAAAGAGAGAGTAGGTTAATTACGTATGAGTCTGGGGGAAATAGCAGTCAGACAGATTATTTTCTGGTTAGGTGGGCTGATAGGAGGTCAGTGAGGGATGTTAAAGTTATAGGAAGTGAGGAGTGTGTGCAGCAGCACAAACTATTGATTTGTGATATGGTGCTTAAAGGACGAGTGATGAAAAAAGAGGACATGTACATAGGCGGAAAGTAAGGAAGCTGAAAAACCAAGTAGTAAGGGATGCCTTCTACAGTGAGATGAAGAGAGTCGTGGCTGAACAGGGAGCTGTAGACAGAGGCGTTAATGAACAGTACAGAGCCTTCAAGTACAATCTCTTGAGAGTTACTGATGTAACATGCGGTTGGACAAGAGGACCACCAAGACATAAAGTAACTTGGTGGTGGGATGAGGGTGTAGAAGCTGCAGTTAAGGAGAAAAGAAGGTTTTTCCGGGAATGCCACTCACTTGATGTAGTGCTGCTCTCGGGTGTCTACCCTTTCCTCTCCTCCATCCTTCTTTCCATCCATCCTCTTCTGTCTTTCTTTCCTTCATTCTTTCCTCTTTCTTCTGCCTGCAGGTGAATTTATACTCCCTCTTGTGTCTTTCTTTCCTTCATTCTTTCCTCTTCCTTATGCCTGTGGGTGACTCTACAGTACAATAAATGACAAGCCAAATGGTTTCCTGTACACCAGGAAACCATTTACTATGCTGGGTAGTAACCATATAACCAAATTTTGGCTCCTGGTGGTTTAGTGGGTAATAAAGGTGCTCCAATCGGATTGAGCCGGTGAAGGTTTTTATCCAAGGGGTGGTTGGGGTTTATTGCTCACGTAATGCCACTCAGGGACAAGTGAGGCTGGTCACTCTCATCTTAGATGCCAGGACCAACTTTCCTAGCCCCGGGCTCCTATGCTCCTCATGAGGCAAAGCAGGATTAGATGATGGATGGATGGATGGATGGAAGAAGGGTGGTAGCAAGGAGGAATACTTGGCTGCCAAGCGTAGGGCTAGATGAGAGGTATACAGGGCGAGCTCTGAGTCACAGAGACTTTTACTTGATAACATAAATCATGGGGAAAGGAAAAATATGATATGTAAGGTGGCAAATCAGATCAAGAGGGATAATCGGGATATTATAGGTGAGCAGTGTGTGAAGAATGATGAAGGAAAGGTAGTGGTGAACAGTGAGGACACTAAAGATGCATGGAGAGAGCATTATAGCTGGTTCTTGAATGAGGAGTTTGACAGGGACAGGGAAGGTTTGGAGCCAGCAGATCCAGTGTTTGGCCCTTGGCCTTTGATTGATGCTGCTACTGTGAGTGAGGCAATAGGCAGGATGAAGGAGGCAAGACAGCAGGTGTGTCTGGGTTGACTGCCAAAATATTGAAGGCCTCAGGAGATATAGGGGTGAGGTTAGTCACTGACCTGATAAATATGATTATTTATGAGTGTGTTGTCCCAGATGATTGGCTGAAGAGTGTAATTGTAAATGTGTATAAAGGGCAGGGTGATGCCCTGGAAAGAGGAAATTATAGAGGTATAAAGCTTTTAGATCAGATAATGAAGATAATGGAGAGAGTTTTAGAAGATATGATTAGAGAAAGACTGAATACTGATGAGATGCAGTTTGGGTTTATGCCAGGTAGGGGGACCACTGATGCATTATTAATTGTTCAACAGCTTCAGGAAAAATATATTGGTAGGAGAAGGGATCTGTATTTTGTTTTTGTTGATTTGGAAAAGGCCTTTGACAGTCCCTAGAGAGGTGGTGAAGTGGGCAATGAGAAGCTTAGCTTAGAGGAGTGGCTGGTTAGGGTGGTTATGGCTTTGTATGAGGGTGCTCGCACCCAGGTAAGAGTGAATGGAGATTTGAGTGATGAGTTTTCCGTGAACATTGGTGTGCATCAGGGGTCAGTTTTGAGTCCCATGTTGTTTATCACGGTACTTGAAGCCCTTTCACGTGACTTTAGAAACAGACTCTCGTGGGAGATGTTGTATGCTGATGATTTAGTGTTGATTGCAGAGAACGAAAGGGCGGCAGATGAAAGGTTCAGGAAGTGGAGAGATGGTATGGGGCAAAAGGGCTTAAGGGTAAATGCAGATAAAACAAAAGTGATGATATCTAGGGTTGGTGGCGGTACTGTCAAAGACGAGGGAGAGTGGCCAAGTGCAGTTTGCCACAAGGGCGTAGGAAGCAATTCTATCTTGTGCGGTGTTTGTGAGAAATGGGTGCACAAGAGATGTAGTGGTATCAGAGGTAGACTGTGAGATAATGCTGATTTTATGTGTACAGCGTGTCGGGGAGAGCAGGTGGAGATTGTCAGCCGTGAAAGGATTGAACTTGCTGGTGAATCTCTTGAGTGTGTGGAAGAGTTTTGTTATTTGGGAGACATGTTGTGTGCTGGAAGTGGGGCTGGAGCTAGTTCTGTGGCTAGGGTGAGAAGTGGTTGGAAGAAGTTCAGGGAGCTCTTGCCTCTTCTGACACTGAGAGGACTCTCCCTACATGCTAAGGGGTGTTTGTATGCAGCATGTGTTTGGAGTGTAATGCTGTATGGTAGTGAGACCTGGGCAGTAAAGGAGGAGGATACTCGCCAACTCAGACGTACAGAAATGACAATGATTAGGTGGATGTGTAGTGCGTCCTTGTGTGCAAGGTCCGGGAGGGCTGGGTTTATGATGGAACAGTTGAGAGGTAGGATGGGACTGGAGTGTATTAGTGTTGTGATGAGGAGAGGTAGATTGAGATGGTTGGACATGTGGAGAGGATGGGGGATGATAACTGGGTGAGGATGGTGAGAAATGTTAATATTGCGGGTGGGATTATGAGGGGTAGACCGAGAAAAACATGGGACGAGGTCATTAAGTGTGACCTCAGGGTTAAGGGACTGAACACGGAGGCTGCAATGGATCGTGCAGCGTGGAAAGCCGCCATTAAATAACCAAGGCCAACACATGCAAGCAGGTTGGATGAAAAAAAATGAAACGTTTGTACACAATTATGAGATAGTCATTAGAATGACTGATATGTAATGCAAAATGCACAACTATGGATGGTTATGTCTGTGCCTGTAGGGTGGCCTTAGATAGTGAGTGAGTTTGGCCTACATAATTGGGAAAACTGGGATTAATTCTCCCTCCATCAGGTTCTTTCTTGGTCTTGGGACCCTACTTTGCTCCTTTCTTCAGTGGGAAAAAGAGATCAGGATGTACATGCATGCACGCAAATAATGCATAGTACTACATCATGCAAAAGAAATTTTGCTCACCTGCAGAAGTCCCTCCTGGATTAACCATTTGACCTCCGAATATTTCAGACAAGAAATCTTCAAATTTTCAAGCTCATTGGTCTCCCAGATAAGTGTGTCTGAAACAAAAGCAATATTCACTTCAATTTTCAGCTGCAGTAAAACAAAGAATACAATATTAAGGCTATTTTTCTAGAGCTAATTCATGTTGTACATATGCAGGTGCTCCACAGTCTAACTTATTTTGTTATTATGCTGGCAATGAAATAATTCTCATCATTAAAATACATCTTGAGGACATAATGAAATGAAAATGAAGGATGACAATCACCAAGGTCACACGAGCACATTTTATGTCCTATGACACCCGATGAGGAGCGCAGAAGCATGGCTAGGCAAGGTGGTCCTGACACTTAAGATGAGAGTTACCAGCCCCACTCATCCCCAAGTGGCATTATGTGAGCAATAAACCCCAACCACCCCTTGGATATAAACCTGAACTGGCTCAGTCCGATTGGAGCACCTTAATTATCCACTAAACCACCAGGTGCCATAATTTGGTTATATGGTTACCACCCAGCACTGGGAATGGTTTCCTGGTGTACAGGAAACCATTTGGCTTGTCACTCAGTGTAGAGTCACTGATAGGCAGAAGGAAGAGGAAAGAGTGAAGGAATGAAAAAAAGGAGAGGGAGTGTAAAGTCACCTGTAGGCAGAAGGAGGAGGAAAGAATGAAGGAATGAAAGATAGAAGAGGAAGGATGGAATGAAGGTAGAGAGGAAGAGGCTGGCACTCAAGCAGCACTACACTGAGTGTGTGGATGGTGAGCGCTGCCACCGTTTTGTTTCGTTTTTGAAGGCTCCAACATGCTTGCATGCATCAGCCTTGGTCACCTAATGGCACCTCTCCATTCTGCACGATCCATGGCAGCTTCCCTGTTCAGTCCCTTAACCCGTGGAGAGCGACCATGCATCCGTAGGGACCAGGCGCCAAGCGATGATTTAGCTGAAATTTTGAGTCTTACAGAATTGAATGAAACACACATCATCGTCTTGGACATGTTCGCACACATCCGGCAATATATATGACCACATAAAGTCACGTGGTGGTGAGATAAAATGGCCAGAAGATGAACAGCTGGTGGCGCGAACAACCCACCCACCACCTGCGGTGATTGAGGTAAGGAAGGGGACATTAACCAGGAAAAACAGCCTATATTTACCATGGCCTTGGGCAAGGATCACATGATTACTGTATCATAAACCCTCTCTCTCTCTCTCAAACTATGATAATTACCTTTACTTTATGCACTGCCAACAAAGCATACGTTATTATTTAGGCCTACCCGTTACTCTCTCTCTCTCTCACTCTCCGACAGAAGAGGGAGGGAATGGAGAATAAGGGAGAGAAGAGGGATGATGTTTATCCTGACTCAAAGGGACACTCCTTTGTCATTCCCATATTTATTCTATCTCTCTCTCTTCTCTCTCTCTGACAGAGGAGGGAGGGAATAAAGAATAAGAGAGAAAAGAGGGACGATGTTTATGCCTAATCTCATGACTAAAAGGGACGCTCCTTTGCCATTCCCGTATTTATTCTCTCTCTCTCTCTCAGAAAAATGCCCTTTACCTCTCTCTCTCTCTCTCTCTCTCTCTCTCTCCCAGAAAAATGCCCGTTCTCTCTCTCTCTCTCACGTGTAAGTTTGTGTGTGTGTGTGTGTGTGTGTGTGTGAGTGTGTAGCTCCCTTAGCGCCTGATGTGGGGTTGGCGGCGTCACTGGAGGAAAATTAGTGAGCACTTCATAGTGTCCACGCGCACGCACGCGCGTATTCTGACTGTACATGGGGCAGTGCATGGATGGTATTGAGAGTTGCCACCTGCCCCTATTTCTCATACAAATTTCAGCCACCTACTCCTTGTGGCGTGGTTTTGGTAAGCCTTTGAATATCACACTCATTTAAAGCCTATAGCTTTCGACTCTGATAAATCCCAAATAAGGCCTATCGCTCTCAACAGGTTAACCACAAGGTCACACTTAATGACCTCGTCCCACATCTTTCTCGGTCTACCCCTTGCAACCCCACCCCCAATATTAAGACTTTTCACCTTCTGCACCCAATTATCATCCCCCATCTCTCCACATGTCCAAACCATCTCAATCTACCTCTCCTCATCACAACACCAATACACTCCAGTCCCATTCTACCTCTCAACTCTTCCATCGTACACCCAGCCCCCCTAGGCCTCACACTCAGGGACGCACTGCACATCCACCTAATCATTGTCATTTCTGTACATTTGAGCCTGCGAATATCCTCTTCCTTTACTTTCCAGGTCTCACTACCATACAGCATCACACTCCTAACACATGGTGCATACAAAGACCCCTTAGCAAGTAGGGAAAGTCCTCTCAATGTCAGGAGAGGCAACAGCTCCCTGAACTTCTTCCAACCACTTCTCACTCTAAACACAGAGCTAGCCCCAGACCCACCTCCAGCACATAACATGTCTCCCAAATAACAAAACTCTTCTGCACACTCAAGAGACTCACCAGCAAGTTCAATCCTTTCACACCTGACAATCTCCACTTGCTCTCCCCGACACGCCGTACACTTAAAATCAGCATTATCTCATAGTCTACCTCTAATACTACTACATCTCTTGAGCACTCATTTATCACAAACACTGCACGAGGTGGAATTACTTCCCATGCCCTTGTGGCAAACTGCACATGGCCACTCTCCCTCTTCTTTGACTGTACTGCCACCAACCCTTGATATCATCACTTTTTTTTTTTATCTGCATTTACCCTTAAGCCCTTGCACCCCATAACATCTCTCCACTTCCTAAATCTTTCCTTCGCCTCCCTTTCATAGTTTCATTCTCTGCAATCAACACCAAATCATCAGCATACAACATCTCCCACGGAAGTCCATTTCTGAAGTCACGTGAGAGGACTTCAAGTACCATGATAAACAACATGGGACTCAAAACTGATGCACACCAACATTCATGGTAAACTCATCACTTAAATCTCCATTCACCCTTACCTGGATGCGAGCACCCACATACATGGCCATAACCACCCTAACCAGCCACTCCTCCAAACCAAGCTTTCTCATTGCCCACTTCACCACCTCTCCAGGGACTCTGTCAAAGGCCTTTTCCAAATCAACAAAAACAAAATACAGATCCCTTTTCTTCTCAATATATTTTCCCGGAAGCTGTCAAACAATGAATTTGGCATCAGTGGTCCCCCTGCCAGGCATAAACCCAAACTGCATCTCATCAATATTCACTCTTTCTCTAATACCTTCTAGAACTCTCTCCATTACCTTCATTATCTGATCTAAAAGCTTTATAACTCTAGAATTTCCTCTTTCCAGGGCATCACCCTTCCCTTTGTACACATTTACAATTACACTCTTCAGCCAATTATCTGGGACAACACACTCCTATATAATCATATTTATCAGGTCAGTCACTAACCTCACCCCTATACCTCCTGAGGCCTTCAACAATTAACAGTAAACAATATATATACAAATTCATATCTAATCATTAAAAATTTATTGCCAGACATGATCACACAGGCTAAATGCTAGGCTGACATTTCTTCTCTCTGGTAATGATGTCAAGTTGGTCATCTCAAAAAGGATAAAATGTAAGGAAAACTATGCTTAATAGGTGTATCACACCACTAACAAGTGAAAAGGAATATTTCCATTTCACAGTTTCTAATGAAATATTCACAGTCTATATATTGTATATTAAAGATATATAGCAACGACTTAACCTCAGGGAGCAATTAAACAACTGATCCAACTGAAATAAAGCATACTAGCTTGTCTGCATCATCAACATAACTATTAATGTCAGAATTGTATTGCTGCTGCAGCCACTTTTATTTTCAATATATTACTGTCTCATCATTGCCACAATCACTGGTTGGTCTGTGTTAGGTGTTCATCCACTGTTACAGATCAGAATGCAGGGTTAATCCTTCTTGATGCCACTTGCTCTGATTCTTGCAGGTTGTCACTTATGTTTCACAGGTGTAACATCAGACACATCAATCTTTCAGTACCTTCTTAGAAATCAGGTATCTCTGCCCAAAGCCCATCAAGGTGGTGTAACAGTAGACACTAGCCTCTACCTAGGTGATCACTGTGATTTCAGGTCTTGCATCTACCTAGTCCCCTGGACTCCTTCAAAGTCAGTGGAAGATGGTTATTCCCCAGATAGAGGCACCCCAAATTTACAACTGGGTTGCATTTGAAAACAAAGACAAAGAAAATCCAATTGGCAGCATTATAACATGACCTCAGTAGGTTATGTAGGCAGCCAGCCATGTTGTGTCTCTCACCATCCACTCATTTGATGCAGTGCTGCCTATTTCTTTCATCACCTTTATTATTTTTTGTCTGTGTCTGCTCCCCCCTCTTCCTATTTCTCCCATCCTTCCTGTCACTTTTATTACTCTTCTTTCCACTTCAGGTGGCTTTACACTGGGTGACAGGCTTAATGGTTTCCTGTAACCCAGAAAACCATTTACAACACTTGGGGGGTAATCATATAGCCAAATAATGAGGTGATGAGGAGCCAGCTATGGTGCCTATCAACCGGGTGGAGAGGCAAATGCTGAGTCCATCTGGGAACCAAACCTCCAGAATCTTTCCCACACCTTACTGTCCACTGCAAGGAAACAAGGTTCACAGTTCAATGCATGGGATGGCTTTGCAGGGGCAGTTGCTTGAGTTCAGTTGATAACCAATCCACTACAATTTTACAAGTCAACAACTACCTACAACACCACAATACTGCCACTTGTGGTAAAATAATAATACAGTAGCCCCTCGTTAAACAATGAACCGGAATGAGATGAATCACATATACATGATGAAGAAAGCGTAAAGACATATTTCAAGATACAATAGCATTTTCACCATACCATCCTTACAATCCTGTACAGGGCCTCAGTCAATCTCCATATTAACACTCATGGATTCCCAATAACTCAAAATACATGTCCTAAATACCGTAATTTTATCTAAAGATAAGAAAATATCTAGGTGTAATTGCAATACCAATAAGCAAAAGTGTGTGATATTAACACCAAATAACTTCATCTCAAGCATGGTACATTATCATTACCTGCAGTGTAGAGATGATGATTTACTTTGGTAAAGAAGTTAACTCCTGGTGGTCTGAGCTGTGCTTGCTTCTCCTGGTTATTTCCTAACTTGAATATAGGAGACTTTGGCACTGAAGCTGTAAAAAAAAAAAATAATAATAATAATAATAATAATAATACTGCAATAAAAAATAAATCAAGGAGCAGTCACACTGAGGAATTTTAACAATTTCTTAATTTTTCATATGGACGGGGACCATCATTCATTCGTTCATACGTTTATTTTTGAAAGCTCCAACATGCTTGCATATGTCGGCCTTAGTTACCTAATGGCGGCTCTCCATGCTGCTCAATCTCTGGCACCTTCCCTATTCAGTTCCTTATCCTTGAGGTCACACTCAATGACCTCATCCCAAGCCATTTTTGGTAAACCTCAAGCAACCCTAACCCTAACATTAACACTTCTTACTTACTGCACCCAATTATCATCCCCTAACCTCTCCACGTGCCCAAACCACCTCAATCTACCTCTCCTCATCACAACACCAATACACTCCATTCCCATCCTACCTCTCAACTCTTCCATTGTAAACCTAGCTCCCCCAAGCCTCACACTCATGGATGCACTGCACGTCCACCTAATCATTGTCATTTCTGTACGTTTGAGCCTGCAAATATCCTCTTCCTTTGCTGCCCAGGTCTAATTACCATACAGCAATCTTAAGTCATGCCACATACAAAGCTCCCTTAGCAGAGTCCTCTCAATGTCACGAGAGACAACAGTTCTCTGAACTTCTTCCAACCGCTCCTCACTCTAGCCACAGAGATAGATCCAGCTCCACCTCCAAAGACATAACATGTTTCCCAATTAACAAAACCCTTCCACACACTGAAGAGCTCCCTTTCAGGCCTGACAATCTCCACCTACTCTCCCAGCACACTGCACATGTGAAATCAGCATTATCTCGCAGTCTACTTCTAATACTACTACATCTCTTATGCACCCACTTATCACAGACACTGCACAAGATGGAATTACAGTACTCTCACACCCTTGTGGCAAATTGCACATGGTCACTCTCCCTCTTCTTTGACAGTACTGCCACCAGCCCTAAATATCATCACTTTTGTTTTATCTACATTTACTCTTAAGCCGTTGTGCCCCATACCATCTCCCCACTTCCTAAATCTTTCCTCCACCTCCCTTTCATCCTCTGCAATCAACACCAAATCATCAGCATACAACATTCCCCACAGGAGACCATTTCTGAAGTCACAATAGAGGGCTTCAAGTACCATGATAAACAACAAGGGGCTCAATACTGATCCCTGGTGCACACCAACATTCACAGAAAACTCATCATTCAAATCTCCATTCACCTTTACCTGGATGTGAGCACCCACATACATGGCCATAACCACCCTAACCAGCCACTCCTCGATCCCAAGCTTTCTCATTGCTCACTTCACCACCTCTCTAGGGACTCTGTCAAAGGACTTCTCCAAATCAACAAAAACAAAGTACAGTTCCCTTTTCTTTCCTATATATTTTTCATGAAGCTGTCGAACAACAAAATATGGCATCAGTGGTCCCTTTGCCTGGCATAAGTCCAAATTGCATCTTAGTGGTCTCTTTGCCTGGCATAAACCCAAACTGCATCTTAGTGGTCCCTTTCCCTGGCATTAACCCAAACTGCATCTCATCAATACTCATCCTTTCTCTAATCATACCTTCTAGACCTCTCTCCATTACCTTTATTATCTGGGCTAAAAGCTTTATGCCTCTGTAATTTCCTCTTCCCAGGGCATCACCTTTCCCCCTGTACACATTTACAATTACACACTTCATTCAATCATCTGGGACTACACACTCATAAATAATCGTATTCATCAGGCCGGCGACTAGCCTCACTCCTATATCTCCTGAGGCTTTCAACATTTCGGCAGTCAACCCAGACACACCTGCTGCCTTCCCCACCTGCATCCTGCCTGTTGCCCTGCTCATAGTAGCAGTGTCAATCAATGGCCAAGGGCCATACACTAGATCAGCAGGCTCCAAACTTTCCCTGTCCCTGTCAAACTCCTCATCTAACAACCAGCTGTAATGTTCTCCCCAAGAGTCTTTAATATCCCCATGTTCACCACTACCCTTCCATCATCATTCTTCACACACTGCTCACCTATGATATCCTTATTCTCCCTCTTTATCTGATTTGCCACCTTAAATATCATATTCTTACTTTCCACATGATTTAGGTTACCAAGTAAAAGTCTCTGTAACTCTGACACTGCCATGTAAACTTCTTTTCTAGGCCTATGGCTGGCAGCCACGTATTCCTGTCTGTTACCACCTTTCTTCCATTCCTGGAAAAGCCTTCTTTTCTCCTTAACTGCACCTTCTACAACCTTCTCCCACTACCAGGGTACCTTATGCCTTGGTGGGCCTCCTGTCCATCCACATACTGAATCAGTAGCTCTCAAGAGGCTGCTCTTGAGGGCTCTGTACTGTTCATTAACACATATGTCAATGTCTCCCTGTTCAGCCAACATTCACCTCATCTCCCTATAGAAGGCATCCCTTATTGCTTGTTTTTTTCAGCTTCCATATTTTCCTCCTAGGTGCATAGGTCTTCTTTTTCATCATCCGCTCCTTAAGTACCATGTCACATATCAATAACCTGTGTTGCTGCACACACTCCTTGCTCCCTATAACTTTAACATCCCACACTAACATCCTAGGAGCCCTCCTGACCAGGAAATAGTCTGTCTGTCTGCTATTTCCCCCAGATTTGTAAGTACAGTAATCAACCTTCTCTCTCTCTTCCTAAAATGTGTGTTGCACAAAATCATGTTCCTTGCCTTTCCAAACTCGAGTATCCTTTCCCCTTCATCATTTCTTGTACCATATGCACATCCCCCATGCATTCCTTCATATCTTTACAATAAATACTGTGCAGTGGATTCTTGACATTTGCAGTTATAGAAAACAGTCCTTGAATCCATTTGTGAAAATGACAAGATATCATGGTACTGGTATGGGGATAATTCAGTGGTGCTGCAGACTGAGATAAAAAAAAAAAAAAAAAAAAAAAAAAAGTGAAAAAATGGCTGGAGGGGAAAGGGCATACAGGTGTTAGAAAGGCCTGGAAACTTTCAAGGTCTCAATCTTTGAGATTTCATGGAATCAGACTGAACACACACACACACACACACACACACACACACACACACACACACACACACACACAGGGAAGAACCCCTGAATTATAGACCAGTGTCTCTAACCAGCATGGTCGCAAAACTGTGTGAGAGAATCCTGAAAGACAGATGGATAAAATATCTGGAAGAGATGAATATTTTGGCTGAATGTCAGTTTGGATTCAGAAGTGGAAGGTTATGTGTTTCTAACTTGTTGAGCTTTTACTCAAGAGCGATTGACGTGGTACAGGAGAGAGATGGTTGGGTGGATTGTGTGTACTTAGACTTAGAGAAGGCCTTTCATAAGGTACCTCATAAGAGACTAATGTGGAAACTAGAATATATAGGAGGACTGAAGGGGAAACTTCTGGAATGGATGAGAGACTTTTTGAGAGACAGACAAATGAGGACAGTAATAAAGGATAGGATGTCTGGATGGAGGGAAGTAACAAGTGGAGTCCCTCAAGGCTCGGTGTTGGCGCCAGTAATGTTCCTGATTTACGTAAATGATATGGTAGATGGAGTGAACAGTTATGCAAGTCTGTTTGCTGATGATGTAAAGATCTTGAGGAAGGTAGAAGTCGAGGAGGATTGTAAAATACTGCAGGAGGATTTGGATAGGATACAGAATTGGAGCCGGACGTGGGAAATGAAATTTAATGTAAAGAAATGTAAAATACTGGAAATGGGTAAAAGTACCAGGAGGCCATCACTGAATTATTTGTTGGGTAATGAATTAATCAGAAAAAGGAGAGAAGAGAAAGATTTGGGAGTGCTGGTCCAAGATAGTTTGTCACCAGAAAAGCACATTAACAAGATAGTTGGAGAGACTTATAAACTCTTGACTAACATAAGAGTAGCATTTCATTATATGGATGAGAAGATGATGAAAAAATTGATAGTGGCCATGATCCACCCCAGGTTGGAATATGCAGCGGTAGTGTGGTCCCCACACAAAAAGAAAGATATAAACAAGATTGACAGAATAACAAGAACAGCAACCAAGATGGTCCCCAGTCTGACAGACCTGTCATACAGAGAGAGGCTGGAAAAACTGGATTTGCCTTCCTTAGAGGAAAGGAGAAAAAGGGTAGACATGATTGCAGTGTTTAGGACCATGGTGGGAGTAGATAAAATTGACAAAGAAGATCTGTTTGTATGAGATAAGAGAGCAACAAGAGGACACGGAAAGAAATTGAAAAAGTCAAGCTGCTTGAAGGATATCAAGAAATATAGCTTTCCTTACAGAAGTATAGACTTATGGAATAGCCTGGACAAAGAGATCTTCCAGTCTAAAAACTTAAACGAGTTTAAAGCTAAATTTGACTTATTGAGAAACAGTGATGGAAACCCACGAGCATAGTACATTCCGTGTATATCACAATTAGGTATATTAGGTAAATACTTTAATATTTGGAATGACTTAGACAAAGAGGTGGTGCATGAGAAAAACATTCATGTGTGTAAAGGTAGACTTGATAAATGTGGATATGGAGACAGGACAACACGAGCATTGCTCAATTCCTGTATACTACAAATAGGTAAATACACACACACACACACACACACACACACACACACACACACACACACACACACACACACACATGTAATACTGTACATCCATGGTGATTAGATTTTAAATGAGAACATGAGTTCTTGAATTCTATATGCAGGCCTACAATATTTGGGGACAAAATCAAATCCATCCCACAAAACCTGAAAGTGGTCACTAAAGTTAAAGGAACGATGACAAAATATTAGGTGAAAAATGAACCACTTTACAGGACCATATCTCAGTGTACTGTAATGGGTGTATTTATGATTCAGTTTTAAATTTTTGTCCAGGTGGCCTATCAATTTCAGTGGATATTGTAGATGGTCTTGCATTTGTATCCAAGAGGTGACATGAAAATATGTAAGCACTATCTGCTGTTGGTCCTTGACCTCAAAGACTGGGTTGCCTAGTTTATGTTACTTAAAGAACAAAAAACTAACACACTACTGAAACATCACCTACGCTCTATACACAAAGGTACTGTAATATGACTACATAATAAAGTATACACAAAGCTTGCTCAAAAACATACCAAAGGGTAATTAAAACCTATCCACATGTTTATAGCCAGATGCCACAATTCTGGATAGGGTGGCCACAAAACAAATCACCTCCAGGTCACCCTGTCTTCTGCCATCACATGTCCCTCTCCCATGCTCGCATATCCACTCTGTTCTTTCACCCTCCACCTCATCCTTGGTCTCCCCCTCCCTCTCTTTCTTTCCACTTCACTCACACGCACTCTCCTAGTCAATCTATCAATCTCCATTCACCGCACGTGTACTCCTCCCAACACTTTTCCCCTCTTCCATATTAGCATTACAAATTTCTCAAACTTCCTCATTTGTCTATCTGTCTGTCTCTTCATGTATCTCCAGATACTCCTCTATGATACACTTCCATCCTTCTCACTACCAATCTGCATTCTTTCAGCAGCGTCTAACTATCAGTTCCACATATACATGTGAGGAAACACAGCACTATTGCACAGTGACCCTTACGTGCCATAAACATAATCACCTCCCTACTCCCTATAACTGACCTCACTGCATCTGTAACCTTGTTTCACTGCTGTATCCTTCCTTGCACTTCATCCTCAAAACTCCTATCCTTACTAGCTAATCATACTAGTCATCCCCTGATTCACAGATTCATGATACACTTTTTCCTGATACATGATCAATTCAGCTGTGACTCATTTTCCAGTTATCCAGTACACAGCACTGTCCATGCATAGGTGGACTGATCTCCCCCTTCCCCCCCTCCCCACCCACACACAAAATGTAATGAATGTGAAAATAGCTGTGGTGTTGGAAGTGATGGCAGTTGTAATGGTATTGACGGTAGCTGTCGCAGTAGTAGCAATAGCAGGGGTAGTAGTGAAGTGATGGTAACTGTGGTGGTGGTAATGATTGCAGCTGTTGTTGTGGTATTGATGATGTGGTACCTGTAGTAGCAGCAGCAATGGTAACTATGGTAGTGGCAGTGATAGTAGCTGTACAGTAGTTATGGTGGTGGTGGTAATGACAGCTGATTTAATTCTCTTTAATCTCACAGTTTCTCTGTTCTACCTCTGTACCCTAGGGTAGGCAACTAATATATCTTTCGAAAAAAATATCAGCAGACAAGTTTGCTTCATACCTGTAAATGCTTTTTTAGTGGGAAAGTTGAGGTACAGCCCAAGATGTGCTTAACACCTCACTTTACTATAATGAGTTGAGTACAGCAGGGAAGGAAGGTTGTTGGTACACTGAAAGCAGTGATGAGAAATAGCGAGGTGAGTATGGAAGTTAAGAAGTCACTGCATGATAGTATTGTGATCCCTACCCTGACGTATGGAAGCGAGGCGTGGACCTTGCAAGAGGGGAACAAGTCAAGAGTGAGAGCAGTGGAAATGAGTTACCAGAGAGGAGCATGTGGAGTAACCTGGAGGGACAGGCTGACGAATGAAGAAGTGAAGGAACGTTGTGAGGTGGATGTGGATGTGATTGAGAAGATTAGGAGAAATACACTGAGGTGGTTTGGACATGTGAAGAGAATGGAGACTGAAAGACTGACTAAGAGGGTGTATGTTGGTGAGGTGGAGGGAGGGAGAGGGAGGGGTAGACCAAGGATGAGGTGGAGGGATGGAATTGAGAGGTATATGAGGGAGGGGGGGTGAGTTGGGGGGAGGGTAGTCAAATGGTGGGTGACAGAGCGACTTGGAGGCGTTTTGTCTGCGGCCACCCTTTGTGGGATTAGGGCGTCGGGCTATAGATAGATAGATAGATAGATACTTGAGAGTTCTGAGATACGTGGTTTCAATGTAAATGGCACATCAGGTTAACACACTGACAGCAAAAATCCAGGGATGACAGTACCACCAAATACAGTAGTTTAAGGTGCTAACATTCTCCATTTTCTGACCATTTAACTTCACTACACACCCTGTTACTTCATTCCCCTCAGAAATCAAAACTATTCCTTGCTATAATCATTCCAAGCCTTGGGACTGCCACATGAGTTCAGTGGACAGAATGGTACCATCAACTAATAACATTCAGCCAATTTCCACACACTACTCTCCCTCTTTCTCATGGGACACTAAGATCCACTGCTCTACTTTGCATTACCATTAATACACCAATACTGAACAATCACGGAGACATGACATCCGTTTCTATCTAATATCAAAATCAAAGAACTCCCAAAGTTCATCTTCTACACATAATGCCACCCTTGCACCTTCATACATACTTTTAACAGTATTTAAAAATTTGCCATTCATTCCACATATTCTTAACACCTCCCACATTCTGTTTCGTTTGCTTTATTATCTGGTGTCACCTAATTGGTAAGGACAGCATGCAACTTCTTCCCCTTCTCTAAATACTTCCTTACAACACATGCCAAAGATAGAATCTAGTCTCCTTCCTTAAACCCCCCCTTGTTTCTCAGAGACCTCTCATCCTCCTAAAATTCTGCTGTTTCTCTCCTACCATTATCTTGGTTCTCTCTCTCTCTTTCTCTCAGTCAGTCTACGACAACATATCTTTCCCACTTCTGTACATTAAGAAGACAAATAATCCTTTGATTGCCATGCATACTGTACCTTGCTTTTCTAGCTCAAAGAGTTTCATTTCCTCAGCAAGTTTTTCCAGAACGTTGTTGACCTGTTCGTCCTGGCACTCTGCTTGGGCCAAAGCCTGTACATCCATTGCGTATTCCGTCAAACTGAAAAAGACAACAATACTGTAGTACTAAAGATACTGTCATTGTTGAGCTACCACAGTCTGTTTGACTTAGCAGACCCATCAACCACACGCAATCCACCACCCATGCTGAGCAGTCTCATGCGGTGAACCAACATTCCCATATGGCTGATGGCGTTTCACAAAAGCAAGGCAAATGGATCAGTGTGGATGCTTGGTTCCTAGGTGGATGCCACATTTGCATCTCTCCACCCGGCTAACAGGGGCACCACAGTAGGCATCCCATTATTTGGCTATATGGTTACCACACAGCACTGTAAACTGTTTCCTGAGTTATGGTACAGCCTACAGGAAACCGTTGGCTTGTCACTCTGTAAGGCCACCTGAAGTAGAAAGAAGAGTACAGTAATAAACAGTAACAAGAAATGAGAAAAATAGGAACAGAAGAGGACTAACAAAAAAAAAGGAATGACACACATGAAGGATGAGGTATCCAGCATTACATCAAGTGAGTGGATGATGGGCACCCTCACTTAGCACCATATTACTAAAGTAAAGGTATTAAATACAGTTCCACCTGTGAATGTAGCTTTTTTTTTTCATTTGTAAGTAACAAGTTGAGTGGTAGGTGGGGCTGCTCACCATCCACTCACTCAATGTTGTGCTGCTTTGGGTGTCTGCCCTATCCTCTCTTCTTTCCTTCCTCTTCTGTCTTTCTTTCCATCATTCATTCCTCTTTCTTCTGCTTATGGGTGACTTTACACTCCTTCTTTGGTCTTTCTTTTCTTCATTCATTCCCCTTCCTTCTGCCTATAGGTGACGAGCCAAATTTCATTCATGAGCTAAATAGTTTCCTGTATACTGTACCAAGAAACCATTTACTATGCTGGGTGGTAACCATTTAACCAAATTATGGCATCTGGTGGTTTAGTGAGTAATTAAGGTGTTCCAATTGGATTAAGCCTGTGTAGGTTTATATCCAAAGGATGATTGAGGTTTACCGCTCACGTAATGCCACTCAGGGATGAGTGAGGCTGGTCGCTCTCGTCTTAAATGTCAGAACCAACTTGCCTTGCCCCGGGTTCCTAAGCTCCTCTTGGGGCGGCATAGGATTGGATGAAGTAACAAGTTTCTGCATAACCAAAAACCATTTTTTCATCTATCATGAGCAAGTTTTGAAAGCTAAACTCAAAGAAGAAGCTTTGAACCACTTTGGACACCACTTAGACAGTAGAAATGGTAACAGGAGGAATCATTTTAGACTTAAAGAGTAGCACAGTGGGTTCATAACTTCCTGTCTGCTGTTACAATGCCTCATGATGCATGATAACCTTCCTCTTACGTTGACAAATTTTCTATTATGAACGCTCAGTGCTGTCATTCCCACGCCTGGTACTGGGCTGGCCAAATCTGTGTTCCAGCACTCTGAGTATCATACCACTGTTGCTTTGTGTTGCCTCGCTCAGTGCATAATGGAGAGACAAAAAGGAATACCTGTATTGTTATCTCTGGTAGGACAGTTGAACAGGACGCCTCCAAAATGTGCTCGCCATAAATGAAAAATAGATTTTTAGCTATTGGTTAAAAAAAAAAAGAAAAAAAAAAAAAGCCCCCTCCCATTGGAAACATCCAAAGAAGAACATTCAAAACAAATAAGGGGACAGCATAGCAAGGAGGTCTAGAATGTCATGCACCTGAACAAAGACAGCAGGTTTATGTCTCTAGCTCAGTGACTGCTGCAGTACTGTACAAACATTTATGTACTCAAAATAGCTCAGCACATAAAAAACAACGTTGCTTAACTTTGCTGATCGGACGGGAAGCGGTGTACTCAATGTGGCGTGGCCGTTGGGTCTGGTTAGTAATTGGATGGGTGACTGCCTGGGAACACCAGATGCTGTTGGCATCCCTACGTGTCAAGTGGGGTTGGTGGAGGATTAGTGCCTCTCCCTGTAAAACAATTAACTCTAAGCCCTTGGCCACCCCGTTTGGGATACATGGCGTTTGGCAATGAATGAATGAAAAAACAAAAAACAAGTGAATCTGTAACTGATGGCACAAGATGTAAATTACAGTAAGGTATTGAGCATGGGGCCCAGGAAGTCACATCCATCCACCCATCATCCAATCCTACGTTGCTCCATGAGGAGCGTAGGAGCCCGGGGCTAGGCAAGTTGGTCCTGACACTTAAGATGAAAGTAACCACCCTCACTCATTCCTGAGTGGCATTACATGAGCAATAACTCCAGCCACACCTTGGATATGAACATTCACTGGCTCAATCCGACTGGAGCGCCTTCATTACCCACTAAACCACCAGGCACCATAATTTGGTGATATGGTTACCACCCAGCATAGTAAATGGTTTCCTGGTGTACAGGAAACCATTTGGCTTGTCACTCAGAGTAGAGTCACCCACAAGCAGGAGGAACAGGAAAGAACACATGAAATATATCTACCATTCTATCTATGGCCAGATGCCACAATCCTGTTCGGGGTGGCCGTTTGACAATGAGTTACAGTAAGGGCACTATACCTCCGCCAACCCACTTGTTGACACATAGGGAACACATATGTGTTCGCTATATGGTTGCCACCCAGCGCTGAAAATGGTTTCCTGGCTTTGCAAAAAACCATTTCGTTTGTCACTCAATGTCAAGCCACCTGAAGAGGAATGAAGAGTAAGAAAAACTGAATAGAAAGATGGAAGAAATAGGAAGAGAGGAGGGAAGACACAGAAAAAGAAAGATAAACCTGAAGGAAGAAGTACAGTAGACAGCACTATACGAAGTAAGCAGGTGATGGCTGCCACCACGTGACAACAATAAAGCCTTTTGGCAAAAATCAAAGTGTTCTATAAATGAAAAATCAGTAAAAGGGAAAGAACAAAAGATATTTACATATCCTACCCTCTTATCACTTGCCTTGGTAATGTTTACACAAAGCCCACGCAGGCAATTTTGGCCTCTATGCAGCTGCCAGAAGAGATATGTACTTTCTCTCTCTCTCTCTCATTTCCTGCTCCCATAATATCGCTCTCATATTCAATTTTGGGTCACATCCAAAGGTAATACATGAGAATATCCATCCATCCATCATCCAATCCTACGTTGTCCCATGATAAGTGTAGAAGCCTGGGGCTAGGCAAGTTGGTCCTGACATTTAAGATGAGAGTGACCAGCCTCACTCATTCCTGAGTGGCATTACGTGAGCAATACACCCCAACCACCCCTTGGATATAAACCTTCACTGGCTCAATTCGATTGGAGTGCTGTCATTACCCACCAAACCACCAGGCGCCATAAATTGGTTATATGGTTACCACCCAGCGCAGTAAATGGTTTCCTGGTGTACTGGAAACTATTTGGCTTGTCACTCAGTGTAGAGTCACCCACAGGCAGAAGGAAGAGGAAAGAATGAAGGAAAGATAGACAGAAGAGGGAGCGTAAAGTCATCTGTAGGCAGAAGGACGAGGAAAGAATGAAGTAAAGAACGACAGAAGAGGAAGGAAAGAAAGAAGGACAGATGAAAGGAAAGGACAGACACCCAAGAGCAGCACTACATCGAGTGAGTGGATGGTGGGCGCCTCCACCTACCACTATAGGAGAGCATAATAAGAGAAAATTAAGGAAATGAGGTAGTGCTTATGGATTACCAAAGTCTGTCTGTCTGTCTCTCTCTCTCCTGTCCCTCTCCTTACTCATTATCAAGCCACATCCAAAGATTACAAAAGAAAATAATGAAAGAAAATTCTGCAAAAGATGAAATACACAAGAAATCTGTGTCCCTCACCCATTTCATCAGAGATGTTTAACTAAGCTCGGGGAAGTGATTTTGGCCTCTGTCAGACTGGTAGAAGAATGGTTTCTTTCTCTCTCTCTCTTTCTTCACCCCCTAGCCTCAGAACCCCTTACTTCAAGCCCATTTCAGGGCTCCCTATGATATGTGTTTCTTCCTAACTGCACCTTTTTCATCACTTTCTATTAACCTAACCATGCCTGTGTGTGTTTCTGATACCATAACAGTATGTATCGTATGTACTTAGGGGGTATAAATTGAAATAAAAGGGAAAATTTAGGTTTATGAGTGGGATGCCCAGTACCAATTAGGGTAAATCCCATTGGTTCTGTGCTTTCATACTTGCGCAATTTCATTGTCCCACACTAGGCTCGGTACCAATTATGGCATGAACGATAACCAATGGATCACTGTACACTGTACAGCACAGTGCTGTAACTGTATCTCTCTAAACCACTCACAAAGCCCCCTTTCCTCCTTTCTCTCTCTTTTTTTTTTTTAGCAGGATGCCCAGAGAGAGTGCCGATTCAAAGGCCACATTTCACTGAACTTACTGTCAGTGATTCTCACAGCATGACCAAGACCAAGGATATACCAAGTGGCAATCCTAGGTGGTTATAATCAGATGGGTCTGGAGGCAAAACCTCCCAATTAGGTAAATCTAAGCTAGGTTAGGTTTCCTATAGTTCTGAACATTTAATGCAGTGAAGAGTCCTGTTAGCAAGATCACTGGTAGTTAATCAACGCATCCTGTCGATAAACATGCTGATGCACACGAACTGGTGGCTTCCTCAAATATTCCCCAAATAGGTATATTTTGTTTTTCCTACACACTTTTTGTTGTCGAAAATGAACAGATAAATATCTGTTTCACATACAGTACTGTGCTAAATTACTTTCCTGAAGATCGTGACTGTAAGTTGATAGTTGGAATCGTTGTTCCCATGTGGTAAAATTTGACCCCTAATTTAAACAAATCTAGCCTAATTTTAATGTAGATGCGATAATGGATGCAGCTAGGAGCAGAACAATAACCCCCCACTCCTTACTGACTAGCTAAGTACGGTACTAAAAAGTCCATTTGTGACATCTGTGTACAGAAGCAAAATTGCTTAAAAATGCTTAAACTAGATGGAGAACATACTAATTCCACTCTCCATTAGCTGGGTGTAATTCCAAAATAATATATACTGACTAGCATTCCAAGGCAAGCAAAAACCACCAGTCTGTGTACCTGGGGGAGGCGTGGCTCAATGGGTGGAGGTGGCCTGCCGTTCTAACGGACCCAGGTTCAAATCCCCACTGGAGCAGGGAACAGTTTAAGGATTTGAATTTCATTAAATCAGGCTTTACTGATCTACCAGACGACCCACCAACATGTAAAAATATCCCCGCTAATACCAGTACACCAGTCCTGTATCAGACAGCCCTAGTATGTATTCAATATGGACGGTGGGTGTTAATGCCGAAGTGGTGACATGTAGAGGTGTATGGTATGTAGGAGGACTGCTGGGCCTTGATAGCAGGCTGTGAAGACTATGCCCAGAGTCGGACACATAAAAAAAAAAAAAAAAATCTCTAACATTATACTGTCAGTTTTCAGTAGTTCACATCACTTGATTTCGAAACAAAAAATATTTTGTCTGGTCAATTTTAGTGTGATTTGAATGAATCTGAACTTTATTTATTTTTTTATTTTTTGGAAATCACCAATTTTAGAGATTAGACCTACCCAAGACAAAATATTGTACACCCAGTACCTATTTTTGGGCGTTCAAGGAAGCAGCTAGGTTGCCCCTGGCAATATTTACTGACAGTCTCTTTGACCAGCCACATTGTTTAATGACCATCGCTCCAACTGGATGCACCAATGTAACTCATGCCAAAGCAATGGGAAACTTAATGATTTAACCAAACCTAACCTAGCTAAACCAAGCCTAATCCAACCTAACCACACTTCCATTTCACAGCCAGCTTTCAAATTTTATAAAATGCATGTTAGGAATTGATGGAGTGTGTGGTGAAATGCTTAGGTATGGGGGTGAGATTGTTGTGGAGTGGATATGGAAGTTGTGTATATTGGCTTGGGAAGTGGGAAGGGTTCCAGAGGACTAGAAATCAGGTATAATTGTTCCTTTATACAAAGGAAAAGGGGAGAGAGAAGTATGTGGTAACCATAGGGGTATTTGCCTACTTAGTGTGACTGGTAAAATATATGGTAGAATACTCATTGATAGGGTTAGGCATATGACAGAGGAGCTAGTTGGAGAAGAACAAGGGGGATTTAGGAAGGGAAAAGGGTGTGTAGATCAGATATTTGTTCTAAGTTGTTTAGTGGAGAAGTATCTAGAGAAGGGAAGGAAAGTGTATGCTGCCTTCATGGACTTGGAGAAAGCTCATGGCAGAATAGATAGGCAAGGTATGTGGAAGGTATTAAGAATATATGGAGTGGAGGGGAAATTGTTGAGTGCTGTGAAGAGTATGTACGAGGGAGCTAGGGCTACGGTGCGAGTGGATGGTGAGCTGAGTGAGTTCTTTGATCTCAATGTGGGACTGAAACAGGGTTGTGTGATGTCTCCATGGCTGTTTAATATATACATGGATGGGGTTGTAAAGGAGGTGCAGGGAAGGGCAGTGGATGTGGGGGTGGCTCTAATGAATGAGGGTGAGATTTGGAAGCTTCCGGTGTTGCTGTTTGCTGATGATACAATACTGTTGAGTGAAGATGAATGGGAGTTGCAAGGTTTGGTGCATGAATTTGGGACAGTGTGTAGGAGGAGGAATCTGAAAGTTAATGTAAACAAAAGTAAAGTTATGGTTTTTGTGAGGAATGAAGTCACAGAGTGTGCAGTGAGGTTGGATGGTGAGGATATGGAGAATGTGAGTGCATTCAAGTACTTGGGTAGTGTGATGAGTAAGGATGGAACTTTGGGGGATGAAGTGCGTGAAAGGGTACAGCAGGGAAGGAAGGTTGTTGGTACACTGAAAGCAGTGATGAGAAATAGGGAGGTGAGTATGGAAGTTAAGAAGTCACTGCATGATAGTATTGTGATCCCTACCCTGATGCATGGACGCGAGGCATGGACCTTGCAAGAGGGGAACAAGTCGAGAGTGAGAGCAGTGGAAATGAGTTACTTGAAAGGAGCATGTGGAGTGACGTGGAGGGACAGGTTGACGAATGAAGAAGTGAAGGAACGCTGTGGGATGGATGTGGTTAAGATGATTAGGAGAAATACACTGAGGTGGTTTGGACATGTGAAGAGAATGGAGAATAAAAGAGTGACTAAGAGGGTGTATGTAGGTGAGGTGGAGGGAGGGAGAGGGAGAGGTAGACCGAGGATGAGGTGGAAGGATGGAGTTGAGAGGTATATGAGGGAGGGAGGGGTGAGTTGGGGGGAGGGTAGTCAAATGGTGGGTGACAGAGCAACTTCGAGGCGTTTTGTCTGCGGCCACCCTTTGCGGGATTAGGGCATTGGGCTATAGATAGATAGACAGATAGATAGATGTTAGGAATGTTAAATATGGCCAGCTGCTAACAGGCATCAGCGAAGATCTGAGGTAATTAATTATAGGATTTTCACGTTAAATATACATTTCCAAAAAAAAGTTTATGGTGGAATAGATTTAAAATAACATGAACTACAACGTGGTTCAGGGCTCTTGCTAACTGCCGATGGTTGCGAGCCATTTGGCTCCTAAGGTTTCAGATTTACGAGCCAAATAAATTTTTAGTAGCCAAACTGGCTACGAGCCGAAATATTTTACGAGCAATAAATATATTTATTTACCCATTGTGATGAATAGAATCATATAATGAGATTTTAAACATTTACAATGGCAACAAGTGAGATTTACTAATTTTGTAGTTTACTGGGTTTTGAAGTGAATGTATATTCTCCTTGCCAAAAGGCAACTTGCATGTAAAATTTGTTCGCTAAAGGGAAAAAATATTCGCATTTGTGAGCCGTGGCTTGCCAAACAAGAGTCCTGTGGTTGTTGTACTTCTTAAATTGAGCGATATGAACTATCGAAAACTGACCCATTATAGTGTTGTTATACTGTACTGTCCTGGTTGTTATTGTACGTGCATCCCTGAATGTGTCACTGTAGTCGTAAGTGTGGCCAAACAAGTGTTTTATAAACATGAATTTTGATGTCTGCTTTGTATCTTCGATGGTTCATGCAATGGAACCCAAAAAAACTCTATGCTGCCCGTGCATGAGTGGACATTCAGGTTTAAAACTGATGGAACTGTCGGGTGGGTGGTGATGAGAGTTTGGATGTTCCTGGTTTAAAAAAAAAAAAAAAAAAGTCAACTGGCGTGGTGCAAAGCGAGGAAATAGCTACAGTAAGTTTCTCTTACCTATATGCTGCTTGTATTTAAATACAGTATCACTCTCTAATCTCACGTGCTCTCTGTGCCTCAGATTCCTTAATGCAACAGCTTTCGAGCAAAACCGTCGTAAAGGCTCGTGACGCCCGTCAAAATATCAATTAGACAATCTCAGTTTCATGCGGTCTTTCTGCAGATATTACTTCCTTTCAATTACGATAATGGTTAAAGAACTGAAGGTAACTAATGTTCTGAACAGGACTGCTGAATGAATAGGATGGACAAAATGTCAAAAGAAATTGCCGACATGAACTAACGTGTCTAAGTACAAATTTTGACAAGCAATGCGCGTTTATTTACATGTAAATGTTTAATTGGCAATACCGTATTATACTTATATATGTTATGTCCTTACGGGCAGAAATATGAGTCTGCCATATCTACCATAGCAACCTTCAACAAGTGAATTATTTATTTTACATATCCACACCGTGAATCCTATGCTTTCAGTGTGTTTACATCCTGCCAGCTGGAACTTTGATCCTACGTCAGTGACAAATCCAATACTCTAGCACACATTGCGTCAAGGTATTTGAAACTCTGTACGATTCTCTTCTCTTGTATTTTTCCTTCTTAAATATAAATGCCGTAATATAAACACTATAAGGCCCATAAGGGAGGCAAGATGGCTGAATCGAATGAGGTTTTCAATATCGGGAGCAGTGTAAGTTGCAAGACCTGCTTCGAGGAGGAGCTCCAAGGAGAAGTATTGGCCTTCGACCCTCACGTGAAGCTCCTCACACTGAGTATCCTTTCTTATATCGTCATAAATAGGTCATGTTCTGTGATTCCAAGGTGTACTTTATACCAGCGTTTATTTACAAGAAGGGTGCACATATATTGGGTTCCTGTTGCATAATGAGACTCACTTGAGTGTACTACAGATGTAGTATAGCACAAGTAATATGCTCTATACCTGTGAAAATGACCACAAACTGTAGCCTTTTGAAATAGGTTGTTAATGAGAGGTGCTGTCATAAACAGAAGAATGTTGCTCAAAAAAGAAAACAAGTCTAGTGTATATTGTACTGGTGTACTCTGCTAGCGTTTTATGGGTAGGGACATTTTTGGTAACAATCAGCCTACTTTTAGCTTCTGATTTTTTGCAACCAGTTACCCAGGTTTCTTCACACTTGCACTAGAATCCAGTTCACCTTTGTAAAGTAAGAGTAAAGGCAAAGTTTGTGATTGATATTGAGTGTTGTTGCTAATTCTGCAAACTGCTAAAAACTCTAACAAAGTTGTAATGTATAATTAATTTGATCAGGTTCAGTAGGTCACATGGGGTTGAACACAGCAGGTTTGCATACCGGCTTCACTCGCTTGCCAGCTTCACCTATAGGGGTCCGTCTTTGCAAGCAGCTTCATCATCCCAGCCCAGTTTCATGGTGGTAGCCAGCCTGGAGGTAGAAGGGATCCAGAAAAGGGAACAGAAAAGCATTGAAGTAGGAGCACCACCATTACAATCCAGATGGAGTGAGCCATAGGATTATATCCATTCACTTGTCATTCAAGCCTTCATACTTCTTGCCTGTTGCACAGGCCTAATCTGGAAAAAAAAAAAAAAAAGGCCACTATAAATTATGAACTGAAAGAATTTGAGCAAAAATGGTGAATGATTTTCTAGCATATACCAGGTCGCTGAAAACATTCATAGCTTAGTGTTCAAATAAGCCACTACCAGTATCAGTATTTTATGTTTTCATTTTGGCCACAGGCTTAGAACATGAGCTGATGAACTGTATGCTTGGTTGCCATTTTCTGGTCCACCACCCTCCTTTCAAGAATACTGTACTATCTATAAACCGTAAACTGGGGAGAATTTGGACTCGGGGCGAATTTGGATATTATTGCAATAAAAAGTTATTTAGATTAATTAATGAATAAACATATTAAAAATCTGTTTGCACCCAACGGTTTGTAGTTCTTTACTGTACTTTTGTGTATAAAGATATTTAATATATCACATGACACATACTAAATATATACTAAAAAGCAAACATATGAAAAAAGAATAAAATTCTTAACATGGGCAAACTTTCTTTGACAGAAATGTTATTGAATAGATGGAGGAAAATCTTTGGTGCCCAGATGTACTTTCATGTGTAGTGTGAAAGTGCAAAGTAAGTAATTGGTGTTATCTTCTCAATCAATCTCTTAATTGGGCATTTAATTACATTTTTAAAATTTTAATGCAAATTGGAGTCAATTCGGACATTGGGGTGAATTCGGACAGGGGGAGTATGAATGAAAAAATAACACTTTTTACAATGTACAATTGCCTATAATTTACCAGATGTGGATATTGTGTGTAATTGGGTTCATATGTGTCATTTACAGGCATACTTTTGAGCTTTTATGATACTACCTGTTTAAGCAAGGCCACCCAATGACTCGAACATTTAAGAAAAGAACTGGTGGAGATCAGGGTCCTTATCGCCATGAAAAAGGCAAGCAAAAACTTGGTAAAGCCAAATAATCATGTTAAATATCACCTTTAACTAATTTTCCATTAGTCTTCCAAAATCGACATTACCGGTATTAGTCAAGAAATGATTGTTAAGTATATACAGTACTAAGGTTTGTAGCTAGATTTGTATTATCTACATGTGTTCTAATATGTTTTATTTAAACCAAGGAAAAAAATGAAATTGCTGTTGTGTTCATATCTCATTATAGTCATTAGCTTATTTTGTCAGGGAGTGGCATTATTTTTGTACTGGAAGAACAATTTTTTAAAAGCCCCAGAACGTCCGAAATGGCCCCACATACGGCCGAGACTAAACTGGGAACCCAGGGTAGTCATATGCATTCATTTTCTATTTATGTGCGAATTTATACAGTGTGTCCGAATTCACCAAAGTTTGAGTACAAATTCGGACACCCTTTACTATATTTGCTATAATTATATATGAAACATTTTAAATTTTTTACTGCTATGATTCGATACCCTAGTGGACCAGCCCCACATACAGTACTTAAGATCCTGGACTGAATTAAAAACTAGATTACATGTTACAAAAAAATGAAAAAATCGTCCGAATTCACCCCAGTTTACGGTACTGTACTGTACCTGTATTTTTATTACCATATATATTTATATGCACAGTAGCTATACAATGTTTGTAGGCTCCCTAATTGTTCTTACCTATCTGCACTTGTACAGGAAATGGACCCACATACGGTCCCGTCTTTTAATACTATTTTGTCATACTTTTCTTTAAAACTGTGAATGCTTTTGGCACAGACAACTTCTGGTAATATATTCCACTGATCTATTGCCCTGTCTGGGAAGCTGAATATTCTCACATCTTACTTTAACCCCTACACTGCGGGGATGTTTTTGCGCTCCTTGCACGTCCCGCGAGGATATTCGCGCTCCGACTGACTTTTTAAAAATATTTGCCAAAAATCAATTATTAGTTCTATTAAAATTATATATGCATATGGCACATACTTTCAACTTTCCCCTGAGATGTTTGTTGAGCCTTCGTCGACAGCCGTAGGACTTGTGGAGACTTCTGAAGTTGGGTAACGAAGTCTCCACTTTACACTTCCCGATACCCCGTAATATGGTTACCACTGCCTGATATTATAACTACAAACACTATTCTATGCATTTCAAGTAGTTTGGAATCAATATTAAAAAAAAAAAAAGTGAAAGCAATGTAAATTACGAGCGCATACGAGCTTTCCTCCCATGCTGGTTCCCCGATGGTATTCTGAGGCAGAGCTGTCATTTATTATTTATAAACACACTCACACTTTATATTTGTAGTACTTTATTACACTTATTTATATATACAATATTTATCTATAAGTTTCAGTACTAGTAGTTTATTTTCACTCCAGGCATTCACTTTCTCGGTCTGTATACTAACGTAGAGAGCGAAGCTGTCACTTTCACTTTCAAACTCCCAGTATTCATACATGCTAGAGCGAAACTTTCACTCTCATTACTCCAAGTATATACAGGTATACTCGTATTCTTATATTACTGCTTATTTACATTTCTGTTTACATTCTCCATTTTATTTACACTATGTTATGCACTGTCAGTTGCAGTAATTAAGTACATTCATTGCTTTCACTTGCTGTTTACACATTATTTACATTTCCACTTGCACTGTTTTAGAGTCACCAAAAAGATCGTAGTCACTGTCCATCCTTATCATTGATACATTAGCCAGTTCACGTTCCACAGCAGAGTCACTTAGCTCTTTACCCCTACACACAAGGTTTAGTAGGGGTAGAGGTCACAGGGCCCTTTGCATGGGGCTAAAAAGCGGCGGAATTGGACAGGCGCGAATCCGACGTGGTTTCACCTTGAAAGACGACAGTAAACTGAATGCTATGGCCTAGGGGCAGTGAAGGGTTGCCAATGTCAGCGTGGTGACAGCTGCTAATATATACACTGTGAAATGATTGGCAGGAATCTAGACAATACACAATAAATTAAGTAGTTCCAGGTGAATGTAAAGATCACTTAGACTTCTCCCTTCCTTTCTTATATATATTTTTATTATGAGAACAGGTCATACGGCATATTTCAAGGGGAAATAAACAGGGAAAATTAGCGAACAAGTGCACGTGAGGTGTTGCCAGGTGATAATTAGCCCATTCCAGATGTATGGCAGTATCAATTTCCTTTACTCTTTCTTTTATATATTATTTTGTATAAGAATAGGGCAAAGGGCACAATTCAATAGATAAAATGAGTGGAAAAATCCGTCCAGGATTTGTGTAGTGCAGCACAGCTGGTCAAGCAGGAGGAGAGGGCAATGGAGGGGAGGTAAGGAGGAGTGAAGTCAAGGACAGGAGAAAAATGGCTAAATTGTCAACAGTGGATGGGAGTACAGGTGACATTAGCAGAACTGAGTATAGCTGGACACTGGTAGTACTGATAGATGATACAAGCCACCACTTGAAAGCCTGGGCGAATTCAAATTAACACAGAATCACAAAGGTGACGCCCTGCGGTATGATCCCTTGCTCCTGAGTGTCACGAAAGTGACGCCCCGCGGTTAAGGAGTTAATCTTTTATAATTTATTGCTGTGTGTGCTTGAAGATGACTGTCTAGGTACTATATATTCATGAATGTAAATCTTTTCTTCTTCGACACATTTACAATATATAGCAAGATCATATCACTTCATTTTCTTCCCTCTTTTAATGTTGGTAATTGTAGCTTATCAAGTTGTACTTTATAGCCAAGATCTCTCAGGCTTGGCACACATCTTGTGGCTACTCTTTATACCTTACCTTCTCAATCTTCTCAACGTACTTTTTGTGTGAGTTCCTGATACTGGATGTTACATGCTGATATAGAACAAAATCTTGAGTTAATTCTTTGAACTTATTATCCCAGTGGTTTTCAGCACCCTTTGTTTCCCTACTTTCCCAGTTTACATTGCTATTAAAAATTCCAGTTAATCCTTTTAAATTTATCCTCTGTATTTTGCAATAATGTTTGGATACTTTTTAATGTATTCTCTACCAACTTCATGTATTTGTCCATCTCCCAGGTCCTCGTTTGAGGAGGCATATATATATATATATATATATATATATATATATATATATATAGTAGCTATAATTGTCTCCATTTGGTTTGTATTTGTACTGCTATTAATTTTACTTCTTCTGATAAATTTACATAAGTCTGCTCTGTTTGCAGTTCTTTACTTGTTAGTATCATTGCTTCTCGCCCTTGCTTGATTTCTCTATCTTTCCTATAATTTTCTGTATTTAATGTATCATTTGCTATATTAATATCTAACTTCATTTCCGCGAGACAGATTACCCAAGGGATCTTGTCTTGTATCTTCTAACTCTGTTATTTGGAAACTAAACCATGTACATTCGAATACAGTACAGTAAAACCTCAATATAACGGACTTCAATAGACCGGAATTTGCTTTTATTGGACTCGAGGAGCCACCAGACTAAATTCCTATATACGGTACTGTATTGGAAAAAGTCCGATAAAGTCAGAAGCAGTCCAGACTGCCTGATCACTTCAGCTATGTTCACCACAATAAGGTAAATAAAAGACATGTTTATCAGTGTACAGTACTGTATTATTACATATATTATACCATTTGATTAATGTAGTGAAGTTAAAACACAGTACAGTACCACAATGGTAGTCAAAACAGTTTAAAAACCGTTCACGTGATCTGGACTAATGTCTGATATATCGGAAAAAGTCCGGATTAGCAGAGGGAAGTCCGGATGTCGCTTTTATTGGAATTTCGCATTTTTGGGAATTTGTCCGTTATAGTGGGGTCTTACTGTATTTTCATTTTACTGTTTTCATATTTTCTCTCTGTTTAGTTTACTAGTTTGTCATTCAATTGGCTCCTCAGTTTATATGCCACTTTCTCACTTGTAACCCTACTAACTTGAAGAAAATGCCATTCTTCTTCTTCAGTCCTCTCATTATTTTTCCTTTTTGCTTCTTCAAGTTTTCTTTTAATATTACCCTATCTTTTTTGTTTATGCATCTTCTTATCCATGGTTGTGTTCTTCATTTCTTCCTCTTCGTGTATTTTTTTTTTTTTTTTTGGCATTTCCATTACATCTTCCATTACATTTGAGCTTTGGAATGTTACTTTTATTGGCCTGTGCCTACCACATTCATATTTTCCTACTCTGTGAAATTCCTCAGTATCTTTTCAAGATAATGCACATATCAGTCTTGTCTCTGATTATTTAATTCTTCATTTCTTCTTCTTCCTTGTCTACTGTTATTATTGATTTGTTCTTGTCAACTGTCTCCCTTAGTCATTTTGGATTTTTCCTAATTACAGTAAAAGTCCTTTAATCCTACCACCAGTAATCTGATTATGCCAATATTCCAAATTTTTTTTGACGGACTTTTTCAAGTGGATTTTTTCTCTGGGCTTTATCTGTGGATTTTTCTGGCATGGATTTGCTCTTGGACTTCGTTATACAGTCAAAAACAAAAGTCTTGTCATGAAATTTGGTGAAAACATCTGCTGAAAGACTAAAGTTTTTATGTACCGTATTCTGTTTTGTTTCATACAGACATTTGGTAACACTGACATGAGTCGCTATTTGCTCCAGGTTACCAGCCTGTGGGTGAGAGTAGGCTTTATTTTTATTAACTAAATGAAACCAGCCTGTATATTATGTCTTTCAGACTGCCATTTCTGTTTGATATATATGAATCGTTTCTCATATTTTTATTATTACCACTTCAGCAGCATTGCCATTCATATAGCTTAATAAATGTCCAGAAATAATTTCTTCATCTTCATTACTGTAAGTAAGTTATAAAGTACAGTAGCTAATTAAGTTAATAATTATGAGCTGGGATTGTCATTATTTGGCAGTTTTATAAAACAAAATTGACTAAAATATTCTACATATGAAGACAGAATTGCAGTATTATTTTTTGAATGGCAAACTGAATCCCACAGACGAGTTTGAACACAAACCAGATGAGCAGAGTCTTTGCACAACCGTTTGTGTACTTCATTCTAGGTGCAGTTCATCTCTAATGCCATAAGCAGTGCTTGCAGGTGCTACTTCAACCATTGTTTCCTGGTCATGTAGTGGTGTGTTAGCTTGAGGACGACCTGAACGATGACGTTTCTCTGTTGTGCTGTCCACCTGAGTTTGCCGAATCCACCTTTCTACAGTTCTGCTCACACCCTGTATTTGAGCTGTCCGTACAGGATTCACTTCCTGGAAGTGAAGGGACATCATGCCGCCTCTCATCTCCCTAATAGTTGGATGCATGTTGCTTGACCTCTCCATACCAAAGTACAGTATAGCAGGTCTGCTTGATGGTGTGGTAAGGTTTAAGATGAAATGGCTGGGCAGTCATCACCTGACCATTCACATTTCATCTGTCATACAATATTCAGACTCAGTAATTCACGTGAGTAGATGTTAAGGTTTCTGTATTTCCTGGGTTCATTTGTACCATCATCCTGTCAGCAGTGGTTATGAAGCTTGAGGAAGTCAGTCTAGCCAACCACGAATATGTAACTGTGGAAGAGCTCTCATAATGTTTCACGTGTTATACCTAATCTTTGGACAAAACAGCAATGCAACTTTTGTCTTTGGTTGTACCTGCCTGCAACTACTGTACGGTATTCAGCTATATTTCTATGCATTTCCAGTGAGTAAAACAATAACCCATATCATTTTGGGTGTTTAATTAATGATCATTTACATGTTTCTAATGGTTTCAGAGGTCCCTCCCAACAGTTCGAAAAAACAGTAGTTCAAAAGACCCTCAGTCCCTTGCCATTCAAATCACAGGACTTTTACTGTTCTTCCTTAACTTCCTGCTTGATATTTAAATTTTCAAATCCTATGGGGTGAGTCGCTTTGTCTGCCCTTTATTTCATCCTTTTCTTTTAAGACCTGAGCATAAGTTGTTTTCACCTCCTCCTTTACTGTGCAAACTGCATCAACAGATTCCTCAAACGCTTTTTTCTTTTGTAATACCAGAGTATATTGTTTGCCTGCTTTATTACTTCTTATCCTTTTCCATTTTGCTTAACATTTGCTGGTAATTTACCACTTCAGTACTCATTTCTCTCATTTTTGTTTTTCAAGTCACTTATATCTGCTGACATTTCACGTATTTCAGCATCGTTTTTGTTCACCACCATTGTCAGTTCTTCATTCCTTTTTAAAAATTCTTCATTCTTTTTCTTCTTATATGTAATTCTCTTTTAATCTCTAAGAATTCTTCCTGTAACGTCTTAACTCTTTCTGCCAACATTTTCAATTCTTCTACATCTACCAAGTCACAATAGAAGGGATCCTTTTTACTCTCATCTCTTGCTTGGTTTATCTGAGAATGCTACCGTTTCTGAGTCCTTCGCTTATTTGAGTCATATGTTTTGTCAACACTATTCAGCCAGCTGCTTGTTGCCACTCACTAGTTGCTTGTTTGCCACATATTTGATTTTTTTTTTTTTTTTTTCTCCCCTACATAAAACACTCCACTAATAGAGTTTGTTTTATGTTACTCACTCATTTTGCAGCAGGAGATGAGCTTGACTAATACTCCAAGTAATACACTTAGCTAAGCAGAGATTTGTCAATTGTTGTCTCGAGCTTCATCCGACGTTTCCATCCTGTCTGACAGCTCAGCGATGTGTGTGTGTGTGTGTGTGTGAGAGAGAGAGAGAGAGAGAGAGAGAGTGGATGATTGAGTGAGTGAGTGAGGGAGCAAGTGTGCATGCATGTCAGCTCCTATTCTCTTGTATTGGAAGCTTAATACTGGTATATTTTATGTGTGGATGAGTATTTCCTTAATGATGAGTGACAGAAGCGGCAGCTACTAATGGTCGTCCTTCACTGTGTGACATCCACATGGTTAACCTCAGCTATGTCTCACAAGTCAGAGTATTGAGAGAAGCAGCTGCCTCACCTTTACCAACGCTTCCTTCACTTAATCTTAGCAAGGTCAGTTGTCTGCCATACACTGAGCTGAGGCCTTGTTGTAGACTTTAGACCAAGGTGAAGATTTAGGTTGTGACCAGCTTTATTCATTAGATCTCAAAGTTAAGGTCTATCAAAGGCCAAATGGTGCCTTACTCATAGCTGTATGATACCCTTTTATCACTGCATTTTGGGAAAATTAATTGCTTAAAGTATTTTGCAATAAATAGTGCATGTGTAACATTTCAGTCAGATACATAGCAGAAAATAAAAATTCAAGTAGAAGTGTACATACATAAAAATTATGCCATCTCTCCAGTCAAGAAATCCCCATATTGGGGATGGCCATGGTACAGCTGAATTTCTCTGTAGGTTAGAAGCTATACCAAAACCAGCTCAGTGAGTTAAGGCCCGTCCAGACGATCGAGCAATGCCCGCGGGCAGAAGCGAGCAGTTTGCCTGTTGACGGGCTCACCGCTTGTGCCCGCGGGCAAATGCGTAAATTGCCACGGGCAATTTACGCATTTGTCCGCGGGCACAAGCGGTGAGCCCGTCAACAGGCAAACTGCTCGCTTGTGCCCGCGGGCATTGCTCGATCATCTGGACGGGACTTTAGAGTGCTCCGCTTTGGCCAGTGGGTTGGGGGTTGGAGTCCACTCAAGGGTCATTGGTATATAGACATCAGGAAGGGCATGTGGTCATAAAGCGCTATATACTCCAAACCTAAGACCTTTACCCAGAGACAATGCCATAGCTCTTATCGAGAAAAGGGAGACACGGTGTTAAAAAAAAAAGGGGGGGGGAGGGGGGGAAGAGTTTCTGGAAGCTGTTGAGAAAAAAGAAATCTAAGATATGAAATAAGATTTGTAACAGTGGGAGTCTTAGCTTAAACTTTGACTCTGGGTACAGTAAACCTTTTACTACGACAAACCCTGATGTAGTGGGTATCAGATTTAGCAGATCCCACGAAGTCCACCGAACTTTTGTCGGCTATAATGAACAATGTCATTAAGTGGGGTGCAGTTGGTCTCAGTACATGTGTGTCCTATCCTTTTTACTCTAACCTGGCCAAAACTTGCCCTCTTCCTATCATGATTGTGGAGTTGTAACAACAGACTATAGTAGTACCGTACTAGTCATGAAGTGCTATGACAAGGATGTGAAATAACTGCCAAAGGGCAGAATTATGGACCAAGTTAGTGTAAAATGAGTAAATTGTAGTTACATTTTTAGTACTAGATTATACATTGGTACTCATTTATTTTCAAACGTGCTTGAAATCCCACCTTTGGGGGACCTTCAGATACAATGGATTATCATCTTTAATGAACCTGGGTGTCCACCAAAAATATTAGCCCTTTATTATGAGGGTCTGCTGTACTTGTGGCCAAGGCTTAGAGTGATAGTTCTGTGACTAGTTATCAAGCTTATAGCCACACTTGACTCTTATGGTGGAACAGTTCCTCCCAGGGGTGATGTCAGCCATCCATTATTCATGTTAGATTTTGGTAAAGTATCATACTGTACTGTGTAATATTTTTATAGTTCTGTGACTAGTTATCAAGCTTATAGCCACACTTGAATCTTATGGTGGAACAGTTCCTCCCAGGGATGATGTCAGCCATCCATTATTCATGTTAGATTTTAGTAAAGTACCATACTGTACTGTGTAATATTTTTTTCACCATTTATCTCCAGATCACACACTTTCACTACACTTCCTGATTTCTGTCACGTCCATTACTTCATAATATAATAATTGTACTTAAAATCATCTGCATAAAACAATGTATTAATGTGATAGGTTTTATAATAGAGCCTGTGTGTGTGCAGTTTAAGGAATATATGATACAATAATTTTTGGTACTTTTTTCTTTTCATAACTGCTGATTTATTTTAACTTCCCTGTAGACATTTATTATAAATTTAATGTATTTGGTTTAGGGTTGCTTCCTCATAGTGAAGAGGTAAGAAACAGTATGATGATGATTTATTCTTGCAGATGATCTTAACATCACTATCCTGTCTTTACTTATAGCATTTTAATTGTCATTATTACATGTACAGTATTGTGTCTTATTACAATAGTTGAGCACCCGTGCGAAGCGAAGCATAGATGAAAAACAACGATTAATTGAAGCAATGCAGTCCGGAGTGTCTCCAGTGGGTCAAAAGCTGTTCCTAACTATCTGTAAAACGTAAGTCTTTGGAGTTGTACTTCAGTCACTGTTGCAGTCTTAATTGATATGATGTTTTTGCACAGCACTTTGAATGATCTGCCAAACTGTGATTTTGCAGTTATATATAAGACTGTTATGTGTAAACTCTCCAGTTTATCTATATTTATAGTTACAGTAAGGTGGTAGGTGGGGGTGCCCATCATCCACTCACTGAGTGTAGGGATACCTTAAGGTCCCAACACTCAGTGACAAGCCAGAGGGTTTCCTGTACCCAGGAAACCATTTACTATTCAGGGTGGTAACCATATAGCCAGGGTTTTTGGCTGGGTTGTGTCCCCCAGATTCCCCAGTCTTTATAAAATCACTTAATCAAGGCAAACATTTTGGATAGCCTTGGAGGGCCCAATACCTACCCAGGCCCCCAACCAAATGGGCAGATTCACATGACCATGTGCAATGTGAGAGGCGCGAATGAGGAGAACAAGAGGGTGTAAGTGGTGAATGTGTTCAAGAGCACGAGATATGCCATGATGCCGTTGTGTGAAACAAAGATGAAAGGGTGTGAAGTGGAGGAGTGGGAGGGTATGGAATGTGTAAGATCGGGCATGAATAGGCAAGGAAGTTGCAAGGAGTTGCCTTGTTGATGAATTAAGTGTGGCAGAGTGGAATGAGAGATTACAAATGTGTCAGCTCGAGATGCATGTATGTCAAGTTCAAGTTTGAGAAGGTGAAAGTGGCAGTGATTGTAGCATATGCACTGTGTGATGACAGGAGTGAGAGAGAGAAAGACAGGTTTTGGGATGAGCTTAGTGAAGCAGTGGGAGAAATGCCCAGGAGCTATAAAGTGATCATAATGGGCAGTATGAATGGAAGAGTAGGCACTGTTCCTGAGGATGACATAATGGGTTGTAATGGAGTACCGGGAGAAAATGATACGGGGAAGCAACTGAAGGATATGTGTCAGGAAAGGAGGTTGTGCATTTGTAACTTGTATTTCAAACACAAAGGTGCACGTAAATGTACATGGTATAGAGGGAACGGGGATCGTGTTGAAAGGAGCTTGATTGATTACGTGCTCGTAGAGAGGTCGATGCTGGGAATGGTTGCTGATATGAGAGGATGATGTAGAGGTCTATCAGATCATATGATTGTAGTATGCAAGATCAAGCTGAGAGGAGTGAGGTGGACCAGGAGAGAGAGAGAGAGGAGCAGTCAGGGAGAAAGACTGAAAGTTGAGAAGCTGAAGATTAAAGAAATGGCAGATGAATACAGGACCAAAGTAGGGGAGGAGTTAGAATGAGTGAATTGGAATGAAATAGATCTGGACAGCCTGTAGAATGCATATAGGGATTGCTTAGTTAGGAATGCTAAAGATGTGTGCAGTGTGGGAAGAGTAACAACAAAGAAGAAAGGTATGGTATAGTGGGATGAAGACATTAAGAGAGCAGTGAAGGAAAAGAGGAAGAAGTGGCTAGAGTGGTTACAGGACAAGGGTTCAGTTGAAATAAGAACTGAATTTACTGAGAGCATGAAGCACATAAAGAGGCTGGTGAAGAGGAAAATGGAGGAGGTAAATGATGATATAGGAAGAAAAATGAATGCAAATTACCCTGAAAACTAGGAAGTTATTCTGGAAAGAGGTGCAGAAATGTAGAAGTGACAGCAGAAAGAAATGTGAGTGTGAAAGATTTAAATGGTAGATTATTAACCCATGGGGATGAAGTAAAGACCAGATGGAAAGAATATTTTGAAAGCCTGATGAATGGGAATAGAGAGAGCAGAACTGCTGTAAACATGATTAGTTTTGGGGGTGTGCAGAGAAGGAATGCGGTGTCAGGAAACATGACACTCGCACAGGTGAAGAACGCAGTGAAGCGGCTGAAAAATGGGAAAGCAGCTGGGGTTGGTGAGGTGTATGCAGAGATGATGAAGTGTAATGCAGGGAGCAGAATGAAGCGCTTGTTAGAGATATGTAAGAAGGCATGGATGAGTGAAACTTTGCCAGCAGAGTGGAAAAAGGCTGTGATTGTACCCCTGAAGAAAGGTAAAGGTAAGCAGAGTGAGTGCAACAATTATCATGGCATAAGTTTATTGAGTGTTGTAGGGAAGGTATATGGAAAAATTATTTTAGAGAAAGTAAGAGGAGATCAGAAGTCCCAGTAAGTGATGAACAGGGTGGCTTTAGGAGTGGCAGAGGATGTGTGGATCAAAATATTTGCAGTGAGACAGATAGTGGAGAAGGCTTGTGAGAAGGACTATAAGATGTTTATGGCATGTATGGTTCTGAAAAAAGCATACGACAAAGTAGGCAAAGAAGGATTGTGGAAGGTTTTGCACATGTACGGTGTAGATGGTAAGCTGCTAGGTGCCGTCAAGAGTTTTTATGATGGAAGTGAGGCATGTGTAAGGGTAAATGGGCCTCTAAGTGAATGGTTTATGATCAGTGTGGATGTGAGACAAGGTTGTGTGATGTCCCCATGGTTGTTCAATATATATATGGATAGGGTGATGAGAGAAGTAAAAACATGAGGAATGGCGAGAGGAGTAGCATTGTTAATGAATGGTGTTGGACAGAATATCTCAGATTTGTTGTATGCTGATGATGTGGTACTACTTGCAAATACCGAACAGGAACTTGGTAGACCAGTGCAGAGTTTTCGTGATGTGTGTGAGTGTCATGCCTTGCGAGTAAATGTAGAAAAGAGTAAAGTGATGGTAATCAAAAGAGAGGGTGAATGTTACAGTGAATGGAGAGAGACTAGAATTGGTGAGAGAGTTCGAATACCTGAGTACAGTGAGAAAATAGAGGAAAATGTGCAAAAGAAGTGGAAAGTAGTGACACAAGGGAGGAAAGTAGCTGGTGCTATGAAGGCCTTGATAAGAAGCAGACAATTGAGTGTTACACCTGCGCAAGGCTTACTTGAAGGAGTGCTAGTGTCAGCTTTAACCCGTACAGCGTCGCGGTGGTATATATACCACCTGAGCTCCCAGTGACTAGAGCGTCGCGGTGGTATACATACCACCTCATATTCGTGCACTTGTAGTAAGTCTTTACATGTCGTGACAGTGTGAACGCGACCTTCTATGAACACCATTGTTTCATTCCACTGTCTCACTGTACAACCTGACCCCTCCAGGCCTCCCTTACCCCCTCCTTGGTCTACCTAGGCCATCACTCTGAGTTGAGCTTTTACGCTGTCAAGATGTCTCAAGCTCGTCGTTCCGGTCTCTCCCAAGAAGAAATAGACAAAGCTCTAGACGATACTGTATCGTCTAAGATGAGTGAAAGTGTGGTATATGCTGATAGCGATGCATCATTAGTGGATAGTGATAGTGAGGATGAGTATTTACCTCCTAATAACGAAAGTGAAACATCAGAATCTAGTGGTACTGGCAAACGAGTAGAACTGATGAAAGGTGAAATAACTTTACCAACAGTAACAGGGGTTGTTTATGTAAGCATTGAATACGAAAATGTAAGCCTAGAATTGTCATAACTGCATTTTTATTTTCCCCCACCAAATATACGTAAAATCTCTGAAGTCTACGGGATGGGAATGAAAAGTAAGCATTCTTATATACGAAAAAAAAAAGTATTTCCTTGTGGATTTGGGTGACTTGATCTGTGAAACTCATGTTTTTTTTGTTTTTTGTTTTTTTTACCTATTTATTAGTATTCCTTTTTTCCAAATACCTTACTTTTCTGTTACAGTAACTTTTCTCTAATTTCTATACCTTTCATCTGCATTTTATGTTACATTTTTCTGCCTACAATAAATAATATATCAAGATATGTATATTTTGTGAATAGTTTAGTCTATTGAGTATTTTGGTATCTTAGACATGTGTAGTAAATGAATAAGGCTTACGAAAATCGTTGTTGACTAGCCGCGACCGAATTACGTAAGGGCTGTAAAACTCTATGGGGGGGAAAAAACGTAATTTTCGGCAATGCCTGACATGGGATAAAAAAACAATCTTCGAGTTGAAAACGAACGTTTTCATGAATGAAACTCATGTTTTTTCAGCATTTCTGACCCATCTAGCCAATAAAATTTTTTTCCATAGTCCCGACGCTGGGCGTGTACATATAAGCCAAATCGGCCGACGCTGTACGGGTTAACATACAGATGTGATACTATGGTGTGGCATGAAAATGAAAAGTCAAGAGTGAGAGCAGTGGAGATGGGACTGCTGACGAATGCATGTGGAGTACAAAAAGTGGATAGGATACGAAATAATGTGGTTTGTGAAATATGCGGAGTGGGGAAGTCTGTGGACACCAGGATTGAAGAGAGTGTACTGAGATGGCATGGTCATGTGGAGAGAATGGATAACAATGGAGTGGTGAAAAAGGTATATCTGAGCGAATTTGAAGGAGAGGAGGCGAGGTAGGCCAGGGAGAAGGTGGGGGGATATGGTGGACGAGTGCACGAGGAAGAGAAGTTTGGAAGTCGGTGAGGCTAGGGGACTGACAAGAGATTGAGCGGCATGGATGAATATTGTGAGAAGAAGTGCATGATCAGGGATTTGGCACCCCATTATAACATGACAACATCTGGATTGACTGTATGGGATACGTTTATGTGAAGCTACAGAATGTGGTGAAAGTTTTTGGCATGTCAGATAGTGCCAGGATTCTGGTCGCCAGAATGATGAGTGAATGGAAGCGTGGCCCATTGGATTGGGCAAACTTTGGCTGTCTGGACATTGCTTCTCCTCACCCTGGCCCAGGGTGGGAAAGGAAGTCTGGATGATGATGATGATGATTCAGTACATTTATCAAACAGTAGACCCAACAGGCATGATTCAAGCTCCAGTGTTGTGATATCTTTTTTTGGCTTGTAGTATGGAATATAAAACATGGTACTTTGCTGTTATTGTGAATTGTGGGTCAAATTGAACTTGTCTGTATGAGCAAAATTTCACTGACCACAGAAATGAGTAATGATAAATTGGCAGTCATCAGTATAAGTACTGGAGGGGGTATGTGTTCTAAACTGTCATAACTTTTTCCTTACAAATGATTCTGTAAATTGGAGAAACAATTAATCAGTTTTGTAGGTGGCAGTAGAACTTCAGTGAGCAGTAATTTTCTGTAACTTACTGCAACTTACAAGTAATGAAGATAAAAAGGTGACAAAACTAGGATGTACTGTACTTCATTTCCTTATGTTTGACAACATAGTAAAGAAAATCAAGCTTCCCAGTCATTAAGTGAGGCATGTCCTTTTGCTGTAGAACCCAGCTTGTATGATGAATAAAGTCTTGAGTTGAGACAGTTGTGCATTGCTGTTCATAGTAAGTTTGTGTTAATATCCAGGGATGTTGGATGGTCTCCTGTGACTGATCAGGAGTGTACTAACGCTAAAGGGGTAATATTGAATTGACTGAAACTTTACCACAAGTAGTGTAAAGTATTTGTACTCTGTATGTAAATTTTTATAGGAAGCTTCTAAGACTGAATATAGATCAAGAGGTCCAGCTTCTTGTCCCCTTAGAGATGTTGAATAATCACTTTTTTTCCTCTTCTTTTCTGTAGGATAGAAGAAGTTAAATGGACTGGGCCGAACATTGTTGTGATGGGTCAGGTACTGATTGCTCCTCCTTATCTGCTGGAGAATGTTAGAGAACAGAAGGATGGCAAAGAAGTCAATGGAAAGACTCTTAGTTACATCAAGAAAGTAGTAAGTATCAAGACAGGGTGACAGGTGAATGCAGGACTCTGCCAAAATTAATTTAGATAATGGAAGACACCTGCAGTGCAGTATGGTTATGTAATCTGATTGGACTTAGGGTAGCTTTAATGTGTACCGTGTATTTCAGTGGCTTAGTTGATACTTGGATATTCAAGCGTGACTCACTTGATGTAGTGCTGCCTACTTTTCCCTTAGCCTTTATCATTCTTTTTTCTCAGCCTGCACTCCTTTCTTCCTATTTCTCCCATCTTCCCTGTCACTTCTTATTGCTTTTCTTTCCTTTACAGGAGGCGTTACATTGAGTGACAAGCCAAATGGTTTCCTGTAAGCCAAGAAACCATTTACAACGCTGGGTGGTAACCATATAACCAAACCATACGTGCTCCCTACGTGTCAGCAAGTGGGTTGGTGGAGGGTTAGTGCTCCTCCCCGTAAAACAGATAACTCAAAGTCAAATGGCCACCCCTTACGGGATAATGGTGTCTGGCAATGGATAGATAGATAGATAGAAAGGATTGAGCTTGCTGGTGAGTCGTTTGAGTGTGTGGAAGAGTTTTGTTATTTGGGAGACATGTTATGTGCTGGAAGTGGGGCTGGAGCTACCTCTGTGGCTAGAGTGAGGAGTGGTTGGAAGAAGTTCGGGAGCTGTTGCCTCTCCTGACATTGAGAGGGCTGTGCTAAGGGATCTTTGCATGTGGCATGTGTTAGGAGTGTAATGCTGTATGGTAGTGAGACCTGAGCAGTAAAGGAAGAAGATAATCGCAGGTTCAGATGTGCAGAAATGACAGTGATTAGGTGGATGTACAGTGCGTCCCTGAGTGTGAGGCCTGGGGAGGCTAGGTTTATGATGAAAGAGTTGAGGGTTAGGATGACGCTGGAGTGTATTGGTGTTGGATGAGAAGAGATGAGAAGAGGTAGATTGAAATGGTTTGGGCATGTGGAGAGGATTGGGGATGATAATTGGGTACAGAAAGTGAGAAGTGTTAATGTTAGAGGTAGGGTTGTGAGAGGTAGACTGAAAAAGACATGGGACGAAGTCACTGAGTGTGACCTCAGGGATAAGGGACTGAATAGGGAAGATGCCAGAGATCGAGCAGCATGGAGAACCGCCATTAGGTGACCAAGGCCGACGCATGCAAGCATGTTGGAGCCTTCAAAAACGACATGAAATGAAACGATGCCACAACCAGAATTTGTCATAGTGGCAATTTGGTGATTGATCTCAGCTTTACCACAGACAGTTAGTTTGGGAAGTTGTCTTATACTGCAGATGTGAACAAAAACTATGAAATCGAGACTGAAGTTTGGGCTTTTTCATATTCAAAGGTTGCTTAATCCACTGTAATAGAGTATATGATATAATTCATTGTTTCATACATCATTGTTATTTTGTACTTAATTACTATTAAACTAGCCTTTAGTTATATTAGTAGGTGTTTTGGAAGTACTATATAACTGAAATTGCATAGAGTTCCACATTTTGGAGTTTTAGCAACAAATAAATTCCATTCTCTTTCACTGTTTTTCCTTGATAAGGTTGAGAAATTCCACAAGGATCAACAATCGCTGTCACTAAACAATGGAACGGGTGTGGCAGAGGTTCACCCAGTGTCACAGTGAGGCAGTAATGGGCCACATCACAAGTCTGCACCACCTCAGGCACAGAACCCAGTGACAACACCACCCGGGTCACACTATATTTGTGACCGTATAAAGTAAAGGGGCCGGACAACTCCATCTTTTTCAGTCAAGATCCTCCTGACTGGCCAAGGTACAATGGTCTGTTCTTTTTCATCAACCGTTTAATATACTTCTAAACTTTTGTCAATACAGCACAAGCCTCAAGAGGTTCAGTTTTTACAGGCTGAAGATGATGGAGTTGTCTAGACTCTTATTATACAGTCTCGAGAGAGATTGAAAGGAAAAAAAAAAAGTCTAGAAAAAAAAGAAAATAAGCAGATTATTGTGTGCATGTTCATAACGTCATGATTCAAGTGCAGGCCACTCAACAAAGTCATGTGTGTGTGAAAGGAGAGAATGGCAAGAATAGTTGAATGTAGATGTGAATGAAAATTGTATGCATGTCCCCCCCCCCCCATTATGAATTTTATTGGCTTTCTGTTCTTGGTGATTAAATGATCACAGTAAACTTAGCATCACCCTCACAGACTTTGAGAAATGTTAATACAGGCAGTTCCATTAGTTCAGATAATTAGAGCTTGGTATGATTTTGATTAAAAAAAAAAAAAAAAGTTTCTGTGCTGAGATAATGTACGTTATAAGTTTAAAAAAAAATTGTAATGTCTTCAAAATAAATATTAGTATTTGCTTAATAATGAGGTGAATCTCTTGGAACATTAAACACAAGATCATGTAGGGGCCTTTATATTTCCCATTTATTGTTTGTTAATAACTGGGATTCATTGTCCCTCTTTTAGTGTGTTATTGTTATTATTAGAATTGTTATTATCTATGAAAGTACATTAAGGCAATAGTGGCTGTTATAGCCTTGTTGCATCCAAGATTAATATTTTGCAGGAAGGTGCAGCTTTAGTTGTAATTTAATGCTAATTGCATTGTCTCCCTTGATCTCCAGATTACAAATGCCTGTCAACATAATACATAGGTGGTAAAGAACTGGTTTCAGTAATGACAAGAGCAATGAAATGTTACCTGTTCAAGTACTGTTCTCTACTGCTACATCAGTTGTGTATGAAGCTTGTGTAAACATTTTTTGGCCTTAAGATCTGATCAGTGTTATGTGTGCCACATACTTATTTGTGGTTAGGTATTGTCTGAATCCCTGACAGTAAAATAAATATATATATATATATATATATATATATATATATATATATATGCATCTAGTGATGATAACAGTGTACTTTGAAGAATGATACTGAAAAGGGTAGAAAATAATTTGTGATGAATCAGTAAATTACATTATAATGTATTTTGCAGGTGACGGCTGACTTTCCATTAATGATTTATCTTTTATATAATCTTTTCTTTCTTATATAATCTCCTTGACCATAAAAAGTTATTTGTAGTGTGAAGTATTATGCAGTAGCTACTTTGATTGTAATGGTAGCTACATGTGTAAGAACAAACTCAGGTTAAATGACAGTTTGAGCTAAGCTAAATTTGCTAAAAGTATTATACACATTTTATACATTCATTTATGTTCAGTAGCATCACTACATTAATGATGAAGAGAAGTTCATGTATAAGAAAGTTTGGATGAACAGACTCCTAATTTTTAGGGACCAAATTGTCTACGTCTTAAGTTTCATATACTGCTTCCTTTCAAGGAAGAATGTTATGACAGCTGCCATATTTCGTGTGTGGTGAGAGTCATGTCTTTCATACTTTGTTCAGTAATTACTGATTTGTCATAAAGTGCAGTGTGTACCTTTGTTGGTAATGATGAGTTGACTAGCTTGTCTTTCAGTTAAAGGTTATTCTGGCATGTATGCAGAATTTTTGAAATTTTCTGGAATAGTTCAGAGCCGAGCACTTCAATATTCCATTTACAGGGATTTGTATTCTGATAGAGGTGTCATGATAACCTTTATTGCATTTCTGCATGCCCTGTGAGAGGTGATGTTTAGTATCATTAATGTGCATTGTTAAAGAAGAGAGAGTGAATGCAGAAGCTTCACCAAAGTGTAAATGATTACAGTATGTGAGCATAATGTAAATGAATGTTGAAGAGTATGAGAGTATGTTGGGGTTAGGAGCCTGTTCATTATTTGATACAAGGGGTTGTGTTGTGACTCAGGCTTAGTATACAGATTACACAGTGGAAGCTTTTTGGTTGACCCGCTCCACTGCGTAATTAGGAGCCCTAAGCCAAGTGGTCCGTGGGTTAGGAGTTTTACACGCAGACATCTCAAAAAGTAAATCATATATGCAAGGTTGACAGAGTAAGGGGATACTTTTTGTAGTTTTTTCATAAAATGTAAAGTTCAACAAATGGCCAAGGAAAGAATAAAAACTAAAAATTACCTATGCATTCAACTGTTATCATTATATTGAAGTTTCATTTCAATTAAAATTTTATGTAAATTAACAAGTACTGTAAATGTAAAAAGATATAAAGATATGAACAAAGTGAAAATTTAGTAAATATGGTTATGTAATTTATGACCTGTAAAAATTGTCAATAAAGACATAGACCTGTATGGTATTTCAGTCTTTCTCCTGTCACACAATCAGGCAGGGATGAGTGTAATAGATGCATTTGTAGACATGGGAACTTTTCACTTGTATTAGTATTGTGCCTGTTGCAATGTTCATATAATTAATAATGGCTCCAACATGCTTGCATGCATCAACCTTGGTAACGTAGTGGTGGCTCTCCATGCTGCTCAGTCTGATGAGACTCATACAGAGTATGATATATTGAAGAAAATGCCTTTATGGCTGTCACTGTAACTGCACAGAAAAAAATTTGAGGGCAAAAAGGCATCCCCTAAAGACCGATGAAACTAAACCAATACTGTATCATCATCATCATCATCATTCAGACCTCCTTTCCCTCCCTAGGCCAGGGTGAGGAGTTGCAACATCCAAACAGCCAACCAAATCTGTATACGGTACATGAAAATATCAGGATGACACTCCCTAGATTCTGAGTCCCTCTGATATCTTCCAAACCTCTGCTTTCTTTGAACTGTAAGCTAGCAAGTCCAAAAAACACTTTTTCTAACTCACCTAGATGATGCTGAAGCCTGTTTCAACGGACCCAGCACAGAAGACAGCAGCTTGTCCATGACTCACCCCGTTCCCTTGCTCACTGCCGTCGTGGGGGGCTTCAGGGGCATCGACTGGGGCTTGATGTGTGGGGAGTTCTAGCAGGGTACCTTCATTCCCTCCACAGACGTGGAGGCCTGGTTGCAAGATGGCCTTCAAGTCCATTCTGCTCTCCCCTCTCCCCCCTCCTTGGGCCCCAGTCGTTGCCTCAACTAATTTTGCAAGGCACTTTTCTTTTTCTATCACTTCTTTCATTTTCTCCTGTCTCTCTCTATGCTATCATTTGGCTTTAAATGGCAAGGACTTTTCCACATTCATCAAAATTCTCATCACTGACCATGCATAAGTTGTAACAGGAAGGACTGGGTGTGCCCTTGGGCTATTATCTAGGCCAGTGGTGGGGGTCATGGTGGTTTGGCGCCAACTCAGTGTGTGGACCTCTGCAGAGGGACCCTCTGTGGAGGTGGGACCGCTGCTGGGCTGCATATGTCGGTTCCAGGGGTGCCATGGCTCAGCGGCGGGACTCTCGGTCATTGGCCGGCAACCCTTCCCTGTGTAAGGAACCTTTGTTCTCTGGCACAGCGTCGCTATCCCTTCCAGGGTAGGGTAAGGGGCGCACACTGGAGCTTGACCCCCACTTGGGTCACTGGCTGGGCCTCTGGACTTGGGGTTTTGACCGTAATATCCTTCCTTTTTCAGTTGTCATGATGAGCCTTTCTTGTTTCATATACCATTATGGATTTGAATATTAGTTCCCCCTCCCCCGGTTCTGCTGCTGACCTGACCCAGGTAACGACCTCAGCTTTTCTTTCGGATGTCCCACCGACTACCTCTACTTTTCTGCCTCTTTCCTCCTCCTCCTCACCTCCTTCATCTTCTTCTCCTCCAATTTCTGCCCAGCCCTCCTCTACTAGCTCCTCCTCTATCATTACTCTAGAACCTTATCTTTCTCTTACCTCTTCTACCTTTTCCACGCGTATCTCTCGTCCTCGTCCATCTCTGCTCCCATTTCCTAAGCAAACACAACATAACAAATTCCAACCTTTGTTCGGCCCCCAGACCTGGACCAAGTTTTTTGACATTCCCTCAACTGCCCCTTAAGCAGGCAATGACCTGCTTTTTCATTGTTGCCTATTTAAGCAGGTGGGCAAAGATGTCCAATTTACCTTTCGTCCAGATGGCTCTCGTATTGTAACAGTTCAGTCCGAAGAACTGGCGACTGCGATGACCAGTTTACTTAGTCCTGCCGGCACACCAATTATTGTAACAAAAAATGTTCCCCTCAATTCTTGTGTAGGGACAATCTTAGTTCCCACTTATATCGGTCTTGGTGACCGTCAGTGGCCAGAGTGTTCTCCTCTTATCCAGGAGATTTTAGAACTCCAGGTCATAAAGCTGTTACAGTACCGTACAGTGTTACTCGCTTCCTTCTACGCATCGCCGCCACTATTCTATAAATATTGCAAATATCCATTTCAACAGCCGTACCTTACCTACCATTGTTATGCTTGGTGGTCTCAGGCTAAACGTTGAACAATCTCTCCCAGTCCCTCGTCAATGCTGTGCTTGTTGGAAGTTTGGACATCCCCTGAAATTTTGCAGATCCACTCCTATGTGCCACCTTTGTTCATCTTCAGATCATAAGGATGATGAATGCCCCTCGAATCATCACTGCCGTCCTAATTGTAAAGGTGAACATACCGCCACTGATCGTCATTGCCCTTCGTACAAATTTGAATGTGAGGTTCTCCGAATCCAACTGTCCACTGGGCTCTGCCGGGCTGAAGCTTGCCGGGAAGCATGACGTCAAGGCTATACAGGTGCTACTGCCACAGCTTATCGTCTCTATTCATCTGTTGCAACCTCAGATGTCTTTGTCACTTCTTCGTCCTCTCCCTCGTTTTCTTTACAGCCTTCTTGTTCTCTTTCTGCAGCCCAACCTTTGTCCGTTTCGCTCTCAACCACCTCTTGCCCTTCTTCGTCCACCTATTCCGTCATCAAATTTCTTTTCAGGTCTCGGTTCCTTTACTTCCACCTCTCTTTCCTCTACCCATGTCGCATCCTTCCCGTTCTCGGCCACGCCCCTCCCACCCTGCCACTCCCCTTCAGTCGGTCAATAAACGTAAAGCCAATCGTGGGTCACGTCCTGTTCCCCAAAAGCACTGCATGCCTCCTCTCTCCTCCAGATCTGACTTCCGTTTACTTCGTCATGCATCTTCGGGTGACAGTTCTTCCAAAACTATCCAGAAAGTTACACGGTTTCTTCAGGATACTTCTTCACCATCGTTTGTTCCAATCACTGCTGCAACCATCCCCATTTCCACTTCTACAATTACCGTTTCTGCCGATGTTCACTCCCCTCCTCTCGCTCTTCCTTCCACTCCTCTTCCCCCTGAGGCTGCAGCCTCTACATCCTCTACTTCATCCGTAATCTCTCCGTTACCTCCACCTTTCTCTTCTTCCCCCACCTCAACTTCAAGTGAGCCTATTGTCAAATCCCTTTTAGACCTTCCTTTGCCTCCAGGGAAAGAAACCCCCTTCCCTCACCACCGTCCTTCCTTGCCCGAGTCATGCCCTACCACCACTCAGTTCTCCAGTGGCTCTTCAGTACCCACTATCCTTACTCAAAGGTAACCTCTTCTTCAACAAACATAGTTTTTTAGCACAATCAGTTTTGTCATTGTTCTGATCCTCTGTTTTATGTTACAATGTCTATTTTACAGTGGAATTTAAGCAGTTTTACTTCATAACGTAACGACTTACGTTATTTGCTTTCCAGTCACCAACCTATGGTGCTTTGCTTACAGGAGACTCACCTTCAGGAGTCCCCACCTCCTATCCCCAATTATTCCTTTTTTAGCTCTCCTCATTCCATTTCTGATGTTTGCATTTTGATCCACCATATGGTTCCATTCGAACTGTTACAAATTTCTACAGAGCTCCCCTGCGTCACAGCCCGCATATTTCTTGGACATTGATTAACAATTGTTTCTCCCTATTTCTCCCCCTCAGTGGCACTTGATTTTTCGGCATTAGCTATCCTGCTCTCCAGTTTCCCTTCATACCTTTTACTCGGCGATTTTAATAGTCGAAATTCCCTGTGGGGTGATTCTGTTATCAATCCTCATGGTCGACTGATGGAATCTTTTATTTACCATCATAAGCTTTAAGTCCTCAATACTGGTGTTCCCACCCGCTTCGATGTACGTACGCATACCTTTTCCTGCATTGACCTTTCTTTGTGTTCTCCATCTCTTGCCCTTGACTTCACTTGGTATGTCCTTCAAGATTGTCTGTTTAGTGATCATTTTCCAATACATCTTCAACTCACTTCATATTCTCCTACTCTACACCTACCACGTTAGTGTTTTGCTCGAGCGAATTGGACAGCTTTTACTTCCAATACGACTCCTCTTTCTGTTCCTTCTTCTTGTGTACAAGATATGCTCACTAAATTCCTTGATGTGGTACTAAATGCTGCTCATCAGGGAATTCCTAAGACCACTCATTCCTTTTCGTCTAAGTGTGTTCCTTGGTGGACACCGGAATGCTCAAGATCCCTCCGTATCAAATGGGCTACTAGGAAGAGCTATCACCGCAAACATCATACCGCTGATAAAGTTTTTCACCTTATACTTTTCCGACGTGCCAGTGCTGCCTTTCGTCGAACAGTTAAAGAGGCTAAGAAATCCAAATGGAAGTTATATGTTTCTCGAGTTAATTCTAACACCCCCATCTCAGTGGTTTGAGCCTGTATCTGTAAGATAGCAGGTAAACGGCTACCATTTCCTGCTCCGGTCCTCCACCTGCATGGTACTTACATAGCAGATCCCTACTTAGTTGCCAATGCGTTAGGTGAACATTTTAGTGAGGTTAGTAAAGCTCTCATCTGACGAGTGACTTTCATAAACTTCGTTCGACAGCAGAACATCATCCACTCCACTACCACCTCTCTGATGAAGAACATTATAATGCTCCTTTTACGTCGGCAGAATTACATGATGCCATTCGTTCTTGCAGAGATACATGTGAGGGTTTAAATGGTGTTCATTACAGAATGCTTAAACACCTTTCATCGGCAGGGCTTCAGTTTTTACTAGCACTTTATAATCATGTTTGGACCACAGGCGAATTTCCCCCAAGTTGGCACATTGCGCTTATTATTCCTTTCCTCAAGCCTTTTAAAGATGGCCATCTTCCTCAAGATTATCGTCCAATAGCTCTGACAAGCTGTCTTTGCAAAGTCCTGGAACATATAGTTAATGCTAGGGTAATGTGGTTGTTAGAATCTAACCGCCTTTTATCTCCAGCTCAGTTCGGCTTCCGAAAGATGCCAAGTACTTTGGACCCATTGATTAAGTTAGAAACGTATGTTAGGGCTGCGTTTTCCAAAGGTGAATCAGTCCTTGCTGTATTTTTTGATTTTGAGAAGGCATATGATACAGCGTGGAAGTATGGTATAATATTCTCCGTACAGTCCAATTACTTGGTACTGTTGGCAATATGGGAGTTTTTATTCAAAATTATTTGACAAATAGGTCACATTCTGTCCGCGTCTGCAATAGTTTGTCTGATTCCTACCCACAATACGAAGGAGTTCCTCAGGGCAGGGTTCTTAGCACAACACTTTTCCTTATTGCAATTAATGATATTGTTGCATCTCTCCCAGTAGGTGTACATTCTTCTTTATATGTTAATGACTTCGGTGTCTATGCTGCAGGCTCTAGTTCTGTAGTGTTACAGTCTTCTTCAGTCTGCTATTACGAATGCTTCTTCTTGGGCTACTGCTCATGGTTTTCAGTTCTCCACTTCTAAGTCGTGTGCAATGACCTTTACTCGAAGTCGTCAGGCACTTCACCCACCTCTCTATCTTTATCATCATCCTCTCCAGTATAGGGCGTCTACTAGATGCTTGGGCCTGATCTTTGATTCTAAGTTGACATGGGACACTCATATTTTGTCTTTGAAACTGTCGACTTTACAATGTCTACGTCTGCTGCAAATTTTATCCCACGTGTCTTGGGGTGCTGACCATACATGCCTACTTAACCTTCATTGAGCCCTTAGTTTATCAAAATTAGACTATGGGTGCCAAGTTTACTCTTCTGCTCCCGTTCATACGTTACGAAACTTGATTCGGTACACCATTTTGGTCTTCGTTTAGCGCTTGGTGCTTTCCGCTCCTCTCCAGTAGAGAGTCTTTATGCAGAGTCAGGTTATCCTTCGCTTTATAGACGTTGTGCATTACTTTCTCTTCGCCATTTCTTGAGACAATATCAGTTTCAGTCTTCTTCGGTGCTCTAAATACATTCCTTTGTTGCAGACTATTATTTAACCCATTCCCGTTGTCGACCCCCTTTCATACTCCATGTTCAGTTCTTCCTCTCGTCCTTCCCAGTTTCCATAGACAATGTTCTCTTATTTTGCCCTGGGCGGTTTCCACCTTGGCTGCTGTCACATCCTTCTGTTTGTTCTTACATACTGCCTTCCTCAAAGTCGTCTACCTCTTCCATAGTTCATAGATCTTCCTTTCACGCACATCCTGTCAAACATGCTTCTGCAGTCCATCTCTATACAGATGGATAAAAAATGGCACACGGTACGGATTTGCAGTTCAGTTCCCTGATCATTCATATCAGTATAGCCTTCTTTCAGTAGCTTCAGTTATGACGGTTGAACTTCATCCTTTATTACTTGTGGCCCGTAAATGTTACAGCCATCCTTCATTGTCCTTTGTTCTATTCTCTGACTCCCTTAGTGCACTCCTTCTGTTGCAATCAACTTCGCGCTTCCATCCTCTCATCTTAGAGATTCAAGAGTGGCTGTTTCGTCTGTCTGTCAAGAAAAAATCAGTGTCTTTCTGCTGGGTACCAGGTCATGTCTGCATTCCTGGTAACAAAACTGTGGATGCCTTGGCTTGCGAAGCCCTCCAGTCCCCTTGTGTGCCCTTTTGATCTGTTCCAGTTTCTGATTTTTTTTCCTGTCCTCCGAGTGTTCTTCCGACAGCGGTGGCAGTCTTGCTGGTCCTTGTTGACTGGTAATAAACTCCAGACTGTTACCGGTAATCTTCTGTTTCTCCGTGGTCCAATCCTTGTCATCGTAACCGCCGTTGGGAGACTGCCCTCGCTTGCTTACGGATTGGCCATACTCATCTTACTCATGGGTATTTGATGTCTGGCAATTCGCCGCCTTTCTGCCCTGCTTGCAATGTTCCCCTGTCAGTACACCACATTCTCATTGCCTGCCCTCGACATACAGGAGTTCGCCTTCGACTATTCCCGTTTTTATCCTCACTTTGCTGACCTCCAGATTTAAGCGATGTTTTAAGTGAGTCTCAGTATTTTTCTATTACCCGTTTAATGTCCTTTTTAACTTATTTAGGGACTTTGTATGATATTTAATTTTATCTTCCATTTTTCCCTTATTTCCCTCCTTTACCTTTTTTTCGCTCTGTGATGCGACTTTATGCCATATGGTCTTTGTTACCTGGTGCTACCTTTTCATTTAATTTCATTTCATTGTCCATGACTCATCATAGCAATGACAAAGATCCATCCATCCATCCATCATCCAATCTTATGCTGCCCTATGGAAAGCATAGGAACCCGAGGTTAGGCAAGTTGGTCCTGACATTTAAGATGAGAATGGCCAGCCTCACTCTTCCGTAAGTGGCATTACATGAGCAATAAACCTCAACCACCCCTTGGATATAAACCTACACAGGCTCAATCCGACTGGAGCGCCTTAATTACCCACTAAACCACCAGATGCCATAATTTGGTTATATGGTTACCACCCAGTATATAGTAAATGGTATCCTGGTGTACAGGAAACCATTTGGCTTATCACTCAGTGTACAGGAGAGTCACCCACAGGCAGAAGGAAGTGGAAAGAATGAAGGAATTAAAAAAAGAGGAAGAAAGGAAGAAAGGAATGGGCAGACACCCAAAGCAGCACTACATCGAGTGAGTGGATGGTGAGTGCCCCCACCTACCACCAACACCCAAGCTTCATAAATGCATTTGTCATTGATACAATACATTGGCCCCATGTTTCTGAAGATCCTATTTTCTACACTGATGACAATGTACTATAACAAGACACAGAGCCAAAATATACAGAGGAGTGTTACAGTACCATTTACAAGACCTATATATGCCTTGTAAGTATGGTAATAATAATAATAATAATCTGGTCCTTTTGTTTCTCAAAAGCGCTAGTTCTTCCTTTGGGAATTCATTAGCGCTCGACACACATTATTTTTACAAATACAAATATTGTGACATCTCTTATACAAATAATACAAGCGACATCATGTACAGTCCTGTATATGTGAATGTGGCAGTAATTAAACCCTACAATCATCCGTCATAGCATTTTGAAAAAGGAAAGGCTTTCAGCTGTCTCTTGAAGGATTCAACAGTAGAGTTGTCTTACGGACAATGGCAATCTGTTATATAATCTAGGGCTGGGGTTCTTAACCTGGGGTCCATGGATGGGCTTCATGGAGTCCGTGAAAGTCAGAATAATTGAGAACAATTTCGCGATATTACGTGACGCCGTTTGACATAATTAGCTGCCCTCTACCCCCCCCCAAAAAAAAAAAAAAAAAAAAAATCGAAGTCTTGAAGAATTCTAGTGTTCGTTGACACAACCCTACCCTCCTCTTGCAAAGCGAGCTATGGGTGCTCTGATTCCGTTTGCTACTACATACCTTTATGAGTCAGGGTTTTCAGCGCTTGTTTCCATCAAAACGAATAGTCGAAATCAACTGGATGTGAGCGATGCCATGCGTGTTGCTATGTCAAAGACCACTCCACAATTTCATTTTCTTACTCCGGCCAAACAACAACCCTCTCATTGAAATGAACTTTTGGGCAGAATTAAAATGTTATTTTGTTTAATTTGCGCAAGTTGGATGTACTTCATTTTTTCGAGTGGTCATTAGTTTTTGCATGAAAAAGGGTAAGAAACATAATTCTTTGTAAAGACTGTTTTATACTTTGTCATAAACTGCGTGAGGAAGTTTTCAGTAAAATAAAGTATATTCATTGCATGCAAAATGCTGTGTATGTGCTTCTGTGCATTTTTGTAGGGAAGGGGTTCATGGCTTTCACCAGATTCTCGAAGGGGTCCATGACTCAAAAAAGGTTAAGAACCACTGATCTAGGGGCTCTATACACAATAGAACGATCAGAGAGAGATGACTGGTGACTGGCTCCAGCTAGCTCGTTAAGATGCAAGGAGTCTTCATTGCGTAACTTCACACTCTCATGTAAAAATACCCATCTATAGCCAGACAATCACTCAAGGGGTGGCCAGTTGTCTTCATGTTAGTTTTTTACATGGAGGGGCGCTAAACCTCTACCAATTCACTTGTTGACCCGTAGGAAACAGTGACATATGGGTTGGTTATATGATTAACACCGAGCTTTGTAAATACAGTAGTTTCCTGGCTTACAGGAAACCGTCAGGCTTGTCACTCAATATAAAGCTACCAGAAAAGTAATAAAAAGTGACAGGAAAGATGAGAGAAATACGAAGGGAAGATGGTAGATACAGAAAAGGAATGATAAAGGTGAAAGTAGGCAGCATTATATAAAATGAATGGATGATGGATGCCACCACCTACCACCAACCAAAAAGAAGTATAGATAAAATAGAAAAGCACAATAATAAGCAACACATCTGCTTCCAAACTTGAGAAAACTGAACTATGAAGAAAGGCTAAGAACATTACATATACCAAAGCTTGAAGACACAAGAAGGGGGAGATATGATTGAAGTACGTATATTTAAAAAAATGGCAGGAATTGAAAATATGGACTAAAATATATTTATGACTGCCAATACAGATTTGAGGAATTACACAAAGCAGCTGTTCAAATGGAGTAATAAAACACACACACACAAAACAATTATAAATGACTGGAACAAGTTGCTACGTGGGACAGGATTCACACTCTTCCTCTTCAAGCACTATCTGACAGAGTCAGCCCTTCCATGACAACAGCTTGGACTGTTGTAGGGGTAGAGTAATCTCCCACACCCAGTAAGTCTGTATGCAATTAAGCTGTCCTGGACAATATTACCTCCAAAATGAAGATGGCTCTTCAGGAATACCTTTAACAATCCTATACACCCAATGCTAACAAGTACTACATCCAACATTTATGTTCAAATACCCCAAAGCACAATACCTTCATTCATCCATCCATCATTCAATCCTACCTTGCCCCACGAGAAGCGTAGGAGTCCGAGGCTAGGCATGTTGGTCCTGACATTTAAGATGAGAGTGACCAGCCTCACTCATCCCCGAGTGGCATTATGTGAGCAATAACCCCAACCAACCCTTGGATATAAACCTTCACTGGCTCAATCCGATTGGAGCGCCTTAATTACCCACTAAACCACCAGGCACCATAATCTGGTTATATGGTTACCACCCAGCTTAGTAAATGGTTTCCTGGTGTACAGGAAACCATTTGGCTTGTCACTCAGTGTAGAGTCACCCATACGCAGAAGAAGAGGAAACAACGAAGGAAAGAAAGACAAAAGGGGGAGTGTAAAGTCACCTGTAGGCAGAAGGACAAGGAAAGAATGAAGAAAAGAAAGACAGAAGAGGAAGCATGGAAACTCCGGAGGGTGGAGAGGAAAGGACAGACAACCGAGAGCAGCAATACATCGAGTGAGTGGATGGTGAGCGCCCCCACCTACCACCAATACCTTCATTCCCTCATAATCTAGTGCCTTACACATGGATCTGGATCATCTGGTAAGTGGGTTATTATCAAGGGGAACATCATTGGTTAGGAAGCAATTCAAGGCCATTCTGTTTTACATCACACGTACACTCTCCTCCTGGTCTTGTAATTTATGAAGAAATGATGATTATACTTGTGCTTTCTCCATAGTGTAAATGAACCCCAAAGTTAATGTAAAATAATACACATGTTAACACTCAAGCTTATATGATGCACCAGCTTAAAATAATTTTGCATTAGCTTGGACAGAATATTAATGTTCTGTAACCATGAGAGGATTAATGAAGATAACAGTATTAAAGTATTAAACACAGTGAGGTCCCTATACCTCACTCTCACTTGAGTAAGAGAGAGAGAGAGAGAAAATGGACTGACTGACTACCTGACTGACCAACTGACTTTCTGACTGAGAAGGGTGGGTAGGGTACCAGACTGAATGACTGACCAACTGAAGGGTGGATAGGGAAACAGATACACTCATATTACTACCTGGAAGGTGTACAGATCTGAGCTAGGCTACTCCAGTCCAGAACACTTCAAGGCAGGTAATCAAACTATGTCCCAAGTGCCATTATGTAATCTAAAAACTCCGACAACTTCCTTGTGATCTGAGCCAGTTATACCCTTTCTACTCTAACTTGGCCTAAAATTACCATCTCACCATTACGAGTACAGTCAAAACAAGAGATTACCACTGGAATCTAATGCCAGTCATTGGGAAGTGCTATGGAAAAGATACAGAGACAGCACTGTTATTTTATCATTAAGCTAAGTGAAATAAGCTCTGAAAGGACTAAAACTGGGCCAAGGTAAAAAGAGTGTAGTATCATATGACTATCACCCTGACTGATTCACTTCTGTGAAGCCTTCTGTTTATTTATTTACTTAATTTTTTACTACAATGTAAGAATTGTACTGAATGTTTGTCTTCAGGATCACATTAAGAAGCCCAATCAATAAAAAAAATTCTTTTTATTATTACACATCAGATTTCATACTTCCTCAAAAATTTCATATCATACTGCACTGGGCTAAAACATGAATAAAAATTTGTGCACATAAATTGTTTAATTGTTTCATATGAAAGGACAGTACTCTGACTTTACTTGTTATACAACCTGCATAACTTAATATTTAAAAGGAAACCCAATTTTCTTGTACAAACAGATAATGCTAATACAGTACACTACTGTACACAGTCTTACCAGGAGAAATTACTGTACTTTCTGCAGGACATAAATCAATCCACAGGGCTATCACGAATAATGTCACTCTTTGGTTGTGCTTACAAGGCAAAAACTTCTTAGCACCTTTGAATGTAAATTATCACAAAGCTCAACCAGGTATGACATGCAAAAACTACTTGTTGATGTACATCATAGGTATGCAAATAAAATTTTGAGTTGGAGAGCAACGGAAGCAACTATATATATACATACAGTATACACACACATATATATATATATATATATAATGCTCGACAGAATTATGTGGCACCCGGGGCCCCCCCAACAAACCAAACCTTTCAACTATGGAAAAAACATGTAAATAATGCATTATAATTACCTTTAATGCTTGGTAGGGTTTCCTTTGCGCCTCTTCACGGACCTGAGACGTCGTGGAAGTGAAAGGGCCAGGTTCCTCAGGTGCTGGGGTGATATACTTGCCCAGGACTCACGAATGGCTACTTCCAGCTTAGGCAGAGAGCTCACGTCCTTCCCTTGGAGATTCTTCTTTACGAGGTACCAGAGGTTTTCTATCTGGTTGAGGTCTGGGCTTTTGCCCGGCCAGTCTTTCATGAAGGAGACCTCGCAGTCACGAAGCCAGTTGGTGACAGATTTGGCTTTATGAGCAGGTAAACTGTCCAGATGAAACACTCATGCACCTGTGAGCTCGAAGGACTCAGGTAAATGATCACAAAGCAGCTCCAGGTAAACATCCTGATTAACTCTGCAGTTCCTGGGAAGCATGACAAGCTTTCCCAATCCCTTACCAGAGAAACAACCCCATATCATTAGTGAATCAGGATGTTTAACTGTACTTTCCACGTAATGGGGGTCAAGTGGGTCACTATCTCTGCGCCAGTACACTCGCACTCCTTGATTACAGGTAATGGTAAACATTGCCTCATCAGACCACAACACTGACAACCACTGCTCCTCACCCCAGGTAAGGTACTTGTAGCAAAGGCAAGCCTACAAAGTCGCTGGTTACGTGTAAGAAGAGGCTTTCTCACAGGCCTGTGGCTTGTGTAACAAAGTTCAGTGACTCTTCGAGAAACAACGTGCACTGAAACCTCTCCAAACACTTCTGGGTTGCTCTCCTTAATTCTCCTTGCAGTCACATGAGGATTAGACTCCACTGCACGTTTGAGCACATTAACAGACCTCGGGGGAAGTTTTCCTGGGCCTTCCAGACTGTGGTGTCCTTGTAGGAATGTCACCACTGTTTTCCACTCTGTAACGGGCACACCACTTATGCACTGTTGACCTAGCCACACCAACCAATTCACTCATTTCCTTCGTGGGGTGGCCTGCCTCCTTTAGAGCAATGATCTGTGATATAATTTCACTAGACAGTTCACGGGTAGGAAACATTAAAAAGTAGCAAAGGCCAAAACACTGCGGTTCACTAGGTGAAAAATGGCGCAACAAGAGAGGGAGAAGTGGCCGGGTTCCCCTCTCTCTCACAGCCCGCAGGCAACTGAGGCATCAGACAACCAGTGCGCAGTAAGGCCCCGGGCTGCCGTGACGTCATGTTAGTGCCAGAAACTTCTGGCTCAATTTTCTCTTCCAAAAAGGGGTGATTCTTTTTTCACCAAAAGTTTGTGGCGCCTTGACATAGGTGCCATATATTTTTGCTGAGCACTGTATATATATATATATATATATATATATATATATATATATAACCTACAGTAAGACCTCACTGTAATAGACTAATTGGGGTCTAAACCATTCCGAAAAATGCGAAATTCCGATAAAAGCATCATCTGGACTTCCCCCTGCTAACCTAGACTTTTTCCTACATATATATGGTATATATATATACTTACATACAGGCAAGTCCAGGTTAACAAGCAATCATTTAACGAGAATTCGCTAATACAACATCTTGGAATTTGCACCACCGCCTGTTTAACAAGTAGGTAAAAACCCGTACTTACAAGAACTGAGATGAGAGTTGCGCCGCAGCTCTCCGCCGTGGTCACCTTGGCGACTAGGGAACGTGCCGCACACTAGCTCTGCAAGCCTTTTCCCGTCTTATTTTCGTAAACATTCTTCCAGCCAAACTTGCCCAGTCAAGGTCGGCCTAGAAGCGTGGTTTTTTTCTGTGCCCAGGATTACCGTATCACCACGTCTTCTAAGCATTCCATTGCGACCCCAAGTGCTCCCAGTGCTAAGCGTGCTCGGCTTTCTATCTCTGTTGCCCAGAAACTGTTGAATATGTTTTTCTTCCCATTTTCTAATGCTGTTAGGTGTATTACCCTCTTGTATTAACCCCTTATTCCAGCTTAAAATAATCAGAAAGTCAATTTTGGTGGTTTTAGGGGAGGTTGCTCAGAGACCTTGCTCCCTAACTCTTATTTTTCCCACAAGTTCTCCGCTTCATTTAACGAGAATTCGGCTATAGAGCAAAATCCTTGCTCCCAATTAGCTCGTAAGATCAGGACCCGCCTGTATGTAAGTACTGTATCTTTATACGGTACATATATATATATATACATATATATATATATTGCTAGATGGAAAGACTCACAGATTAACAAACGGATGGGCAAACAGACAAATAGATCCCTCTTTTACCTAATGATTTTGTTCTCGTGGTGCTAGATTTGGGGCATCCTCTTCCGGTTAGCAATTCAAAACCCAGCTCTAACAGTACCTTAAAGGGGTAAAAAATGATAATTCTGAGCCATAAAGTGAAAGGAGTAAATATGCAGAGCATAACCTGAAGTGTCTCTTTTTATCATGTTTTATTTTTTAATAACCATTGAACAACTTTTTATATTGACAGGATATTGTGCTTTAGGTGATTATGAACTTTCTTCAGATTTGTTTTGGACCTGGACCAAGCAAAAGTATCCCCTAAAGGACCAACTTTAAGTGACAGATACCAGTATATGTATGTATATAGGCATGTATGTGTGTGTGTGTCTGTATATAATATATATATATATATATATATAAATATATATATATATATATATATATATATATATATATATAAATATATATTAGACCCTCGCTGCAACGGACTTTGGATTTTACGAATGCCTCGGTGCCCATCGAACTTTCATTATAATGAAATATATATATATTTTTTTAATGCTAGGAAGAAGGAACCAAAGGCCAACGAGACTGCAAAAACTGTTCCCCCCAAGAGAAAAACAAAATACTAGAGAGAACCAAATTCATGATCCGATCATTTTCAAGATGCCTGGACACACTGTGTTTGAAGGACTGGAGATCATAGATAGCAGGAAATACAGACAAATGAAGCGCAATATGTGTGTCTCCTACTTTTTTTTTTACTCCAATCTGGCCTGAAATTACCCCCTCCCCATCGTGACTGCTGAGTTGTAATAACACTTTATAGTACTGTAATAATGTACTAGTCACAAGAAGTGCTATGACAAGGATATGAACTAGGCTGCAAAAGGTCAAAATTATAGGCCAAATCAGTGTAAAATGGGTATAGTTTTCATTTTTAGTATTAGAATATGCTACTATAATCACTTATTTTCAAACATGTGCTTGAAATCCCACCTTGGGCAAGGACCCTTGGTTATTACGGACTATCGGTTTTAACAGACCTTACTTTCTCCCAATCAGTGTATTATAGCGAGAGGCCTTGGGTCTATATATATATATATATATATATATATACATACAGTATATATGTATCGTTTCGTTTTTAAAGGCTCCAACATGCTTGCATGTGTCGGCCTTGGTCACCTAATGGCGGCTCTCCATGCTGCATGATCCATTGCAGCCTCCCTGTTCAGTCCCTTAACCCTGAGGTCACATTTAATGACCTCGTCCCATGTCTTTCTAGGTCTACCCCTCATAACCCCACCCCCAATATTAACACTTCTCACCCTCCTCACCCAATTATCATCCCCCATCTTCTCCACATGTCCAAACCATCTCAATCTACCTCTCCTCATCACAACACCAATACACTCCAGTCCCATCCTACCTCTCAACTCTTCCATTATAAACCCAGCCCCTTCAGGCCTTGGACACAGAGACGCACTGCACATCCACCTAATCATTGTCATTTCTGTACGTCTGAGCCGGCGAATATCTTCCTCCTTCACTGCCCAGGTCTCACTACCACACAACATTACACTCCTAACACATGCTGCATACAAACACCCCTTAGCATGGAGGGAGAGTCCTCTCAATGTCAGGAGAGGCAAGAGCTCCCTGAACTTCTTCCAACCACTTCTCACCCTAGCCACAGAGCTAGCTCTAGCCCCACCTCCAGCACATAACATGTCTCCCAAATAACAAACTCTTCCACACACTCAAGAGATTCACCAGCAAGTTCAACCCTTTCTCGGCTGACAATCTCCACCTGCTCACCCCAACACGCCGTACACATAAAATCAGCATTATCTCGCAGTCTACCTCTGATACCACTACATCTCTTATGCACCCATTTATCACACACACTGCACAAGATGGAATTACTTCCCACGCCCTTGTGGCAAACCGCACATAGCCAGAGTATATACGTGTGTGTGTGTGTGTGTGTGTGTGTGTGTGTGTGTGTGTGTGTGTGTGTGTGTGTGTGTGTGTGTGTGTGTGTGTGTGTGTGTGTGTGTGTGTGTGTGTGTGTGTGTGTGTGTGTGTGTGTGTGTGTGTGTGTGTGTGTGTGTGTGTGTGTGTGTGTGTGTGTGTGTGTGTGTGTGTGTGTGTGTGTGTGTGTGTGTGTGTGTGTGTGTGTGTGTGTGTGTGTGTGTGTGTGTGTGTGTGTGTGTGTGTGTGTGTGTGTGTGTGTGTGTGTGTGTGTGTGTGTGTGTGTGTGTGTGTGTGTGTGTGTGTGTGTGTGTGTGTGTGTGTGTGTGTGTGTGTGTGTGTGTGTGTGTGTGTGTGTGTGTGTGTGTGTGTGTGTGTGTGTGTGTGTGTGTGTGTGTGTGTGTGTGTGTGTGTGTGTGTGTGTGTGTGTGTGTGTGTGTGTGTGTGTGTGTGTGTGTGTGTGTGTGTGTGTGTGTGTGTGTGTGTGTGTGTGTGTGTGTGTGTGTGTGTGTGTGTGTGTGTGTGTGTGTGTGTGTGTGTGTGTGTGTGTGTGTGTGTGTGTGTGTGTGTGTGTGTGTGTGTGTGTGTGTGTGTGTGTGTGTGTGTGTGTGTGTGTGTGTGTGTGTGTGTGTGTGTGTGTGTGTGTGTGTGTGTGTGTGTGTGTGTGTGTGTGTGTGTGTGTGTGTGTTTGTGTGTGTGTGTGTGTGTGTGTGTGTGTGTGTGTGTGTGTGTGTGTGTGTGTGTGTGTGTGTGTGTGTGTGTGTGTACATATCCATCCATCATCCAATCCTACATTGCCCCATGAGGAGTGTAGGAGCTCGGGGCTAGGCACGTTGGTCCTGACGTTTAAGATGAGAGTGACCAGCCTCACTCATCCCTGAGTGGTATATATATATATATATACCGTACAGTACAGTATATATATATATATATATATATATATATATATAGCCTCTATGGTACAGTGGTAAAGTGTGCGTTTTCATACACTGAAGAATGAGGGTTCGTGCCCTGCCAGGGTAATAAACTTTGGGAGCGTTCTTCATACCACGTACTGCATTGGCAGACACAAGGGGCGCAGTGGTTGAACCAGTGTCGCATACTATAAAGTATGCTTGCACCCAGTCGGCTTGCGCAGGCCGATTGCACTTGGTTCACAGACTACATACACATCCAAAGCCACTCCAACACTACAATTACACTTGCAAGCACTTCTCACCCTACATACAATCACTGCTAGACAGCCTAAGCCACTTTGCAGAGATACCTTGGCTGTATTGTCCCCACTTCAGTCGGAACAGGCCGGTCCTGCAGTGGACACACAAACGGCTGATGAGATGAGATATACTGTATGTGTATATATATATATATATATATATATATATATATATATATATATATATATACTGTATACAGTATATATATATATCACTCTCATCTTAAATGTCAGGACCAACTTGCCTAAACCTGGGCTCCTACGCTCCTCATGGGGCAATGTAGGATTGGATGATGGATGGATGGATATATATATATATATATATATATATATACTGCATACATTTATAAAGTCAACTCACATATCGCGGGGTTGTTAGTCACGGTTTTCAAATTCACAGTTATTTTTCCAGCCAAACCATTATCACTTGTACGTCAGAGTAACCAATTTTATCAATTTGATACCTGTGGTCACTGTCCCAAGTGACTCATTTCCTAGGGTTTTTTCCAGGTTGCAGCATCGTTAATGTTAGTTGCAGCCAGAAGCCAATCACGTTCAAGCATGACAAGCCAATCACAGCAATTCCCACCCTCACCTAGCAGCAAGCAGGTGCACTAGTTCACCCTGTTGTCCATGCTACCACCACACTCGCCTCATGCTGAGAGGCTATAGTGTGTCTCATGCCTTGGAACCCCTCCCCTTCCCTCATTCACTTAAGCATTGTCGTCAGTTTGAATCATATAAGAACCTTACAATATTGTTCATTCCCATTAAATACTATGCATTACATACTGTTTTGAAAGGGTGTCTGTGTCTGCTGGTGACTAGTTGGGTGTATGGTGGTAGTGGGCAACTTTGCCAAAAGGTTAGACTCATAGGTAACTTTCCCCGTAAGTTATGATATTTATCATTCATGGAATTTCTAAGTCACGGTGGGTAATAAGACTATAATAACCGCGAATTGCCTGAGTTACCCCCCCAACGCATGCATGCACACGCACACACATGCACACACACACACGCACACACATGCACACACACACACACACACGCACACACATGCACACACACACACACACACACACACACACACACACACACACACACACACACACACACACACACACACACACACACACACACACACACAGGCCCCTTGGTTATTGCACACTTGGTTGTAATGGTTTTCATTTCACTGCAAGATGAAAATCTGCACTCCTTCCATTATCATGCATTTTTCAGCTAAAAATTTTCATTACCGCACACCTGAGCTGGTTTCTGTCAGTAATGATAATGCAAAGTCTGTGGTTTCTGATGGTTTTCAAGGATTCAAAGATGAGATCCTATTCGATCACTTAACGCCAGGTGGAGAAGACCGCTAACTCTCCACCCCCTTGGCTCAGAACCCCTTATCTCAAGCTCACCTCAGGTCTCTATTTGGTATGTGTTCCTTCTTTGTTGTATCTTTTTCATCCCTTTCTATTAACCTAACCATGCCTATGTGTGTTTCTGATACTTACTATAACAGTAGGTGCAGTATGCATTCAGTGATTCTATCATCTTCATCATCATCATCTGGACCTCCTTTCCCACCCTAGGGCAGGGTGAGTAAGTGATTCTAAATTGCTATAAAAGGGAAAATTTGAGCTTGCACTCGGGATATCTGGTACCAATTAGGATAAATTTCATAGTTTCTACATTATTGTTATTTTGCAATTTTATATCTGGTACCAATTAGGACAAATCCCACAGGTTGTGCATTTTCATTATTTCACAATTTCATTATCACGCACCATGCTCGGTACCAATTATGCGCAATAGCCATGGGATCACCGTATGTATATACATAGTACAGTACAGTGCGTATTATATATATATATATATATATATATATATATATACTGTATACACAATATGTACAGTACATACTGTAATTATAAAAGAAACAATATCTCCATGTACTTTTTATATTCCTACTTTCAGCGATATTTTGTGTGTCTATTTAGCTTATGGAAAACAGCATATGTACTTACATATCAAGTGCACCAAAGTGATATATATATAAACCGTATGTATATGAAACTGGACATGTAGGATGGGATAATGGGAATGTTTCAAGATTTATGAATAACATCAGTCTTGAAGCAGAATAGATTCTGTTAGGGCAAATTTCAAAACGTAATTGTTATAAAAGTCATTATAAGTATAAAAAGTACAAAATGTGTAGAAAAAAAACAAAACAACATAGGGAACAAAAATCATCAGTAATATACATTATTACCAAACCATGAAAAGTTGCCCTATTGTGTGCACACACACACACCACACACACACACACCACACACACACACACCACACACACACGCATGTAGGCATGCACACACGCACGCACGAGTGTGTGCACACGCACACACATACACACACACACACACACACACACACAAAAACATTAAGTATTTCTATCTGAAGCTGCTGATCCCAACTTCAACACAATACAACAGATTGCCAACAATTGATAACAATGTTCATTTTGTGCGACCAAATCAATGGTATAAACCAAGCCTCATTCAGAGATCTGATACTAGCAGTCCACTCAAACTCATAATTGCAGTATGATCGCACAATAATTACTTTGGTAAATGACTAATCCACACTGTCATAAGATTCACAAAAATAACAATGATAACAAAGTTTGAAAGATGAAAGAAATTAAATGCTCTGTCAGGTAAGGTATTGTCTCAGATAACCACGTTTCTGATAACAGTACTGCTAAATTTCCATTTAAACAAGATTCTCTAACTGTTACACAGTAATGATTTTTCCAACATGAAAATACCACACTAGCAGTTCCTATCCCAGTGATGGTAAATGACTTTAATCAATCTCACTCCTGTCAGCCTGTAAAGGATCTAATAGACTATACAATCCTGCACAATAAATTTTAATACAGTTTTGTCTTAATGAACAAATTCCATTTCATCTTGCCTCTCAACAAATAAATCACAGCCATCACCACTACTGGGGGGATCTGCCTTCTTGTACTGCTTTGAAAACATCAAACAGAATGTATATACCAGTACATAATATCTATGCAATAAAAATAATTTACAATTTCAACATTCAAACATTCAACTTTACTTCAGGTGTAAAAGAATTCATCACAGAATTATGCAAATAAACATTTGATACAAAAACAATGCTCAAAATAATCAGTTGATGACTCTGAACTTTCCAACACACACACTAGACACTGATCCTTTCTACAGCACCAATAAAAGTTTCAACAGTTAACATCAACATTATATTAAAACTGTACATACATAAAAGGCACATGGCGTGCCACATTTTATCAACTAAGCAATGTTCATAGTTGTCACAAGATATAAAATGAAAATATAATTAGAGAAAAGGGGGAACTGTATGAAGAAAAAATATTACTGTAGTCTAGAGAAATGAAACCCATAAATGGGTCATGCAAGCCAAACAAAGAGAAAAGTAACAGCTATGAGATGCACTGGGAAGCAATGTCACCTGATGCAGGCTACTGACAGTCAATTGAACAACTCTTGGTTATGGTAAGGGCCCAGGATTGAGAACATTAGACCTGGAAAGTAGCTTTGGTTTCCTCCACACACACACACAGACACATAGACAGACAGACACACAGAGACACACACACACACACACACACACACACACACACACACACACACACACACACAATTTGTGACCTTCAAGAAAGGCTACAACATGTTCAGCTGAATCTCAATTACTCAATATGTCATCATCATCATCATGCTTTCAAGTTACAATATTTCATTCATTAAAAAATAGACAAAATGTGATTTTCAATAGACACATCATTAAACATCTATGGTGTACAAAGATTGGCTCTCAAAACATAACTCTGGTTTATCAGCAATACTGTACATGTAAAAGAATCTCCAAACATACATGAAATGTACTGTAACCACACTCATACTCAGCACTGAAGCTAGTATTTTGTGGTTATTTACCGTACCAGATTCAACAAAGAATTTTCGTATACTAATGTACTGTCTCTCCAAATGAGGGAAAGAAGGTACAGTGCATAGTATGTGCTATTGGGAAAGGCCCTTCATGAGTATCAGTCCCATAATGCGAAGGCATCTTACCAGTCTGCCATAACTGCTGTACACACAACCCTCCAGAAGCATATCAATTCCTAGCAGGGAAGTGTGTGTGTGTGTGTGTGTGTGTGTGTGTGTGTGTGTGTGTGTGTGTGTGTGTGTGTGTGTGTGTGTGTGTGTGTGTGTGTGTGTGTGTGTGTGTGTGTGTGTGTGTGTGTGTGTGTGTGTGTGTGTGTGTGTGTGTGTGTGTGTGTGTGTGTGTGTGTGTGTGTGTGTGTGTGTGTGTGTGTGTGTGTGTGTGTGTGTGTGTGTGTGTGTGTGTGTGTGTGTGTGTGTGTGTGTGTGTGTGTGTGTGTGTGTGTGTGTGTGTGTGTGTGTGTGTGTGTGTGTGTGTGTGTGTGTGTGTGTGTGTGTGTGTGTGTGTGTGTGTGTGTGTGTGTGTGTGTGTGTGTGTGTGTGTGTGTGTGTGTGTGTGTGTGTGTGTGTGTGTGTGTGTGTGTGTGTGTGTGTGTGTGTGTGTGTGTGTGTGTGTGTGTGTGTGTGTGTGTGTGTGTGTGTGTGTGTGTGTGTGTGTGTGTGTGTGTGTGTGTGTGTGTGTGTGTGTGTGTGTGTGTGTGTGTGTGTGTGTGTGTGTGTGTGTGTGTGTGTGTGTGTGTGTGTGTGTGTGTGTGTGTGTGTGTGTGTGTGTGTGTGTGTGTGTGTGTGTGTGTGTGTGTGTGTGTGTGTGTGTGTGTGTGTGTGTGTGTGTGTGTGTGTGTGTGTGTGTGTGTGTGTGTGTGTGTGTGTGTGTGTGTGTGTGTGTGTGTGTGTGTGTGTGTGTGTGTGTGTGTGTGTGTGTGTGTGTGTGTGTGTGTGTGTGTGTGTGTGTGTGTGTGTGTGTGTGTGTGTGTGTGTGTGTGTGAGAGAGAGAGAGAGAGAGAGAGAGAGAGAGAGAGAGAGAAAGAACACTTCTGTTTTGAGTACTGCAGGTACATGTAATTGTGGTTAGATGGTAGTTGCCAGGGTAGCAAACACCTCACACTAGCCTGGCTCAGGGGAAGTGTGAGACTATCCATACCAAAGGCAATTTACTTTATGATGGCAGGTATAGTTAATACTTCTCCATTAAAATGTCTTCAGAACCACACAGAGCCAAAAATATCAAGAATAGTGAAGGTTTTTGCAGTTAGAAATAAACAGAAAAGCTGATGTTAGGCTTGTAGAGGTACCTGTATTTGTTTAACGGTGATGTACAGCGAACCCAGCCAAGCTGTTACAATCCAGTGTTGTTCAGACATTCCCACAATTTATAAATTAAATTTGTACTCATGTTGGCAACTGGTGTTACTGCTTATTCATCACAATATGTAAGGCCTAAATTTTGTTAAGGGTACATTAATAACAAATAATAATTATTATTTTTTTCATAACCAAAAAATGCATTATGGTATTATCAGGTGTCTTGTTGCTGAATGTGGGAAGGTGAGAAAGCATGCATGTGTAAATGCCTTACACTAGACAGGCTTACCCCTCTGCAATTTTTTATTTAACTCTGTATTCGTACTAGTGACCACATTTACACTAATTTCTCCCTCCTCTGTCTTTCTTTCCTTCATTCTTTCCCCTTCCTTCTGCCTATGGGTGACTGCACACTGGGTGACAAGCCAAATGGTTTCCTGTACACCAGGATACCATTTACTATATACTGGGTGGTAACCATATAACCAAATTATGGCATCTGGTGGTATAATGGGTAATTAAGGCGCTCCAATCCAATTAAGCCTGTGTAGGTTTACATCCAAGGGATGGTTGGGGTTTACTACTCACGTAATGCCACTCAGGGATGAGTGTGGCTCGTCATTCTCATCATAAATGTCAGGGCTACTTCCTACGCTCCTCATGGGGCGACACAGGATTGGAAGATAGATAGATAGATTTTCCAACACAATACTGTATATACGTTAATATAGGTTCTATCAAATACTGTTATAACACTTCTGGGTTAGCAAAGTGTGTAAGTTACTTATAGGTAGTGGCAGAGGGGATAAATGGTAACTTTGCCTGTGTGGCCAGAAGCAATTAAGCCTTTATACTGCTTTCTCAATACAGTACTTGTGTAGAATAAATTTAGGTAGAGTGTTAACCTGCAACAAGGAATTAGCCATCCTAATCAAGGGTTGTGTGTACTAATTCGCAATACAGAGCTTGTGTAGAATAAATTTAGGTAGAGTGTTAACCTGCAACAAGGAATTAGACTTCCTAATCAAGGGTTGTGTGTACTAATATTGCAGAGATGGGAGACTGATACTCATTATAAAAGAGTACTGTAACTCCAACTATGTCAATCAGTGAATAATTTAATATATCAACTGAATACGAGGAATCCCAAAACTCTTGGGTCAAAAATGGTTCACACAATCCCAGGTCCATACGGGGGCAGGAACACTACGTTAAGAAACTAACAACACTAATATCAGGTAGCGATGCAGGAGCATGGCCTCTCTTGGCTCCTACTCTACATATGTACAAAAAATAAGGATATCTGCCAAAATAAATTCTTAGAAACTATAAAAATTATAAACTTCATGCATTTAAAGCACAGCCTATTAGATCATTGTGCAATACCTACTTCACATTTTACTTGACATATTAAAATATAATAATAAAAGAAAGCTCTTATTTGCAGTATACAACTTTAAATCTTATCACTTTCAATACACTGGCTGACTGCTGCCTGTATCTACCGGTAGTAATGGACTTACTACTATCCTTAATTCTGAGAACTTTGCACCTGATTTTCCAGCTCAAAGAAAAAAATTTGCAAGCAATGTCTTTATCTTTGCAAATCTATTCAACATTTCAGGTTGCTGCTAATATCTACATATAATCTCCCTTTGCCATATGTGATCATTATTCTCCATTATATGGGATGGATTAATTCCATAAAATAAATGGGGAAATCTTTATGTATGAGTACAGTAGTTATCAGCAGAGTGCCCAGTGATGTGGGCCACAAATCCATTCACTCACCTTTCAAGCCTTTAAAATTTCAACGACTGCAGAATAAAATCTACAGCATCCTTTGCGAAGCATTTAAGAGACAAACTTCCTAAAAAGTTATGCTCAATATCACAACATAAAATAACAGTAAACTATTATTGGCAAAGAATTAAATTCTCCCCTCTATAAATGAGTCTGATAATTTATATACTCTAGGAGATACATGCCATTTTTAAAAATAGTTCAATTGGATCATCTGATATTTTTATATATGGTAATTTACAGCATTCTATGGGTTGGGAGTTGAGCAGAATTAAAATTTTAGAGACAGTTGTCATTTAAGTTTCATCATGAAATACAAAATGTTACCTATGGCAGTGTTCTTTGCCAAGGTCAGTAGGAAAAATTTAGCATCAGGATCCCTGTAATAATCTTGTCTAAGGAATATAAAATGGCGCCAGACAAAAACACACTGACATTGGCAATAGTGTTGTAATGTTTATACTGTATGAGAATTAGCTTGGGAGACCAGGAGCTAAACATTGCTGCTGCACCTTGAACTCATTTTGAGGAGAATGATAGGCATCAGTGAGCCGAGGAGAGCTGATTGAGAAGCTCTATCTCACACTTCAGGTTGTTCAAACTGTCTGAACCCCCTGACACTGTCTCTTGCTTGGACTGAGGAATGTTCATTGTATAGGAAGTTGGACCAACACTACTACATGTCTTCCCACTTAACTTATTTTGTGAAGATGATGGAGGTGGTGGATCAATTATGTTTAAATTTGACGAGAGGTTTTCAGAAAGATGAGCATCTACCATTGACGCATTAAAATCATGGTCGCTGGGAAGAAGAGACCGTAGTTCTGCAGAATTGATGTTGCCGATGTCAAGCTCGATGGGATTCTGATCGATGCATTTTTGTGAATCTAAGTCTAGGAGCTGGGAGATGGCAGGGCCCTGGGGCGGGAGAGAACCTCCTACCATACTTGCTGCTGCTCCACCATAACCAATTCCACTAATCCCTGCATGAACTATTTTGAGAAACAAATAATTATTAGAGAAAATTAAATATACAAGTTTCAGACAAATTTGTGCAATAATCCTTCTCCAATATGAGGATTATGCTCTGTTATTTTTGTTTATTAAATTTGTTGAGATAATAAATAATATACAGTATACTGAATGGGCAGGAGGGACCTGAAAATATGGGTATCAGTATTGGATAAGTGTTAATAATAAACTACCACTCTACAGTCAGTTTTCTATACTGGCAGATATATGGTTCCGCTTCCAACAACAAAAGCTAGGCACTCCCACAGCAATGTTCTGCACAGAGTGGAATGACATCATTGCAATATACAGTATCTAAATACTGTACTGCTGAACTCAGCCTGAGTGCATGCTGTCATGGACGACATTACTAAGGATATATGCCTGAACATTAATGTCTGCCAAACTGATCTTTCCAGCCAGTATTTCTACTTATGCCAGCTCTTTGCATCTGCAACTCTTTTCTTTGTGCAGATATCATCAAAAAGAGATCACCAAACTTATCAACCACATGGTAATAGTGTATCACTACCTCTCACATAACGTGTATCAATATTTGGCAGGGACACTGACTCCATGGAAACACTACAGGCCCAAGAGTAAAAGTTAACTGTATATTAGAAAAGGCATCCATATAAGCAAATGTCAAATTTCCAGTATTTCCAGGACTGGTCCAAATAACCTCCTGGTACCTGATGGCAGACAAAAGTCCCAGTCATACAGAATAGTCATAGCACTTCTGGAACTTCAAATCTGTTGAGTCAGGAAAGGACCAACATCAACAGTCATGACGCCTTCAAAAAATATTGGCTTCAGCTAGTGTGGCAAAAACTACTTATGCCCTTGAATTTGCAGTGAAACCTTAACACAGATATGGATCTGTAGTGGCTCATGACCCACTGGCCACTTTTATCATGGGTGCCCTTCTTGTCATGGTTAAACCTACTTAGACAATCTTACAATACACTGTAGTTGCTGAGAGGAAGGGTCTCCTTGCACCTAAGTTACCTTGGGTGTTAAGGGTGGCAATGTAATTTTCAATATACTCATTTGGAGCTCCTGACTGACATCTAACATGCAGCAGAAGAGGACCTTAATCCCTTTTATCAGGCGTACTTCAGTATATCATTCTTGTTATTTTCACATTATTTTATTCAGCTTCTAATAGATTTCTCAAACTGAAGAGGTCTGATATAGCCTCCATTAACTCTCTCAATACAAGATGCCTTTTCTAAGTAAAATATGGTCATCTGAAAGCTGTAATTTTAAACTAAAAGGCTTGACTGGATACAAGGAGTTAAGTCTGTTGAAGATCAGGCATCCACACATATTACTTTGGTGTTGTGAGCAGTCCTTTCCTATCCTAAAGTTCAGTTACCTGGACACACTCCAGAAACTGCTGTTTGCTGGAAGTGGTGACCCCATGACCACCAGGAAGGAAGCAACACCCTATATATATATATATATATATACAGTATATATATCCATCCATCCATCCATCATCCAATCCTACATTGCCCCATGAGGAGCGAAGAAGCCCAGGGCTAGGCAGTTGGTCCCGACATTTAAAATGAGAGTGACCAGCCTCACTCATCCCTGAGTGGCATTACATGAGCAATCAACCCCAACCATCCCTTGGATATAAATCTTCACAGGCTCAATCCGAATGGAGTGCAATAATCACCCACTAAACCACCATGCACCAAAATTTGGTTACATGGTTACCACCCAGCATAGTAATAAATATACACAGTCACCTCTCACATAATGCACGAATATTGTTTCTGGCAGGTCCTGCTTTATGAAAATTCCGCGTTATACAGCCATATGTTTACATGTTAAAGGGTTTCATGGTACCTAAGCCAGCCCCTCACCTTTTGGGGCAATTTTCCAGGATTTTTCCCAGGACATTTACCTACCTAAAAATGACTTCGGTACATACAAACACTGAAGGATTCCTCACCCTGATCTGAAGAGTTTGTGGCCTCCCTGGGGGGAGAGGGGAGTGGGGTTCCAAGGCAGGGCAGGACTATTACTGGTCCCCAGCATGGTCCTCTGGCCACGCCGGTTGCACAGTCTTTCATACATTTATAGAGCCGATTGGAACCCCTTCCCTCTCCCATTTGTTGCAGTACATGACCAGGTACCTTTCTATCATAACAAGAGCTGGGTCAGACGAACAGTTGACTCGTTGACTTGGCACTTTTTGGCACTGGCACAATTAAGTTCTCCTCTCTCCTTCTGCTCGATTATGTCAAGCTTCTGCTTCTGGGTCAAACTCTTCCGCCATTTGGCTGAGCCACGGTAGGGTGGCATGGTTAGGCTGGGTCAGGTGGCAAAAAAAAAAAAAAAGCAGAGTTAACACACGGCATATGTGGAGGCAGAGCGGGGAAAGGGTTGACTAGAGTGGCACAGGAATGCTCAGCAGACAGTGACGACACCCTGCACAGACACGTGACATGCATATGTCACGCGAAAATGCAACTCGCGCTTTGACTAAACCTGCCTATGTTTTGTCTGTTTTTTACTGTGTTTTGACCAGTTATCTTGCATTATCAATATATATTCCATAATTTTTGGCCTCAGGCTGTGTTTTCACTCTCATTGTAGCATAGTAGGGTTTTTCAAGAAATGGGCAATTTCTCCACCTGCATAATAATTGCCAAATATGTTTTGAAAAAAAAAAAGGGGGGGGGGGGGGCCTGTGCTATGACTTTCCGCACTCTTTGATTGCGCATTGCGCATTATGTGAGAGGTGACTACAGTATATATATATATATATATATATATATATATATATACAGTATATCCATGCATTGCGCATTATGTGAGAGGTGACTACAGTATATATACAGTATATCCATCCATCCATCATCCAATCCTACATTACCCCATGAGAAGCGTAGTAGCCCGGGGCTAGGCAGCTGGTCCTGACATTTAAGATGAAAGTGACTAGCCTCACTCATCCCTGAGTGGCATTACATGAGCAATAAACCCCAATCATCCCTTGGATATAAACCTTCACCGGTTCAATCCAACTGGAGCACAATAATTACCCACAAAACCACCAGGCGCCAAAATTTGGTTATATGGTTACCACCCAGCATAGTAAATGGTTTCCTGGTGTACAGGAAACCATTTGGCTTGTCACTCAGTGTAGAGTCACCCACAGGCAGAAGGAAGAGGAAAGAATGAAGGAATGAAAGACAGAAGAGGGAGTGTAAAGTCACCCATAGGCAGAAGGAAGAGAAAAGAATGAAGGAAAAATAGACAGAAGAAGATGGAAGGAAACAAGGATGGAGGAGAGAACAGGGCAGACACCTGAGAGCAGCACTACACTGAGTGAGTGGATGGTGGGCGCCCCCACCTACCTACCCGTGTATATATATACTGTATATATATATATATATATATATATATATATATATATATATATATAAAACTGTGCCTAACAAAAGCCACTCTCCCCCTCACTGCAGAATAAACAGCTGAAGGCCTTCACCTTGGCCACAGCAAGATCCTCCAAAAATCAATCTCTCACAAATCCAAACAGTCCATCAGAAAGTAACAGCTGAGATGACTTCAGTACTGGTATAAGTGACATTCAGACAGGAGAGAGTACCTCAAAATGTGTCTAACATGTAAGTGATAAAACAATGTCCTGTTGTCTTTCTAAAAGTCTTCCAAGTGTTACCACTACTGACTGAAGGGCACGTCCAGTAAAAGTCCAACTGGGCCTATATGAAGTGCTTCATTATCCTTTGATCTTGTTCCCCCGAGACAAGAAGGGTTCAAACTACGCAGCCCAAATCCTAGAACAGGGCTTGAGCCAGACTTGGAAGTGGGGCTTGGGGTGGTTTCAAGCCCAGGCTCACAGCCTACACAAATTGGGCTCAATAACCCAACCTGGCCACATGCTGAAGGAAGAAAGGAAGGAGGGAATAATGATGACCTGGCACCAAGCCATAATATGGTTATAAGGGACTAAGGCAGAAGGAAGCAAGGGTAGTAATTACATTAAATGTATACAGTAATATGAAGAGCAGTACGAGTTATGGTAGGGCGGCATGGTTACGCTGGGTCAGGTGGCAAAAAAAAAAAAAAAAAAAGAGAGAGAGAGAGAGAGAGAGAGCAAAGTTAACACACAGCATGCGTGGACACAGAGCAGGGAGAGGGCTGACTGAGTGGCACAGGAATGCTCAGTAGACCGTGACGACACCCTGCACAGACACGTCACATGCATACGTCATGGGAAATTGCAACTTGCATTTTGACTAAATCTGTCCATGTTTTCTGTTTTTTTTTTTTTTTACCGTGTTTTGACCAGTTATCTCGCGTTACGACTAAATATTCCATAATTTTTGGCTTCAGGACGCGTTTTCACTATCATTGTAGCTTAGTACCGTTTTTCAAGAAATGGGCAATTTTTCCACCCGTGTAATAATTGCCAAAAATGCGTTTTGACCTTTCTTGGACTAAAAAAAAAAAAAAAAAAAAAAAAAGTGCTATAACTGTTTCCACTCTCTCTGATCGTGCATTATGTGAGAGGTGACTGTGTATATATATATATATATATATATATATATATATATATATATATATATATGGTATAAACACATATACACACACATATAAAACTGTGCCTAACAAAAGCCACTCTCCCCCTTACTGCAGAATAAAAAGCTGAAGATCTTCTTCAGCCACTATACAATTCACTTTCATACATTTACCCTTCTTTTCTATCAAAGCACCAAAGTACTTAAAACTCTTTAAATACTTGCAGTCTCTCATCCTTCACTAACACAGTACATTGAGAGTTAACTGTGAGTTACCTTGTTTCAACACACTCATCAATTTGCCTTTGTCAACAATACAAAAATATTACCATACAAATAATAGTACTGTACTAGAAAGAGGAATTGGAATGCCGACTAATATTATCACAACAAAACTGTACTAGTACGAGGTATATGAATACTAACCAAGTGCTCCATCAGGAGAGTATGGTGGTGGAGCACTGGGTGGCATATAATATGCATGGTGTAAAGGGGATGGTATCCGCTGTCCACCCATCATGGCAGGCTGGCCCCCTGGGTAGTAAAGTGTGTGCCCTCCAGGACTGGCAGCAGGAGGGGGTGCAGGGGTGGTATACATAGTGCCACCACCATAGTGCTGTGGGGACACTGGAGGTTTTACCATCTGGCCTCCAAAGCTACTAGAGCCAGATGGGGCAGGGGAACCCTGGCTGGCTGGTGACACAGGTGACCCAACCATATCTGATCAAAATAATCAAAGTTAGCCATGATTACCATCCATCCATTATCCAATCCTATTTTGCCCCATGCGGAGCGTAGGGGCCTGGGGCTAGGCAATTGGTCCTGACATTTAAGATGTAAGTGACCAGCTTCACTCATCCCTGAGTGGCATTACATGAGCAATAAACCCCAACCAGCCCTTGGATATGAACCTTCACAGGCTCAATCCGACTGGAGTGCCTTAATTACCTATTAACCCACCAGGTGCCATAATCTGGTTATATGGTTACCACCCAGCACAGTAAATGGTTTCCTGGTGTACAAGAAACCATTTGGCTTGTTACTCAGTGTAGTCACCCATAGGCAGAAGGAAGAGGAAAGAATGAAGGAAAGAAAGACAGAAGAGGGTGTGTAAAGTCACCCATAGGCAGAAGGAAGAGGAAAGAATGAAGGACAGAAAGACAAAAGAGGAAGGAAGGAAGACAGGAAAGGGAAGACACCCATAGCAGCACTACATCAAGAGAGTGGATGGTGAGCACCCCCACCTACCACATGAAAGGTTACCGTACATTAATATTCAACAATTATACCAGTTTCCCAACTATTATTCAAACTGATATCTTTTTATTCACATACTATACTCAAGTATTCTAATTAAAGTTTATGAAAACTGCAGTACCATAAATCAACTGGAAGTCAATTCTATTGATCATCAACATCCCTATCCTTTTTCTCTTTTGTTCAATGGAGATAACTATAAGAAAGAGAGTTCTGATGGGGGGAATTACATTTATCTTATTTCTTCCAGAAGGAGTCACATTATTTTAAAATCAGTATGCCTATCACGGATGAAAAATAAAATCATTACTGTCCTGTGCATCAAGTGTGTCACTACTACTTGACAGCTTCGATGGGTGAACGGAGGAACAGATCAAAGAGTTCATGAGTGCTTGGTCAAAATTTCCTCTTATCAAGGAGATTTTCTTCTCTTCCAGAGTAATTAGGTAGAAAGGAAGCTTAAATGAGATCCAGTAAGGAATTCCTACTTAGCTCCTCAGGTGCTAAACCCTTAAGAGGCCAGTAAATGAGGGGATATTATCAGGTAATGCATTACTTTGTGAAATGCATAAGCAGATGTGGCTTCACTGCATTACATTAGCACATTGAGCTTCCTTATTCTTTAACCTTTTCCTCTTCTGCCATGAGTATATTCTCTGGTGCAACATTCCTTACTAGTGTACTACCATATCCATCTCTCCCTTATTTCTCTTTTACTTGTTAACATGTCACTTTACCATAAATATTCTCATATTCTGTTTTACATTTTGCATCTGTTTCCAAAAGTTTTACATTTCCTGAGAAATTCTATTGATCTATCTATTGCCAGACACCTCAATCCCGTAAGGGGTGGCCACAAACAAATTGCCTCCATGTCACCCTGTCATGCCATTTCACTGCCCTGCTCCCAGCTCACACCCCCCTCTCTCATATACCTTTCCACTCCATCCTTCCATCTCATTCTTGGCTTCCCCTCCCTCTCCCCCTTTCCACCTCATTTGCATACACTCTCTTTGTCAGTCTCTTGATCTCCATCTACTCCACATGGCCAAACCACCTCAATGTACTTCTCCTACCATTTTCTATCACATCCACACCCACACCACAACGTTCCTTCACTTCCTCATTTATCAGTCCGTCTCTCCATGTAACTCCACATGCTCCTCTCAAACAACTCATTTTGACTGCTCTCACTCTTGTGTCCTTCCAAAAAGGTCCATGCTTCATTTCCATATGTTAGGATTGGTATCACAATACTGTCATGTAGTGATATTTTTACATCCATGCTCACTTCCCTGTTCCTTATCACTGCTTTCAAAGATCCAGCAACCTTCCTTCCCTGTTGTACCCTTTCAAGCACTTCACCCTCTAAACTTCCATCCTTACTCATCACACTACCCAAGTGCTTAAATGCACTCATATTTTCCATTCCCTCCTCATCCAACCTCACTGTGCATTTAGTGGCTTCATTTCCCTTGAAGACCAAAACTTCCCTCTTCCCTACATTCACCTGTAGATTCCATTTCTCACACACTCTCCCAAATTCTTTCACCAAGCCTTGCAGTTCCCCTTCGTCTTAACAATACAGTATCACCTGCAAACAACAGTACAAGGAGTTTCCAAACACTGCCCTTTCTCTATTGGGTCACTCCAACATCCACTGCCCTACCACGTACCTCTTTTATGACACTATCCACACAGAGACTGAACAAGCATGGGAACATAGGACATGACACATCCCTGTTTCAATCCAACACTCAAATAGGAAAATTCACTCATTTCAATATCCACATGCACCACAGCCTTAGCCCCCTCATACATACTCTTCACAGCATTCAACAACTTCCCATTTCCTCAATATATCCTTAATACTTTCCACATTCCTTGACTATCCACTCTGTCACATGCTTTCTTCAAATTCATGAAGGCCACAAACAACTTCTTTACGTTCTCTACAAACTCTTCCACCAAAGACCTAAGAATGAATAATGATAACTGATCTACATAATCTCTTCCCCTCCTGAATCCTCCTTGTTCTTCTCCAACTATTTCCTCTGTTATTTCCCTGTCAGTATGTAACCTGCCATATACTTTTCCTATTACACTAAGGAAACAAATGCCCCTATGATTACCACAAACTTCTTTTTCCTCTTTTCCTTTGTACAGGGGAATAATTATATCCGACTTCCAATCCTCTGAAATTCTACCTTCCTCCCAAGCCAATATGCACATCTTCCATATCCATTCTACTACTATTTTTCACCCATGCTTCAGCACTTCACCTCTCACTCCATCAATTCCTGGGATTTTCCCCATCTTGACTTTCTTCATTACTTCCACTACTTCCATCCAACTGATTTCTTCCTTTCTTCTCACCTCCCTCCTTCTCCCAGCCATTCCCCACCCACTTATACTTGCATTACTTTCACTCTCTATGTTTAATATTTCCTTAAAGTGTTCTCTCCATCTGCTCACTTTTTCTCCCTTCTCCACTAGCAATGTATCATTTTTATCTTTCACTCCCCGGCTTACTTTGTTATCGCCCTGTCTAACTCTCTTTTCCTCTTTCCACAACATTTTCTTACATTCCCTCCACATATAACTCTCTCTTCCATCTCTCAAGAAATTCACATTAATTTTTCTTCAAAGCTTATAACATTTTCTTTTGTCAGCATCTCTTCACACACTCTCTGTACATTCCCTCTACCAGCAAACTGAGCCAATTCTCATTCATCTCAAACCACTCTCCTTCCTTGCTTCCACTGCTGCTACTAGTTCCATGTATCACAGACCAGCTACACCAAGAAACCAAAGTCCTCAAATTCGAAGGATCATTTAGACATGTACGGCACCCAAATTCTTGCTGCAGCCTCCACAAACCCACACCATCCACTACACTATATGGCAGCACATCCACACACACCAATGAACATCAAAACAACATCCAGCACATGATATCACACACAAATACTGTCATCTCTCCCCCCTCACCTGCCTCAGACCAGCTTTCAGAAGCATACCGGTATATATGTATATTTTTTTTTATAAATAACAGAACGGAGAAAGGAAAAACAAATGAGTAAAAAAAAATAATCCATACACCAGATGACTGGTGTCCTCTGTTCATAAAACATCTGTCACAGTTAGACTTGAACAGTTGTGGGTTGAAATTTGGAGGGAAACAACTCTGGGGAAGCGAGTTCCAGAGAGATGCAGTTCGGGGAATGAAAGAATTCTGATAGGCAGAAGTTCTGCAATATGGCTGAGTGACATTCCAGTCATGAGCACTACCAGATGCCCGTGTAGCACGAGGGAAGGCATGGAGAGGTGGCACCATGGACGCAACTTCATCTGAGTATTTGCCAAAAAAAATATCTGTAAAATAATGCAAGGGAGGCAACATTCCTTCTTACTTGCAGAGGAGGTAGTTTATATGTAATGGCAGGGTTGTTAATGATTCTAACAGCTTTGTTCTGAATTTTGTCTAGTTGTCTTAATGCAACCTCTCCACAACCATTCCACAAGGGTGAGCAATATTCAAGCTCAGAGCGCACATCTATTCTATCTATCTATCTATTGCCAGATGCCACACTCCCGCAAGGGGTGGCCAGCGCACATGACTCTTATAAATTATAGCTAACTGCTCATCGGCGAAGAAGTTACGGACTCTGAACAATAATCCAAGTTTCTTTGAGGCGGTTTTAGCAAGTGATCTGACATGAGAGGTCCAGCTGAGGGCACTATTAAGTGAGATGCCAAGAATTTCAATACTTTTGGAGATGGGAATATTAGTAGCACCGAAGGTAATGTACGAATCTGGCAATATCTGTCTATTAGTAAACTGTATACATTTAGTTTTACTAGCATTAAAAAACACAAGGTTGTTTTGTCCCCATTCACTGATTGTAGATAGATCTTGATTTATGGAGATGGCTGTACTGAGTTGAGAGGTGGAGATATTAGACTTTGTAAATGGATGTCTGAGTGTGAATGAACTATGTAGTGTTGAGTCATTTGCATATGAGTGAATGGGATTGTGGGTGACAGATAAGAGATCATTAATATGAACCAGAAATAGGGTTGGCGCCAGAACTGATCCCTGTGGCACGCCGGCGTTTATTGAGTGGAAATTGGAATATACATCATCTACAATTACTCTTATTTTCCTGTCACTAAGATATGAAGAAATCAAAAGAACAAAAGACGTTAGTCTATAGCAAGGGAGTTTGGACAGCAGGGAACGGTGCCATACTCTGTCGAAAGCTTTAGAGATATCAAGAGCTACTGCATGAGTTTCGCCAAAAAGATCAATTGATTGATGAATGGTATGAGTTAAGACACTGAGTATGTCAATGGTGGATTTTCGTGGCAAAAACCATATTGTCTATCACTAATTAAGTTGTTGGATTCAAGATGTTTAACAATGTGCTTATTAATTAAAGTTTCAAATACCTTACCAAGAGAAGATAGGACATCTATTGGTCTGTAATTGGAGGGGTCAGACGAACTTCCTTTCTTCGGAACTGGGTGGATATTGGCTTCCTTCCATGAATTTGGGAATAAAAAAGTACGTATGCATAGTCTGAATAATTTAGCTAGGACAGAGGCAAGTTCAGGGGAACACTTTTTCAAAACAATTGGCGGGATTCCATCTGGGCCTGGAGCTTTGTTGGTAGTTAAATTGTCTAGGATGGATTTTACGTATCTTGTCTGTATTTTAAGTGGGGCAATTTAGGGAGAATCAAGTTCCAGTACTGAGACATTCTGGCTGGTATCGTCTATGGTAGAGTTTCTGGCAAAGGTACTAGCAAAGATATCTGCTTTCCCACGTGGGTCATTTGTAATGATGGCATCTGAAGATTTTAGTGGGGGGAATGGAGGATGACTTGTTAAAGTTATTATTGAAAGAATTAAGAGTTGACCAGAATATTCTATTGTCATTAGGGTTGTTAAGTAGTTTTGATGCTTGCTTTTGAAGAAAGTTTGATTTAGATAGATTTAATACAGCTTTTGCATGATTTATAGCAATTTTAAATTGGGAGAGTGATTCATATGTTTTTGATTTTAAGTAAGAGTTATATGCTAATGACTCCATTCAGCCACTTAAAGACATGACAATAAGAGAAACATACATTTTTGTCTTGGTATCTTTACCTAGTTGCTCAGGTTTGTTGTACTGGTTTAGATCATTTGATGCAGTGCGACTTGTAGAAAACTGTGAAAACTTTCGGGAAGTGAATGAACATCTGGGACATGAGACTAACCTTCACTTCATGTTCTCACACCTCATTTGTCAGTTCACCTGCTGCCATGAAGAGTGGATGTACGATTTTTTTCATTTGTGGCCATGCCTAAACACACGTAGTTACACCCATTATCTCAACCCAGACAGAAAATATAATCTTTCTCCTCCCTTGCCTAACACACACAACCACCCTGTTTATGACTATAAATAAACACACGTATAAACAAAAAAAGACAAAAATAAAAGAAAAATTTATTGTTGTTTGGTATCTTTACCTATTTGCTCAAGTTTGTTGCACTGTTTTGAATCATTTTACATGTTATTTGCCTTTTACAAGATAACAGGAAAGTTTTCTGTGTTTACGTGATGCTTTCATGGGTGAAAAGCCCTTCCTTTCCTTTCTGCTAATCAGCTCGTGCAAGGTGTGAATGGCAGGTTGTCTTGCACTTCAACCCTCATTGTCCAACCTGTACACTCAGGGGATGACATTTATTTCATTTAGGTCTACAAGCTGACACTCTCGCCTCCCTTTTTCCAACAAACTTCATCACCCAGACTACAAAATAAGTTGATACTACCATAAACACAATAAACACCGAAAAATGCAAAATAAATTCGTAATATAATTTTTTACATTCAAACCTCGCATAATATGTACTGAAAAACTTCAAAATACACATATATAGTTACTTCACACCTTTTCAGCACCACTGAGAATGGTTTTTTGGTTATTAAAAAAAAAAAAAAAAAAAAAAAAAAAAAAAAAAAAAACTACCATGTTACGTCACTGCAATGCCTACTTGTGACTAATATCAGCTGCCTAAATTTATGCAACTTCTGCGTTTGATTGCATGCCACAGGATGGGTCTAGGAAGCTGAAATTTGCACTGCCAGGTGCATCGGAACTTCCTCTTCAATAAGGCAAGGAAAAAAAGCATTTTTCGAAACTTCAGAAAATGGCCCTGGGGTCAGCCAGGGATGCACGTAAAATTCTGGACCCATGGTCACTGAGGGGTTAAGATCACTCATCTCAGCTTCGTGAAGCATACACAGCAAAAAATGAGATGATGCCCAAGGAATGCTTCAACCTCACCAGCATTAAACGCTCATCAATCGAAGTAACACTGTCAACACAACAAAACGAGCAGCAATAGCTACAGCAACACCTCTAAGCTGGGCACGATTGTCACAACCAGACCAATAGTAAGCATAACCACTGCTACTGATCTTGCCATGCCGAGGTCGCCTCACTTCACAGTGTTGCTATGCCAACCCCCAATCTAACCACAGAAGGAAAATACTATATATCTGCAAAAAATACAGCAAGCATACCTGGAGGTTCCATTTTGATTTTGTCTGAGAGTCTGGAGGATCGTGAGGCCACTCTGATCGGTCGAGGAACAGCTCCACCTGCCCCCTGACTGGTCACTGGCATTCCTCGATCAGGATATACTAAGGTACAAAAAGAGAAAGAAAAGTACTCACTAAAGGGTTGCTACATGCATAATTCAGAAAGTAAGTAGAGGAGTAAGAAATAACGGAAACAGAGAAAGGAAGAAAGATTTTTAGAGACGATCCCCTAACAACCTAACCTAAAGCACATTAAACTAATCTAACTTCTAATCTAACCTAGCTAAACCAAACCAAATCTAATATACTAAAACTTAATCCAACCTACCCCTAACTTAAAATAACTTAAATAGACCTAACAACATATGTAACCCAGACTACTCAAGCCTAATTTTACCTTAATTAACCTAACCTAAACAAAACAGACCCATAGCCCCATAAATCTGTGTGACTTGGTGATCCATACAACAGAGAGGAATTAATGTTGTCTAGGTGTTAGGGGGAATGAGCATTGCACAGATTCCATTTCATCTGCATACCCAATGACCTCAGATCTGGGGCTTGGAGTCTCTGCAACAGAGGCTCCACACACCAGTGTGGAGATTCTGTGTCTGTCTGTCTCTCTATCTCTCTCATAAATTACACCTAATAAAAAAAACATACTAGTAATTAAAGAACGCTAAATCTCCCTCTCCCCTTTGCTCACTGCCACCCACTCCCTCATGAAGATAAAGTATTCTTAAGTGGTAAAACTTTAACAATAGAGAGGGCTAAAGGAAGATTAAAGAGAAGAATACACAGTATGCTGTAATACTAAAACTGCAGCAACAAAATAAGTTTGATAAGAGAGTAAGAGAACAATGGATAAACAAAAAGAACACTATGGGAAAAAAAAAATAAAAAGGTATGTATTAAGTGAGCATGAGGACCTCTTGTTATCATTTCAACTACTACCTGATCATGTTAACAATGTCAAATAGGCTTACACTCTCTCCCTCTCCTTGCTGGAAATGGCACTTGTGACACTGCAAGTGCAATGACAGCAGATGAAAAAGCTAAGTGAGAGAGTTAAAGGAAAGAACACAACGAATGCAAGGAGGAGGTTGTAGCATCCATCAAACAGAGTAATACCGGTACTCCCTTGGCAGATGGATATCTGGTCATAGGGAGAGCCGGTGCCTCATCTGGCTAACACCTGATCTTCTTTCTATGATGGCCTTTTTCTGCGCTTGAACAAGAATAATTTAGCATACTGTACTCTCCTTAATAAATTTCTCTATCTTCATCAAACTAAATGATCATTACACTATCTACTCACTATTTAAAATATGGCAGTAAAACACCAAGCCTCACAGTCCATAGGGGGAAAGGGAGGCCTAAAAATACTCCCACCATCAACCCCTCACTTGGTGACAACCAAAAAAATGTTAAGGATCATTGTCTGACACTCTATCAATTTCTGTCTTTCCTCCTCTTTCCTGAACACATCTCTTTTCCTCTACTCCTCAATGAAACTCAGCTGACTACAAGCACTAATAGCAGCCTCTTTTCTGTATCCTCCTACTTTCTCTACAACTACAGTACATTCTTTTCATGGTCAATGGCGGCTGTTGCCTGTACATGCACAACCTAACTTCATCTCACGCACCCAAAGTTGAATTTCCCGAATTCTCTACATTCTGGCTACGGCTATCCTGCCAAGTTTTGACTAAATATATCTGTGCTGATTACATTGACCCCTTGGTATGCATGGGAAAAATATTAACCAAAGGTTTCGTGCACTTGAAGATCTATAACTCACCATAAAAATTTAATGTGTTAACCAACCCAACTTGTCTACAGCACTGTTCTCTATGACTCAAACTACAGAGCAATTATGCTTCTTAAAGGCATAGCCTACTACAGAGGTAAAACCAAAACAAGACAGTGACATTGAAGAAGTTTAAAGGACTACAAAAATGGGGAAAAACCACACCATGACAGACCTCAATTTGCTTACTAAAAACTCTCTATGACCCTAGTTAGACTACAAACATGCTTCCTAAGGGAATAGTTTACTGTATAGAGGCAAAGCAAACATAAAACAAACATTAAAATGATTTAAAGGAAAAAAAAGGTGGGGGGAAACGAATCATATGGCAAGTTTCAATCAGAGAAGGTCAATGTATAGCATGGCACACAATTTGCATGCTTTTTCCATGACTCAACATTCTTGGCAATGCTTTTTTTGTCCACATTCTTGGAATCCACACAGAGGGCCAGCATATATGGAGGGGGTCACTGTACTTATATCCTAATTCTGCTGCTATAACACCACATGACACAACTCTTGAACAGCTCACTGTGCCCAAGCTGAAATAAAACCCCTCAGCCCCACCCCTACGCCACAACACAATTACGTATTTCTTGCACCACACTATCATACCACAGACAATCCTTCAACATAACCTTGACAAAAGTTCTCTGGGAGCAACTGGCTGAATAGCTGATTTCCTGCAGTCCACTGAGTTCACATCCAAACAAGTGGTGCCCGGAACAACAAACCTTGCCCAAAGGCAATTACTTTATTTTCAACCGTTTTCAAGTTACAGCCCTCTGAAAATGTGCTCTTGTGTTTGACCTTTCAAGGTCACTCAAGGTCAAACGTCATGGTGCCAACTGAAAGCCCATATGAGACTTCCTGTATCTTGATAATAGTAAATATCTCTATCTTCAACCAGTTTCAAGTTATAGCCCCCTGAATATCTGTGACCCTGAGTATGACTTTTCAAGATCACTTAAGGTCAAAGCTCATGGCAACAATTTAAAAACCCATATGGGACTTCCTATATGTTGATGATAGTAAATATGTAACTGCAACCAGTTTTGAGTTCTAGCCCCCTGAATATTCAAGGCCACTCAAGATCAAAGGTCTTGGTGCCAAATGAAAGCCCATATAGGAGTCCCTTTAAGATGATTCATTCATTCATTCATTGCCAGACACCATGTATCCCAGACGGGGTGGCCAAGGGCTTAGAGTTACAGTAATTGTTTTACAGGGAGGGGCACTAATCCTCCACCAACCCCACTTGACGTAGGGATGCCAACAGCATCTGGTGTTCCCAGGCGGTCACCCATCCAAGTACTAACCAGATGATACTGGTAAATATATCTTCAACCAGGTTCAAGTTATAGTCCTCTGAGAATATGTGACCTTGATTTTGACCTTTTAGGGTCACTCGATTGTAAGGACGTGCCGATAGTATCGGTATCGGTATTGGTATCAGCAGCATTGGATTTTTTTTTTTTTTTTTTTTTTTTTAAGTATCGGTATCGACAAGGTAAGAATATGGCCGATACTCCGACACTTTTCTGGTTTATTATGTGATTCAAGACACTCATGTTTCATGACACTGATAAGCAGATGGTTATGATATTATTTTACTGTATATTACATTATAATTACATGTATGATGTAACATTATCATATATTAATATTATAGTACATATCGATTACTATATTGCTCCTGCATTAAAACACTCACGTTACCAACATCAAATAAGTCAAAATAAAATAAAATAAAATAAAAATAAAAAAGTATCGGTATTGGTATCGGCCATTTGTTAGTATCAAAGTACTGTATTGGTATTGGCTGAAAAGTGGGTATCGGTATCAGTATCAGCCAACATCTTGGTATCGGCACATCTCTACTTGATTGCCTCCAAAGTTTAATAACTTTCTTTTGGGACTAGTGCCCACATATCCTGAGTTTCATTAAATTTCATTCAGCCATTTTTCCATAATGTTGCTAACAAACAAATAAAGAACCTAAAATACACGACGAAAAACAATACCTCGCTGGACTCCATCCAGGCAAAGTAATGAGCTTGGAGGTGCAACTACCTTACTTCTCAAATGAAACACAATCTAGCATCACCTCTTTTTCTAATATCTTGGTATTAAGAAGATCTCAATCTTCACCATCACTTTTGGTAATACACCAAGTGAAGAAGCTTACATCAATTTTACCCTTCATTAAGAACAGCAGCCTGTACAGTATCCTACCTGAATCTCTGATTGCCTTAGTTCCAACTTAATCATTCTTTTTTCCTGCAACTAATCCTTTTGAATACTCAGTCTGTCTTGTCTCCCCCTTGGGCTCTTCCAGTCACATTCTTTCAGTACCTTTGTAACTGCCTTGTCTCTCAAATACGGCCTGTGGCAACTACGGCATTTTGGTGCTGCAGAATGAGACCCTCGTTGACTTTCCTTTCGATGACTTTTTGCTTTCATAGCTGAGAGCATGGATTATGCTTCATGCATTACAGAGGTTATTCTCTCAGGCATGGAAGCAAATATTCCCTTCTTGTATCTTTCAACTAATGAAAAAAAATATTCCATGGTATAACCAGGCTTGCTCTGATGCTCCCCACAAGGAGGTGACTTCTGAAATATCCTAGTGCAAATGTGATCCATGAATATCATACAATTTAGGTTTCTGTCCAGAATCATGTCAAGTCTTTTCTTTGACCTTCTAAAAATCCATCCATCCATCCACCATCCAATCCACTACTGTTCCATCCAGAGCTGAGGGACAACTTCATCCATTTCAAGTGCTATGAACTCTCTCTTTGACTTCTAGTCAAATTCCCAGATCTGTCTCTCCTCTCCTACTGATAGTACTGTATTATGCTCACTGTTTTTCTGAACTCTCTCCTTGTATTCCTTTCTGATTATGGTGGACACACAGCACTCATTCAGCTAAACATTCTTAGTCCTTATTCTGTCTAGCTCTCTAATACACTAGTCAATCAGAACAGTACTCTATCTTTCATGTAAGAAACTGGTTTCCTAGAATCATCATCTTCAGCCTGTCTTTCCCACTGTCTATAATCTCTAGTCTTACATGTAATATGGCTGCAAAAATGCATGTTGAAATAAACTAATCTTGAATTTGGCTTTCTTTGTTATTCAGTCTAATATGGAAAGACCACCTTTTGCAGGTTCTAAGCCATGAACTCCCTTCTCTTCATACAAAAAGTGCTACAATCATAATAAAGACGACAAGGCTTATGCAGACACCTAAAGAATATGAGAAATGTCTGATACTCCTTCTTTCATCTCACTGACTGCCAGATTTGTTCAGACGGCTTTCACTTTCTTCTTCCATCTCTGGTTTCCCTAGTAAGTGCCATAAGGGTCAGTTCTGTTACCTCCACTTTGCTGTTCTGGTCCCTTTTACTTCCTGTTCCAAATCCATCTGCCTCATCACAATACTGCCTTACTGTTATTACAGCATAAAGATTACCTTACCATGCCTTAGCTATGCTCTCTTGAATGTTTTTCCCTCAAATTTATAGCAATGGTATTTTTTCATTCAATCTTTTGGTCCTTCATGTAGGTGTTCTTATTGTTATTGTACTTATGCTGTTTTACACTGTTAGTTTACTGTTTTAATATACATACTGCAATATAACTTATTACAAAATTCTGCAAACTACAGCAAAAACTAGTCCATCATCAAAGATCTATGGAAATTCAATACAAATTTTGACAATTTATTAAGGTTTTTACAGCACACCATACCAATCCTTTTATGAGGGTGGTACCTGTTCTGCATGCATGAAGGATGGGAAGAAGCTTGGTGATCCTTTCAGCACTAAGGTAGATGTACAATGGAGATGTGCTATATCACTTTGTTTATTCTATCCACTCTCTCTCTCTCATATTTATATATACAGTAACCTCGACATACCCAACCCTCTTTTAATGGATTTTGGTTTTAACAACCACCTTGAGCTGGCTGAACATTATGTTTGTTTAATGAATTTTGTTCCAGAAAAGAACTGACACGTGCTAGGTGGGGGGCACCCATCATCCACCCACTTAGTGTAGTGGTACTCTGTTTTGAGGGTAGCTCTATACTGAGTGGCAAGCCAAATGATTTCCTGAAAAGCAGGAAAACATTTACAATGCTGGGTGGTAACCTTATAACCAACCAAAACATGTTCCCTACGTGGCAACAAGTGGCATGGCAGAGGGACAGTGCCCCTCCCCGGAAAACAACTAACTAAAAATACGAACAAGAAGCCTTGGACCAGGACTGACCAAAAGGTGATCACTAAGGACCGAACAAAGGACATTTTACAGATAGCTACTTGGAATGTAAGTGGTGCAAGTGATGAGGTGAAAGAAAGAGAGATTGTCCAGGTGCTTGAGGGTGCAAAAGTGGATGTATGTGGATTAACTGAAATTAAATGGATTGGTGAGAGGGTGAAAGAATGGTAGTATGGATGGGGTATATGCAAGGGAGTAGATAAGAATGAGATGGCAAAAGAACAAGTGTGTATTGTTGTGAGTAAGACATGGAAGGAGAATATAAGACAGTATGGATCAGTTGGCTCAAGGACTGTGTGGGTAAGATTGAAAGTTGGACTACAAATGTGGGCGACTGTGTGCATTATATGCCAATGCAAGATTGTGCAAGCAGAGTGAAAGAAGAGTTCTGGACAAATGTGGAAGCGAATCTGAAATGAATTAGAGTGTTTTCGAGTGGAGATATGAATGGAAAAGTGGGGAATGTGAAGGTGGATGGAGTAGTTGGTGAGTGGAGTGTGCCTGCAGAGATGGATGAGAATGGGAGTGCTTTAGTGGACATTTGTGCCAGAAGGCAGTTGGTTACAGCCAAGACCCTCTTCAGGCACAGAATTATCCATAGGTATATGTGGCGAGTGATAAGGGTGGGTGATGAACTGTACAAACGGAAGCCAATGACTGATTATGTGTGTGTGGATGACAGGATGAGAAGGTGTGTAATGAATGCAAGAGTATATAGAGGTTGGGGGAGTGGACTTTCTGACCACCACTTGGTGGTGGAGAAATAGAAGAAGGGAAGGACAGGAGGAAATAGTTCATTCAAGGGGTGGAAAGATTACAAATAGATGGAAAAAGGGCAAAATATAAGAGGGAAGTGGAGGAGCGATTGGGTAAATATGGATTAAGGCAGATGGGGGACGTGGAAGGTGTGTGCAAGATATTCACAGAAGAAATCTCTGCACCATGTGAGGCAGTGTGTGAGGCGAAGAGAAGACAAAATGGGGTGCTGGGAACAGCATGGTGGAATGAAGAGGTGAGACTGGCTGTGGTACAAAACTAGAAAGCATATAGTGAGTGAATGAGAAACAAGGGCATGGAAGAAGTTCAGAGATGGAGGAGAGAGTTATACGTTGAGAGGAAAAAAGACGTGAAAAGATTACTATGACAGAGTAAGAAGAGAGTGGATGAGGAATTTGGAAGGAATTTGGGTATAAACGAGAAGGAATGTAAGAAAATGTTCTGTAAAGAGGTAAAGAGAGTTGGACAGGGTGGCAAAGAGGTTAGTCGAGGAGTGAAAGATAAAAATGGTAGATTACTAGTGGAGAAGGAAGAAAAGGTGAGCAGATGGAGAAAACACTTTAGGGAATTGTTGAACACAGAGAATGAAAGTAATGCGTGTGTTAGTGGCTGGGGAATGGCTGGGAAATGGAGGGATGTGAGAAGAGAGGAAGAAATCTTTAGGATGGAAGTTGTGGAAGCAATGAAGAAAGTTAAAATGGGGAAAGCTCCAGGAACTGATGGAGTGTCAGGTAAGCATGAGGGAGAGATAGTAGTAGAATGGTTGTGGAAGATGGCAGATTGGCCTAGGAGGAAGGTAGAGTCCCGGAGGACTAGAAGTCCGATATAATTATTCCCCTGTACAAAGTAAAAAACGGAAGAAGAAGTATGTGGTAATCATAGGGGCATTTGTCATCTTAGTGTAACAGGAAAAGTATATGGTAGGATACTTATTGACAGAGTTTGAGAAATAACACAGGAATTAGATGGAGATGAACAGGGATGTTGTAGGAACGGAAGAGGCTGTGTAGATCAGATATTCATTCTTACATCTTTAGTGGAAAAGTTTCTAGAGAAAGGAAAGAAGTTGTATGCAGCCTTTGCGGATCTGGAGAAAGCATATGACAAGGTGGACAGTCAAGGATTGTGGAAAGAATTAAGAATATATGGAGCAGACGGGAATTTGTTGAATGCCGTGAAGAGTATGTATGAGGGTGCTAAGGCTGCAGTGCATGTGGATAGTGAAATGAGTGAATTTTTCTATATGAAGGTTGGACTGAAACAGGGATGTCTCATGTCACCATGGTTGTTCAATCTGTATATGGGCAGGGTTAGAAATGAGATACAAGATAAGGCAGTGGATGCTGGAGTGGCCCTAATGAGAGAGGGGAATATTTGGAAACTCCCTCTACTGTTGTTTGCACAGGATACTGTGTTATTAGGTGAAGACAAAGGGGAGCTGCAAGGCTTGGTGAATGAGTTTGGGAGTGTGTGTAAGAAATAGAATCTAAAGGTGAATGTAGGGAAGAGTAAAGTTATGGTCTTCGAGAGAAGTGAAGTCAGTGAATGTAAAGTGAGGTTGGATGAGGAGGAAATGGAAAATGTGAGTGCATCAGGTAGTGTGATGAGTAAGGATGGAGGTTTAGAGGGTGAAGTGCTTGAAAGGGTACAACCAGAAAGAAAGGTTGCTGGTTCCTTGAAAGCAGTGACAAGAAACAGGGAAGTGGGCATGGAAGTGAAAAAGTTACATGATAGTAGTGTGATACCAACTCTAACGCGTGGAAGCGAAGCTTGGACCTTGTTGGAAGGACACAAGTCAAGAGTGAGAGCAGTGGAAATCAGTTATTTGAGAGAAGCATATGGAGTCACATAGAGAGACAGACTGACAAATGAGGAAATGAAGGAGCATTATGGTGTGGATGTGGATGTAACAGGAAGCGTTAGGAGAAACACATTAAGGTGGTTTGGCCATGTGGAGAGGATGGAATGTGAGAAGCTGACGAGGAGAGTGTATGTGAATGAGGTGAAGGGGGGGAGAGGGAGGGGGAAGCCTAGGATGAGGTGGAGCGATGGAGTGGAGAGGTATGTGAGAGAGGGAGGTGTGAGCTGGGAGTAGGGCAGAGAAGTGGCGGGGGACGGAGCAACATGGAGGCGACTTGTTTGTGGCCACCCCTTATGGGATTAAGGCGTCTGGAAATAGATAGATGGAAAAGAATGGACATGTAGGAAACACCGACCAGCATGGTGTCCATACACACACACACACACACACACACACACACACACACACACACACATATACACACACACACACACACACACACACACACACACACACACACACACACACACACCGCTCGCTGGATCAATGGTAACGTTCTCGCTTGCCATCTGGTAGACAGGAGTTCGCGCCTCGCTCAGGTTGCGAGAAGTTTCACTGACGAAGTGGGTGGTTACTGTCCTCCTTCAGCAAGGGGATGGGTGTGTGCATGTGCGAAGGTCACAGCCTTGCCCTTAGATCGGACTATATGAGCTCTCAGCTCCCTTCCGAGAGGGTAAAAGCTGACGATCACGACCATCAAGTGATCCTGACAGACCCGGTGAATTACACACACACACACACACACACACACACACACACACACACACACACACACACTCTCTCTCTCTCTCTCTCTCTCTCTCTCTCTCTCCTCCACATCTCACAGAATGCCACATCAGTCTCTGGGAAACCAGCATTGTGAGGAGCCATAAATACAGAGCATTTATTGAGAAAAAGAGCCATTTAGACCTAGCTGTATGTTATTCTGTACAGGGGCACACCCAGGGGCGGGGCCACCAGGCCCAGGCCCCCTCCCCCTTAGCTCTCTGAGTCCTTTAAAAATTTATAGTATATTTATTTCGATAACACCAAAACATGAAAAATTGGTAAGTACAAACAAAGAGTAACACATGAGCCTGCAGCTCCCTGACTCTAAACCTGCATGTGACCTCGCCGTAATTATCGGATTACCTGACCTCACCTCACTACTGGTCCCCCCCTTAGAGAATTCCTGGGTGTGCCCCTGATTCTGTACACCTGTACGGCCAAACTACGCTCTACATCCAACAATCATTATTCGGTAAAAGCCATGATGCCTGGAAAATAACTAAACAGCATGGTGTTCGGCTTTACTGAACTATCACCTTTAAGGTCATGGGTCTGGTATCAATTAGTTCACTATATCGGGGGTGTACTGTATTTTTTATACACTGCATGTATATATATATATATATATATATATATATATATA
>NC_137019.1:4610000-4710000 GCF_032717465.1 Coenobita brevimanus | reverse complement strand
AAAACTCTTATACGACTTGATATGAAAGAGAACATGTTGAAGTAAGGGTGCATATAATACTGTATATACTTAACATCTCCCATAGTTTGGTCACTAGGATGTTGAAATCCAGGGTTTCTGTCTGATGCTTGAAAAAAAAAATGAATTTATGGATATGGAAGTTGTGTAGATTGACTTGGGAAGAGGGAAGGGTTCCAGAGGACTGGAAATCAGGTATAAAAGTTCCTTTATACAAAGGAAAAGGGGAGAGAAAAGTATGTGGTAACCATAGGGGTATTTGCCTTCTTAGTGTGACTGGTAAAATATATGGTAGAATACTCATTGATAGGGTTAGGCATATGACAGAGGAGCTAGTTGGAGAAGAACAAGGGGGATTTAGGAAAAGAAAAGGATGTGTAGATCAGATATTTGTTCTAAGATGTTTAGTGGAGAAGTATCTAGAGAAGGGAAGGAAAGTGTATGCTACCTTCATGGACTTGGAGAAAGCTTATGACAGAATAGATAGGCAAGTTATGTGGAAGGTATTAAGAATAAATGGAGTGGAGGGGAAATTGTTGAGTGCTGTGAAGAGTATGTACAAGGGAGCTAGGGCTATGGTGCGAGTGGATGGTGAGCTGAGTGAGTTCTTTGATCTCAATGTGGGACTGAAACAGGGTTGTGTGATGTCTCCATGGCTTATATATACATGGATGGGGTTGTAAAGGATGTGCAAGGTAGGGCAGTGGATGTGGGGCTGGCCCTAATGAACGAGGGTGAGATTTGGAAGCTTTCGGTGCTGCTGTTTGCTGATGATACAGTATTGTTGAGTAAAGATGAATAGGAGTTGCAAGGCTTGGTGAATGAATTTGGGACAGTGTGTTGGAGGAGGAAGCTGAAAGTTAATGTAAACAAAAGTAAAGTTATGGTGTTTGAGAGGAATGAAGTCACAGAGTGTGCAGTGAGGTTGGATGGTGAGGATATGGAGAATGTGAGTGCATTCAAGTACTTGGGTAGTGTGATGAGTAAGGATGGAACTTCGGGGGATGAAGTGCGTGAAAGGGTACAGCAGGGAAGGAAGGTTGTTGGTACACTGAAAGCAGTGATGAGAAATAGGGAGGCAAGTATGGCAGTTAAGAAGTCACTGCATGATAGTATTGTGATCCCTACCATGACGTATGGAAGCGAGGCATGGACCTTGCAAGAGGGGAACAAGTCAATAGTGAGAGCAGTGGAAATGAGTTACTTGAGAGGAGCATGTGGAGTGACGTGGAGGGACAGGATGATGAATGAAGAAGTGAAGGAACATTGTGGGGTGGATGTGGATGTGGTTGAGAAGATTAGGAGAAATACACTGAGGTGGTTTGGACATGTGGAGAGAATGGAGAATGAGACTGACTAAGAGGGCATATGTAGGTGAGGTGGAGGGAGGGAGAGGGAGGGGTAGATCGAGGATGAGGTGGAGGGATGGAGTAGAGAGGTATATGAGGGATGGGGGGGGGTGAGTTGGGGGGAGGGTAGTCAAATGGTGGGTGACAGAGCAACTTGGAGGCGTTTTGTCTGCGGCCACCCTTTGCGGGATTAGGGCGTCGGGCTATAGATAGATAAATAGATATTTCCATCATAATGTTCTCAGCATGACAAGATGAAATACAGATTTTAAAGTAAGGGTATGCCAATTTAGATCAATATCTACAATATTCCAGTCAGGAGGAGTCTCAAAATTTTGATTTCAGGGGGAACTGATGTTTATGCTCGACATCACCACACATCTGATTAATTTCTTGATGTCATAGCTAAGGCAAAATGTGGGCAAACTATGTTAAGAATCACACAATATCATTACAACCAAAAACTGCTGTGTAAACAGTTAAGTCAGTGCACGCCATACACTATGCAATCTGTTCCTGCCCAGTTAGGTACTGTAGTAAGGTATTCACAGTTATTTCAGGTGGCCTCTCATAAACCTGGCTGGATTAAACAAGGTGCTGGGCCATCAGACGTGTTGAAAACTGATGGCGTATCTGTACTTAAAAATTTAAAGAAAGAATCAATCTACAGTACTGTGCCTAACAGCATCACACAGGAAATAATCTAAAATCATAAGTACAATCACATACCTACCACTGGATTATGCAAATCATTTTTAACAGAAAATAAAATAAACACTTATGGCATACCTGAGGCCCCTATGTTCTCAGCAATGAAGCGTCCAATCTTGTCAGAGTTGGCAGAGTTACCAAGTTTCGCCATCTTGCGTTTGAGGTACTGCGGGTCTGATGAAAGGAAGTATGGAATGTGAACCATGCATAAACAAAGGGTAAAAAGCATGCTGTGGGGAATATTACAAGGTGGGTCGGAGGGAGCTGGAACATAAAATTAGATGAACTAAGAAAACAAAGACTATGGGGTAAAAAAATAAAATTGAAAACTCACTACACAGGAGAAAGAGGATATAAAAATAAAGGTTGTACGGACTAAGAAAATCTAAAACTGATTAGGAGAAGCCAAGGAAAATTTAGATGAGCTTAATTCTTTCAGCCTGGGGACATTTTATCTTGCAATTTCCATATGGTATGACTTTCTTTTTTCCTGCTTAGGATTTTTTTTCTTCTTCTTCTGAACAGGAGGGGTCAGATAGTTCATTAACCCCTTCAACAAGATGAACTTTGTATTTATTTTCATTAATGCCAGAGTTTTAGCTAGCTCAGGTGAGAGAGCCCCCAGGTGAAAGGGCTAACAGGGATAAAATTAACATTAAACTAAAAGTTGAGGAAGTAAAACAGTGACAGAAGGAAACAGAAAAAGGCAATGAGAATGCAGAAACTAAAAACAATAGTACTTAGACTACTAATAGATGCCAGATTACACAAAAACATCAAATCCACTGAGAATATCATGCTAATTTAGTCCTAAAACATTAATTTAACAAAATATCTAACACATACAATATAAAATCTATACAAAATGTATATAAACTCAAACTGCACACAAACACAGGGTCAGTGCTATAAAAATTCTTGACTGTAAACATTAGGAAGGAAAAAACAAAACAAAAATGTATTAACATTAAGAATATTCACAAAAACATGCACATATACCATACAACCAAAATGAATGACTAGTAAAAAACTGACCAAACCGTGCCATGCACAGGGAACAAATACATATTCCAACAAGTCAGACTTTATTGAACAATACATGAAATAAGAACAACAAAGCAAACCTAGCCTCACTCTTCCCACCCATCCCATTACTTTCTTAATACTTCAGTTTTTATTTTTTATTCTTTTATTTATTTTTTGTTACCCACAAACTGGTACCAGTATATGGAATCCAAGCTGCCTGCAATGATTGTGACTGAGACAGTACAGTACTTCCTTGTCTTTGAAAACGTTATTTATACATCTATCATAGATTTTTCTTAACTACTGTATTCCACAAACCATCACCACCATATAATTTACTTATGTAACTCACATACAGTACACACCTACAGTTCAGTTATAAAGACTGCATTGCATCCACTTTGTTCTGTAGCCCTGCCACACTAAACCTGAGTTAGCTACACTTAGTTACATCATTTTAACCTGATTCCCATATTCAGCTGGGATACAGAACTAAGACAAGCTTATTTAATTTCTCTGGGAACATGACCCATGGGAGGAAAGAAGACCCAGGTAAAATCTTCCATCTCTTGTGCCCAGAGGTACATTGGAACCTGCAACTCAAATTCTAGGCAATGTAATGCCATAACCCAATGCCAATATTCAAAGGGGGTTCTAGCCCTCCAACCCTGCCCCAAAATCATTGTCCTTTACAATGAGTAAGGGATAAACAGGTAGCATTCTTACTCCTCTATCCCTAGTTACAAGACAGGAGTAGTTTTTGAGGAAGAATGTCTAATACAATCTAACTATATTAGGCTATGCATAATACAATGTGTTAAGCATACGTACACATGCACGCATGCCCATACACATAAACATGTGTAACACGTTTCATGTTACAAATACACTACTATTATTTCCGGAGTGCTGTAGTTTTTTTTTTTCTCTCTCTCTCTAGGTGTTCCATTCAACAAGATGTGCACGTGATTTTTACTCATGGGTTTTTTATCTAAGTGTAATGATGACTGACAGTGTAACAGGAATTAAAACAGACTATATTTCTAAATCAAACCCATCATAAATAATGATAACAGTATGAATTTGTTCTAAATATCACAGCACATATCAGTTGCACATTATGCACGAATTTCATTCCTAACACCTGTCATGTTATTATCTTTCCATGTAGTATCATCATCATCATCATCATCATCATCTAATCCTTTGTTGCCCCATGAAGAGCATAGGGGCCCAGAGCTAGGAAAGTTGGTCCTGACATTTAAGATGAGAGTGGCAAGCCTCACTCATCCCTGAGTGGTACTATGCGAGATAAAACTCCAACCACTTGTTGGATATAAACCTGCACCGGCTCAATCCAATTGGAGTGCCTTAATTACCCACTAAACCACCATGAGCCATAATTTGGTTAGATGGTTACCACCCAACGAAGTAAAAGGTTTCCCATTGCACAGGAAGCCATTTGGTTTGGCACTCAGTGTAGAGTCACCCGTAGACAGAAGGATGGGGAAAGAATGAAGGAAAGAAAGACAGAGGAGGATGGAAGGATGGAAGACAGGATAGGGCAGTCACCCGAGAGCAGCACTACATCAAGTGAGTGGATGTAGTATCAGTATTGTGGATGTAGTACTGTATCCATAAGTCTTACCTTACAGTATAAGGCTTATGGAAATAAATGATACCATCCAAACTTCCAACCCAAAGTCCCTCCTTTGACCCTTCAACCCCTGAAATCACCTACAACCACCTCCAGTGCCAAAATGCTCCCAAATGCTGCTGTAAACACACAGAATTCCTGTTCTATGCTTATGGCAAGATAAAAGTAAAATATTTTTCCTCCCTCACTTCCCTTTCCTGGACTCACCTGGCCACATCTCTCTCTCTCTGCCACAATACTGTACTCATGTCATACAGTTGCCCACTGGCTAGCCCATACAGAAACAGTGCAACAGGTTATGAAACATGAACAACATATTAATGTGATTCTACTCAATGAAGCATATGTCGCATCTGGGATGTCTCTTGCTTGTTTGCCAACTACAGTCAAAGGTAATATTATGGTGGTGGAAACTTGTGTTGCATTCAGTGGCTGAATTTGGTGCATTTTATGGCTGGACCTTGCACTGTCATATGAATTTGTGCCATCACTGTTTTGGGGGTTCTATCTGTCATGAATCGCATTAATTCTTTAGGGCGGGCTTTGCATCGTAAATATGGTGAGTTATATAGACTGGACTGAACTGTATGCATTAAGCAACACCACCAAGATGATTGTATTCTATGGAATGATGTGGACCATAGTTGTTACTGGCACTTTAAGCATTAAGCGAGTAGCATATTGTCTCATCAGCCTGGGGAGCACATATGTCACTTAAAACTGTGATTATGCACTAGACAACTTGATTTAATCAGGGATATTCACAGTTCACAAATACATTTGTGAAAATAGAGCAACTCGCCACATTTTCAGTCCTGTAACATATTATATGCCACTAGGAATGGGAGGGTTCATTGCATACCATGATGTATGAATCAGGTCTTTGGCTGTGGTGGCACTCAGCATGTATTACACACCGTCTCATATGCTATGGGATATAAAGAGCAAATACTGCCTCCCCTCTGTTTCCTTCACTACTTGATATAAAGCATCATATAATATCACATACCATGTCTGTATGCTGATGCAGCATTAAATTTATGAAGCATGGTGTGTGTATAGCATCATTTCAAAAATTTTAGAGTTCAAAAAATGGATTATATACACTGTAGTAATCTGTACATCTCATACCTAAAAATGTAGACACATTACAGTAATTGTAATATTCAGTACTGGTTTTCCAACATTGCAAAGCACAATGAACAGCCTGCTGGGACAGTATGTTACTAGCCGGTAACATCTGCAGCTCAAAATATCCATGTGACAATACAATCCATTACAATGCAACTTAGTTCATTTCAATGGCAAAATAAAACCTTCTGCCAATAGCCAAAATTTTTCCATTCTGTATTTTAATGTTCTAATGATGTAAGAGCAAAACTGAAAGTGTGGCAGTCTAATATCCAGCTAATAGTAGTGCAGGTATAATTTACAGCATGAGACAACAGCACAATGAGTAGGGCTAAAGACTAAATTTTGATCTTAATGGCAAGGATTTACAGCAACAAATTCTGGAAACATGAAATGGCACATGTCTATCACAAATGATGAAGCAATTTGCAAATTTACCACACTATATTTTCAGTACACTGAAACCTGTTTTATGCTATTTTAGTTCACAATAAAGTATTCAATTTCATTCAGCTTAGAAAAGACCCCAGTCTGATGAAGCTGAGGTACTTTCCATTAATACACATACCATAATTTCTATGAAGAGATTAATTATAGTATAGCTGTACAGGTACTGAATCAAACTATTACAAGCCAAAATAAAGCTATGGTGTACTTATGTCCCTTATGACTATTCTACAATGAATACCTGGCATTCCCACAAAAGGCATGAAATAAGTCACCCATACAATAACAGCATGCAGAGGATTGACTTGACAGAACTAACTTGTACTTCAACCTACTGTATTTGTCAAACAGTGAGTACTGTTTTGGATGGTGCAGGTTATTACAGGCATTTGTCACACACCACTCCATGTAAGTGAACTTTCAAATCATCTGCATCTAACATATGGTCAGAATCATTAGATAATTCCAGTTATAGTTCAGTATCATATATACTCTGATCAGCAAAGCCCACGTCTTGTCATAGTTGCAATTAATTTAACTGAAACATTAATTATGAAACATTATATTTAACTTATAGATATTTGTTTCAGGTCTGATGTGATTACTGATTGGCTGTATTGTTATGAATTACTGTACTGTACTTTACTGTGTAGGTACACCGAAGGCAGTGATGTGGAATTAGGATGTGAACACAGAAGTAAGGAAGTACTTGCTTGAAAGTACTGCATGGAAGTGAAGCTTATATTATCCTGGAAGGACACAAATTGAGTGAAAGTAGTGGAAATGAGTTATTTGAAAGGATCAAAGTGGAACTATATGGAGAAACAGACAAATGAGAAAGTTAAGAAACACTGTAATGAGACTTGCTAACAGTTTGTGAGCTGGAGGAGGAGAGCAGCAATGGAGGCTGTGGGTGAGATGGAAAGGTATAGGAATGAGGGAGATGTGAGCTGGAAGAAGGGTAGTATGATAAAGGAGGACAGTGTCCATGGAGTTGCTGCCTCGGGGATTATGGCATTTTGCCTTGGACACATCAACAGATCTACAGTAATCTTCTACAAAGACTTTATACAAATATGTTTTAACTCATGTCAAACACATATGATATAACTGAAGTAATAAGATTAAAAGATTCATCTTCATCTTTCCAAATTTATTTTACCATATTTCTTCAAACACAATCTAGAAGATTAAGTTCACTAGTAAGTAGTGAGTTTTACACCAGGTACCCCTTTTCCGGATAAGGGCTAAGGCGTTGCCCCTGGGTAGACAACTTTGGTTTGGAGCGTGCAGCATTTTATGACCGGATGCCCTTCCTGATGTCTACCAATGACCCTTGGGTGGATTTGATCCTCCGACCCTTCGGTCAGAGTGGAGCGCTCCAACCCACTGAGCCACGGCAGCATAATAATGCAGCAAGCCTTTAACCCTTTGAGATTCCGATGCCGATTCTGATAGTCATTTCAAATCCAACCTCAGAGATTCAGATGATGCTTTTAATCGTCATTTTAAGACACTTTTGTAAAATATTCACCATAAATCAAATTTGCAAGTCAAAACAAAGAGACTCGAGCCTGACATCATGGAATGGTTGCTCTATGTGTGGCAGGTACTGCACAGCTGGTCTGACTCATGGCTTTGTTTATCACTTTATTCTTGGCAAATATGTTTTTACAGCAAGGTATAAAATTTTTTGGTTTTCACCTAACTTCAACTTGTCACTCTGACTTTTTATACTTTGTTTTCCTTTTTTGAGCATACTACGATAAAATACAACTATTCAGCTTCAAAATAACACCACAACAAGCATCCTATCATAAAAAGTATATGTACACTGACCGATCAAAGAAAAAGATTGCAAAGCGAATATGCAGCCGAGACTAAAATAAAATTGTGCATCTCTTTCCTTTCCCTTTACCGTAAACTAAAATGCAAAAATTACCATAATGTATATATCATTGTAAAGGTAACTTATAGTTGTTTTGAATGGTTGAAACCAGATTTACATATGTTTATTAGATTTTTTTTGCCAAATATTTATCTACAGCAAGGTACAAAATTTTTGGTTCTCACCTAACTTCAATTCGTCATTTTGACATTTTATTTTCTTTGTTCTTATTTTAGCATACTACGATAAAGTACAACTATTCAGCTTTAAAATGACACCAAAACCAGCATTCCATCATGAAAAGTATTTGCACAGTTGGATCGAAGAAAAATATTGTGCCGAGATGATGTGGGTCAGCTTGAGAGTGGCTGACTCTAGCACAGACAATGTGCCCAGCCCAGAAACCTGATAGGGTTAACTGACAGTCTGGTCATACTTTCAAGGGATAGCATAAGACAGAAAACGATCATGTATAATTCAAGTAAAAATGGATGAAGGTGTTATGGCACTGGTAAGATCACCATACCTGTATTAACCATTAATACAATGGGAGTGTTTTGCTCTGGCTATCACCAAATGATTCCCCCCCCCCCCCAGCTATGGGACATATACTTAAAGAGGGTAAACCTTATATCTAACACCTTTTTCAATACAAATACAGGTACATTGCGTATTTTATTTTGGCTACTGCCAGACACTCTCAATTAGTTTAATGGAGACTTTTGTTGTGAAAGGATTAAAAACTATACAGTCAAGGTATAACAGCTTTTAGTGAATTCTGATAAAATTTTGGTGTGCTAAATGAACACTGAAAAAACAAGCATTGTAATCTAATGCAATGGGAACAATTTAAGCAATATACGTTAGTAAATTCCTTACCCATTTTAGTGCACAACAGATTTAGGGGGATTTGTGCTTCAACCACCAACTACCAAAACAATATATGTGAGGCAGACAATGAAGTACTGATGTTACTTGCTTTCGAAACACAGGGGTTAAATCAAAGATAATTAAAAGGTTCTCATACAGCACAGTCAGGTTTCATTATACACCTGTTTGCCATGTGATTAATGGATAGAAAGATGACCTAAAAGTTATACCCAGTTCTGCGATAACGATGGCAAAATTTCCTCACGTGATAACTGTGGTGGCCACGTTTGACAATCCCGTGCATACATGGTACCTCCCATGCATGCAGACAGTCAGATACTTTGAGCCAAGATGGCCGTTCAGCATTTACATTGGCTATGATGATCTCCCTTTTGTTCCCTTTTATACATGCAAGACCACTGAAACACCATTGCTATTGCCAAATAACATTGCAAGTGCATAACAAACAGTGCAGTGTATTACATTAAGTGAAGTAATTGTGAATTACTGAAACTTGTGACTTTACAATACCTAGCAAGGATGCTACCCCTAGTTGAAAGCATGGTGCTACTAAGGCAACGAGGACAAGTCTCAAAAGGGTAAAGCTTTTTGAGATTTTTGGTTATCTCATCATAAGCCCCCTCACTATCCTCACTGAATCCATGCTATATCAACCTCACTATACAATAACTTGCTATGCGATGCGTTTTCGCTTCTTACATTATCGCTGTATAGTAAGGCATGACTGTGTTTTGCAGTTAGGGGAGTGACACAAGGGACAGCCAAGCGTGTGCGGGTCATACTCAGTCAGTCTCCTGTCATGGAAGCTTGCCCATAGACTTTTACCTCAAGGGCAGTGTGGAAAAAGTCAAAACCAGAGAAAAAAATAAAGTAAATAATATCAGTAGTAGTTAATATAAGAGAGAGAGAGAGAGAGAGAGAGAGAACGTGTGTGGTGACAATGTGGCAACTAAGCCAGTGGTATGGGGTCTCAGGCGGACCTGCCCAAACTGCCTTGATAAGACAGAAGGCCTATTACTGACAGGAAAGGTTTACAATATGGCCAATAGTTCAAGACAGCCAATATTCATTTGAGAGGACTAAAAGTGCTCACAGTATGATTTGTACTAAATCTTGTTCAGTGGATATCTAATGGCATTATATATCTTCACAGCTATATTTCAATTTTATGTGAGTTTATACTGCATACCTTGATACTGTATAGATAAAGATTAAATATTTTCAATCAATAATAAACAACAAAGAAGAAGGAGGAGGAGGAGGAAGAGGAGGATATTTATTTACCTTTCGTTCAGTCTGGCGGCTGAATCACCCTGATACCTGACCTTTTGTTTGATGTATCTTTGATGGTTGTTCAGTATGCTCAAAGGAGTGAATGTAACCAAAGTTCAGATTAATGGGGATTAAAATAGTGAAGGTTTACTCCAAATTTGATGCTAAAACCATCCAAGGACTGACATTCTTCCATCAAAACATATCCCTGTCATGTAATGTGATGGAGACAAACAATGATGGTACAGAACTGGATGGTAACACTATATTCCCTTGGTTAATTTATTGTGTAAACAAATAGCTGATTAGCTAAACAGATATCAGTATCAACTAGTGAAATTGTGGATCAAAATCCTACAGTCAAATACGATACTGTATGTGAAAAGATTTTCAAGGACAAAAAGTGTTTGTGAAACTGTGGGATATCTCCACTTCCTGGAGCTGGTGGCATAAAATTTAAAAGTGGATATTATCATTGTGCAGCAAAAAGGTTAATATTTATCACTAATTTATGATGAGTTGTGCTTTAAGTATAGTCCTGCTAATCAATAAAATATTCAACATGTTATGAAAATGAATTAACAAAACTCTACATGCATACAGTAATCAGATACAGGTCTCCTTCATTTTACGCTGTATCGTTTTATGATACTTCACATTTACGATCCTTATTCTTTAGTACCAAGTGTTCATTTTACAATTGAGCTCCCTCGCATTTACGATTGGACGTGTGAAAATCCCGTGCTCACAGGCAGATCAGCTGAGAGTTGCATGGCATACCTGCCCAAACCTCCACCTCCACAACCTCTCATTCTCCTGATTCATGCACCCCTGCCACCCAAACCTCCACCACCCCTGCTTCCTCCCTCTCCACCTCTTGTGTTGACGAGTGATGGGCTTTGGCCCAGGATGTCTCCTAGCATCGGAGGAGACATTAAGGTATTACGTCCTCCAGTCTCGAGGGGGACCGACTAAGGGTGGACAAAGCTACAGTATAGTATGAAGGTACATAACAGTACATTACAGTACAGTACAGCTGTATTTCATGTTGTTTTTGTTATTTCATGTCTTTATGTTTGCAAATGTACATACATACGTGATTCAGATGCACTACAATACATAAAACATCATCATTATTATTGCATATTAGATCACTTGTATGGGTCTTGGGTTCCTTATACCTGAGTCCAGGAACGCATCCCTATTTTTACCATTAAACCTTAATTTCGCTTTACGATATTTTGGTTTACGATTGCCTTTCTAGGAACGCATACCAATCGTAAAACGAGGGAGAGCTGTATACAAAATTCAACAAGCAAGCTCATAAAGATGTCTCAAAAGAACTATCAAACGAACCTGTCATATATAACCTGTAAAAAACAAAACAACATTATCCTATATAATATTACAAATACTTTCTTCAAACAATGAGCTATAATTATTCAGTTAGCTGACACTCGTAAGTATATTGCACTGACATCTAGCTAGATGCCATTACCTAATTTGGATACCTATGATACTTCCTCCTGAACCCTTAATGCTGCTGTATCAAATCACAAAGGCCTGTCGTCATGAGCTTTCTTTGTGTAATAATGAAATATCTGTACATTAACCCTCTGGTACATCCAAATGAAACACCTACATCTAATTACATTCTTTCCCACATGGAATCAGCCATAAGTGGTGCATCTGGGATTTGAGAAACATTAGAATATAAACATTTTCTCCTGACATGCATCATACTTCATTATGTAGTCCTTTCTTTAATTATCTTTGACAAACGGCAAATTTTTCATAACACTGATAGTTAGTAAATGTTAGTAAATTCTATCTACCTACCTACTGCCAGATGCCTAATCCCGTAAGGGGTGGTCACAAACAAATCGCCTCCATGTTACTCTGTCCCCCACCATTTCACTGCCCTGCTCCCAGCTCACACACCTCTATCATATACCTCTCCACTCCATCCCTCCATCTCATCCTTGGCCTTTCCTTTCCTCTCTCCCCATCCACCTCACTCACATACACTCCTTGTCAGTCTCTCACTCTCCATCCTCTCCACATGGCCAAGCCACCTCAGTGCGTTTCTCCTAGCACTTCCTATCACATCCACATCCACACCACAACACTCCTTCACTTCCTTATTTGTCAGTCTGTCTCTCCATGTGTCTCCACATGCTCCTCTCAAATAACTCATTTCCAACGATCTCACTTCAGTATGTAGAGTTAGATCTCATAGTCACAGTTTAATATGTAACAAACAGCCTCGAAAGGACTATAAAGTCTGTTGCCGTTTGCTTTCCTTAATACTCCTTTGTACTCATGACCTCTGTCCCTCCAAGGTCCGAGCTTCACTTCCATATGTTAGAGTTGGTATCACAACATTGTCATGCAGTAACTTTTTCACTTCCATGCTCACTTCCCTATTTCTTAACATTGCTTTCAAAGAACCAGCAACCTTTCTTTCTTGTTGTACCCTTTCAAAAACTTCACCCTCTAAATTTCCATCCTTACTCATTACATTACCCAAGTACTTAAACACACTCACATTTTCAATTTCCTCCTCATCCAACCTCACTGTACATTCACTGACTTCATTTCTCTCGAAGATCATAACTTCACTCTTCCCTACATTCACCTTCTGATTTTGTTTCTTACACACACTCCCAAACTCATCCACTAAACCTTGCAGCTCCCCTTCATCTTCACTTAACAACACAGCATCCTCTGCAAACAACAGTAGAGGGCGTTTCCAAACACTGCTCTCTCTCATTAGGGCTGTTCCAACATCCACTGCCCTACCTCATATCTCTTTTATAACCCCATCCATATACAGATTGAACAACCATGGAAGCATGACACACCCCTGTTTCAATCCAACCTTCAAACAGAAAAATTCACTCAGTTCACATTCCACACGCACTGCAGCCTAGGCACCCTCATACATACTCCTCATGGCATTCAACAACTTCCCTTTTACTCCACATGAGGCGCTCCGAGCCAGAGGGGCGACCGTGCATTTTGCTTATTTTTGGTAATTAATTGTTAAACTTTGACATGGCTAATTATACAATGGTAAAATTATACTTCTATGCATTTTACTGTTTAGCCTGAAAGTACTAGCCAAGATGATTAAAATGGTGATAAATATGACAGGTTCAAAGTATATTACAGTTTGTTAATTAAATGTCAAAGCAAATAAGCAAAATGCACGGTTGCCCCTCTGGCTCGAAGCGCCTCATATATTCTTATTATTTTCCAAACTCCTTGTCTATCCACTCTGTCATGTGCTTTCTCCAATGAAGGCTGGATACAATTTCTTTTCTTTCTCTAGGAGCTTTTCCACTAAAAACCTAAGGATGTGCATTCTCCACACCCATGAAGGCCACTTACAACTTCTCTAGAAACTTTTCCAGTAAAGACCTACGGGTGTGCATTCTCCAAGTCCATGAAGGCCACTTACAACTTCTTTCCCTTCTCTAGAAACTTTTCCACTAAAGACTTAAGAATGAATATCTGATTTACACAATCTCCTTCCTAAAACCTCCCTGCTATTCTCCAACTAATTCCTGTTATTTCTCTAACTGTCAGTAAGTATCCTACCATACACTTTTCCTAGTACACCAAGAAGATAAATGCCCCTATGATTATCACACATTTCTTTTTCCCTTTTTCCTTTGTACAGGGAAATAATTATACGACTTCCAATACTCAGGGTCTCTATCTTCCTCTCAGGCCAATCTGCACATCTTCCTCATCCATTCTACTACTACCTCTCCCCTATGCTTCAGCATTTCACTAAACACTCCATCAATTCCTAGGGCTTTCCCCATTTTGACTTTCTTCACTGCTTCTACAACTTCCATCCTACTGATCTGTTCCTCTCTTCTCACATCCCTTCGTCTCCTAGTCATTCCCCAGCCACTTATACTCACATTATTCTCAATCTCGATGTTCAAAAATTCCTTAAAGTGTTCTCTCCATCTGCTCACTTTCTCTCCCTTCTCCACAAGTAATCTACCATTTTTATCTTTCACTCCCTGACTAACTTCTTTGACACCCTGTCTAAGTCTACCTCTTTTCAGAAAATTTTCTTACATTCCCTCCACTTTACACTCAAATTCCTTCAAAACTGCTCATCCTCTCTCTTCTTACTCTCTCTTACTAATCTTTTCACCTCTCTCTTCCTCTCTAACTCTCTCTTTCGTCTCTCACCTTCTTCCACACCTGTTTCTCATCCACTCCCCATATGCTTTCTTCTTTTGTGCCACAGCCTGTCTCACCTCTTCATTCCACCATGCTGTTTCTTGCACCCCCTTTCATCTTCTCTTCACCCCACACACCACCTCACATGCTTCATAGATTTCTCCTGTGAATATCTTGCACACACCTTCCACGTCCCCGATCTGCTCCAATCCACATTTACTCAATCGCTCCTCCACTTCCCTCTTATATTGTGCCATTTTTCCATCCTCTTGTAACGTTTACACCCTCCTTGTATGAACTACTTCCTCCCGTCATTCCCTTCTTCTATTCTTCCATTTCATCTGAATGCTGATTCTCACCACCACCAAGTAGTGGTTGGAAAAAAAAAAAAAAAAAAATCTTATATTCTTATAACTCTTATGCCACAATGACAGCAACTTTCCTAACGCTTTCCACTAGTATTTTAAAACAATATGGCTAATAAAGTTTTTGATTTCACAATTATCTCAAAAGTATAATTGTTTAGTTTGTTCATTTATAAGGGCTCCAACATGCTTGCATGCGCTGGCCTTAGTCACCTAATGGCAGCTCTCCGTGCTGCTTGATCTCTAGCAGACTCCCTGTTCAGTCCTTTATCCCTGAGGTCACATACTATAACTTGTTCCAGGTCTTTTTCAGTCTGCCTCTCACAACCCAACCTCCAACGTTAACACTTCTCAATTTCCGCACCCAATTGTCATCCCCCATCCTCTCCACATTCACACACCATCTCAATATACCTCTCCTTATCACAAAACAAATACACTCTGGTCCGATCCTTCCTCTTAACTCTTCTATCATAAACCTAGCCCCTTCAGGCTTCATATTCAAGAATGCACTGCACATCCATCGTTGTCATTTCTGTATATCTGAGCCTGTGAATATCCTCTTACTTTATTGCCCAGGTCTAAGGCTAACAAAATTTTCAAAACCACTTTTAAAAAGCTTATATGAAATTCTGTTTCTTTTGATGTCACAAAATTGTATCCTTCCTAGGTCAAAGTTGCTAAAATTATAAGCTGAATATTTGTGCGAAAGCATGTTTTAAATTCTCAATACAAAAGCCTTTTTGGCAGGGTGGGGGGATGGTGGCTTCATATGCAAAAATGGTATATTGCTACATCTCCTAATTGGTGCTGGGGAGAGGGAGGATCAGTAACCTTGGAAATTAATAGGTTGGGTATTTACCATTGGCCTTATGGGCACGTGTAAAGTTCCATAACCAAGGGAGCTGACGGAGGACCTACGACCTTGAAACAGCAGTAGGTTTTGGCATTTACCACAGGCCTACCATTTGTGTACTGCTGCAGAACTGAAGGTGGCTTGATTACTAAGATACAGCTCCCACAAGCCATGGGGATGGGAAGGACCTACAAGTCTGAATATCTATTGCTAAGTTAGGCATTTACCACAGGCTCATTTGTCTGCAAAGTTGTACAACCGGAGGAGGCACAGTTGCTGAGAAACAGCATCCATAAGCTGTGATGCATGGTTGGATGGAGAGCATGGAGGAGATACATAACCTTAAAGCTTGGCCTTTATCATAGTTTACTATGTGTGTCAGACATGGGGTCTATTACTGGGTTTCTATTACTATTAATTTCAATTGCTCTCTATTATATCACTATTATAATTACTTTAGTGGTTATCTATTACTATTACTATTACTTGGTCATCTATTAGCATTACTATTACTATTAATATATTATTTATGATAACGGTATTAAATTGAAAATGGTTTTTATTTTCATTATCGTTGGGAGGCTGTTCCACTGAATGCACAAGTGTGTCTAGATCACCTGATGGCCTGTTGACCACTCTCCACTCTGCACGGTCTACTGTGGTGTACCTGCAGATTGGATAGCAGCCAACAGGTAACCAAGGCGAGAAGGCTGTAGTAGTTGTTCCCTAGGCAGTCTGACTGAACAGCTCCGAGAGAAGGCTGTTTTTATTGATTATGGTAAACGGTATTAAAGAAATGTCTGTAATGGGAAAGTAATATACAATTATCTATTACTTTGCCTTCTATTACTATAACAATTTATATTACAGCCAGGAACTTGTGATCTATTAATATTACTATTACTTTGAAAACCCTGTAATAGTCTATTACTATCACTATTACATATTACTATTACCCCATGTCTGATGTGTGCATAGTTGCAAAAGCAAAGGGAGCCTTGTTACTGAAGTATGGTATACACAAATGCAGATATGCACTGGCAGTAGGTCACTAAAACCACAGTGTCAGTTTGTTTACATGGAGATAAAAAATGCTTGCCAGTGAGGTATACCCCTGTACCAGAGGGTTAAGAAAGAAAACATACTTAACAACTTCAAAAGCAGAGACAGATTACCCAAAAATGTAACACATTCAGAAAATGAGTTTAAATGCATCTAAAGAATATATGATACAATATCTTGCAAAAACCGATGTTTTCAGGAGCCACACTATATAACTTTTTATGCTCTCTTTAATATAAAACTAGGATTATAACCTTTCACCCTTTGTAACAATGCACTCCTAAGACTCATTACATGACATACATACTATTAAAACACACAAATATGCATGCATGTGTGCATGTGTGTGCATGTACACACACACACACTTACATTCTGCTGTAACCAAGAGTATGATAATTCCAGCACTAAATAATGAATGCCCTGAATAAATGGTTATTAGTATGCCTTATAAAGGCAAATACAACTCCAATCATATTTTATAAGTATTGCTTTTCTGTTACTTAAGACTGACTTGCGATATACAGTAACTGCAGAGAAGTTCTGAGCAAAACACTACAGTTCATACTGATAATGGTCATGCCTTTCAAGACATTTTAAATTTCACTTAACAGTTAAAAGTCCTGGGCCTGGATTCTAATAGCCATCCTTTAGTGGGATAAAGAGTATTTGACCAAATCTAGGCATGACACTGAGAGTGGTGTCCATATCCCGCTTCAATTGTATCTATGGATTTACACACATTAATTAACTGTGTGAATTACGAATGAGATGAAACCATCCATCCATCATCCAATCATACGTTGCCCCATGAGAAGCGTAGGAGCCCAGGGCTAGGCAAGTTGGTCCTGACATTTACGATGAGAGTGACCAGCCTCACTCATCCCTAAGTGGCATTATGTGAGCAATAACTCCAACCACCCCTTGGATATAAACCTTCACCGACGCAATCCAATTGGAGCACCGCAATTACCCACTAAACCACCAAGGCGGGAGGTGGTGGCCCAATCGGTAGAGAGTTGGCCTGCAGTCCTAACGGACCCAGGTTCAAATCCTGCTGGGGCAGGGAACAGTTTAAGGATTTGAATTTCATAAATATCAGACTTTACTGATCTACCAGAAGAACCCCAGACATGTCGTAAAAATACCCCCGCTAATACCAATACACCAGTCCTATATGAGACAACCCTAGCATGTATTCAATACGGACGGTGGGTGTTAGCACTGAAGTGGTGACATGTAGAGGTGCACGGTATGTAGGAGGACTACTGGGTCTTGAAAACAGGCTGTGAAGCCTATGCCCAGAGTCGGTCACATAAAAAAAAAAGCACCATAATTTGGTTTTATGGATACCACCCAGCATAATAAATGGTATCCTGGTGTAAAGGAAACCATTCGGCTTGTCACTCAGTGTACAGTCACCCATAGGCAGAAGGAACAGGAAAGAATGAAGGAAAGAAAGACAAAGGAGGGAGTGTCAAGTTACCCGTAGGCAGAAGGACGAGGAATGAATGAAGTAAAGAAAGACAAAAGCGGAAGGAAAGGAGGGAGGAGAGGCAAGGACAGACACCAGAGAGCGGCACTACATCGAATCAGTGGATGGTGAGCGTCCCCACCTAGCATCATTAAAATAATTTCATATCTGTTAAGGATATATATTTCTTGCTAATCTGGTACATGATCATTTGAAAATAAATGCAGCTACGTAACCAAAATCTTTTGTTTTAAACCGACAGACCTGAACAAAAAAATATTTTGAACACTTCCTACACGCAGAACTGAGGTTGGTTAAGTGGAAAACTTATGATGACTGATAGGAGATATATTTGCAACTTGTACCAATGCTCCATCTTGCTAGATCACCCTTCAAATTGCTTTGTTCTTCTTGTTTAATATATTCCCAATTTTTATCATCCACATATATGAATAACCAATAATTCTGAACTACAGTTGCAGTGTGCGAGTCTGATGGTGTCATTGGAGTGCCTTGGCAACCTACCTGTCAACTGTGCATTCGATTTCGAGTACAATATGATATGCATGTGATTCGTGTATATTTGTGTACAATAATATGATTCGTGTACATTGTAATATGATAAGAAATCGGACACACTGTTGACTGACAGGCTGCCAGGGTATGACAATGACACCTTCAGAATGGCCTGCTGCAACTACAGTCAGACAAATGCAACATATGGCACTGTAAAGCTCTGCAAGAGTTAATCACATGTCAACAAATATCAGCCTGGGGTGTACTATTACTGGCTAGTAACCATATGAAAACATCAGCCAGAGGTATATTATCATTGGCTTATAACCATACAAAAATCACTGATTACTAAGGTTAATGATGTCAGCAAAATTATCATGTAAGGTCTGTTAAAAATGCCTGAGAAATTCCACCTTGGAGGATTTCCTCCATCATCTATAACCTCTGATTTCTGATATATTGTGTCTAGCATGATAGTAGATCCAGGTCCAAGACTTGAGTATTTACTTTTACTAGTAATACCCTGATAATTTTTTTTTCCCCTAACATATAAAAGCACTTCACTTCTTACCAGCACAAAATGTTCTAAATCTACAACTTCAACTAAGTATTTTTGGAGCAAATATCATCACACACAGTCACTTGCTAACTAGGAGAGTTCCTTGGTCAATAAATCTGCCACTTTTAATAGATCCAGAGACAAATACAGTCTGAAATACTTCACTATACTGTCAATGAAGTGGCTATCACCACTTGTGATGGATTATTTGAGCTAGTATAGAAATACTGCAGTTCTGTCATTTGTCCACTTACATAAGTACGTTCAGTGAAAACACCTCATATGACTAGAGAAATTCATATCTGACTAGCAAATGATCACAACCATAAAATATGCCTGCTTCACCTGACTAGATCTGAGACTCCATTGTCAGAGTACAAGTATTGAAATCTGTCACTTTCAGAACAGCCACTTTGCACTTAAAACATTAAAATGTTCTAAACTACAGCTGGGGTTCAGATACCTGTGGTCAAACCCAAGATTCTCATTTAAACGTTTCCTAAAATATTGCACTTCCAGCCTTTATGGATATAAATGATATTCTAATAGTACTACTTATATACAAATTGACAAGACACTCACAGCACCCTAATATACACTCTTCCTTTTGCCTGTAACAAACTTCTTTCATAATGCAACACACGGTAACAAACTTAGATTCAACTCAAGAGTTTAAACTGTTGGCTCACCTCTACAATCTGAGGCAAAACATATAAAGTGACCAAGTCAGCGGGTAAGTCTTCAGTTCAGGTGTCACTACAGGTAATAATAATTAAACTCCTACATACGAAGGAGTGTACAATAACGAAAATTATGCACCATTACAAAAACACCTGTATATTCTACTATAAACATACTGAAGTGCGAGGCAGTGAACTCACTTGGCCATTATTTTGTCTGCAGCTACATGTGATCTGTTTTACATAAAACAGCTTAAAACTGTAGTTTCAAGACTATAGAGAAGTTTTACAAGCATCCTGGCTAAATCCCCCAAGAATTCAATTTTGTTTTTAACTAAGAGTTCATGTAAATATAGTACAGTGGAGTCTCTTTTATCCTAAAATCATGGGACTTTCAAAGTTTCTTTTAATCAATTTTTTGGATAAAAGATACTGTAATACTGTAATACACAAGATACAAGGGAACAGTATTGTACTCACCCAACACCCATTTCTGGCGATGTCTAGCCCACCACCAGCACCAGCACCCCAAAAGCCACTCAACCATCACCAAAACAATACACTGTAGTAACTACGTATGTACCTGAACTTTTGTAAGCGTAATAGAAACTGTCAACTTAAATAAATCTTCACTCAAATAAACTTAAATAAACCTTCACCAAAACAATTACGTAATTCACTGTAAGCAATTCGAACAAATAAAGTCTTAAACCTAATTGTTTTTTCATATTTTCTGTTTCCTTATTAAATCATTTCCACATCATCTCCCACATCATCCAAATCTTCCAAGGTGGTGGATGAGGGTTGGTGCAACCAATGCTCGCTCTAGTGAGTAGCGGAGCAACTGTAAATTAACGCTAGTGGAGCAAAACAAACCCGCCGTGTTTGAATTTTCGGATAGATTTAAGATTTTTGTGGTTAATCGAAATGAGAACGTTTTAGTAAAACTTATGGTTAATGGCACGTTATGGTTAAAAGAATTTTGGATAAAAAGACTCCACTGTGCTGTATACAGTTCTGCACTTATGCAAACTGACAAAAGGCTTATTAACAGTCACAAGTCATATCATTCATTGTACTTAGTTACTGTAACCTCAACTATCTTGCAAAGGCAAAGTAAATCATAAACACATTTGCTCTGCTCAACACTAATGGCAAATCTGGATATATATGATAACATCTTTGCATTTCTTAGCTTCATGTGAGTTACCTGGTTGCTGTTTTATCTTGAAGTGAGAATTCATGTCCTTCATCAATTATCTGCACTGTTCAATAGTGATTAAAGTAAGGGAGCATTTCTGATTTCCTGTAGCCAATAACACACACAATTTACTTTCTGCGAGAGCCATTTCATATGAACATACAATATGAAGAGAGAGACAGTGTGTGTGTGTGTGTGTGTGTGTGTGTGTGTGTGTGTGTGTGTGTGTGTGTGTGTGTGTGTGTTTTACAAAAAAAAGTTAGATCACTATTTAATCACAATAATAGTTATTTCTACCTCCATTAATGATCCAATCTTATTGTGGGCCTTAGTAAGTTACGGTATCTTACATGACTAATTTTTTCTATACAGATTATCCAGCTCTGCCCACGATGAAACATGCAAGCTTCATACAAAAAGGTCAAGAACTGTGCGTGGCAGCTGATCTGGATTAAGTGGCTGAGTCTGACTTGCACTATCCTCCCATAAATCTTCTAAATCATCACACTCTGATGCTGATGCTAGGGGAGCACCACTTCTCCCCCCAGGATCATAATACAGTGTGTCATCTGTGCTTGTACCACCTACTGTTCCTACACCACCCTTGAACCCTCTCTCTGACAGTAATGCAGCCTTACTGGGATGTATAGGCTGACCTGAAGGAGTCCCGTATATCCTGAAATCATCCTCAAGAACTGCTGCAGAGCCACGGGGAGTTTTCTTGGGGGGAAGGGAAGGTGGTGCTTCCCCAGCTGCTCTGTTGATATTGGTATTACCATCACCTGAGGCAACTCTGGTTTGGCCCATAACAAATTCAAGGTTCGAATAGCATGAGGCATAGGATGGGTCACCATATAAGGCATCAGGAGCAAGGAGAGCAGCAGTGGGGTCAGGCTGTCCAGTAACATCCTCATAAACTGCTAAGCCATCACCTACTGCAGACAACAAATCATTGACACTACCCTGGCTCAACACATCATCTAGGACATCTGCATCCGAGTACACACTAGTATCATCTGACCAAAATTGTGAAGGCCGAGACGGCTGTGAGGGACCTGATTTGGGCGAACCTGCACCACCAAGCTTACGTTTCTCCAGGGTGGCTGTAAGTCTCTGCCTAATATCATCCACACTCTGATCTGGGGACAGCAAGAGAGGGGGAGGAGATGAACTGCCAGGGTGAACAACAGCTGAAGGTGATGCTCCTGGTTTCGGTTGTTGAGATACTAATGGGGGTGATCCGGTTGGTGGTGGACGTGCAGCTGTTTGCAGACTGCCGACTTTTAGGTCGCCAGGGGGATGAGGACGGGGCTTAGTATCCTCTAAGGTGTCAAGGAAGTCAGGTGAACGAAGTGGAGACATCACCTTTGGGTTCTTGCGCTTAAGTATCTCCCCTTCACTAACACCCTGAGGTGTTCCAGATGAAGATGCTGGAGTATCAAGCCCTAGAATGCGTTGGAACAAACCATAATTGTTCTTTAGTCTTTTAAATGAGGTGAAGGGCCTACCTGAGTCGAGAGGCAGGTACTGGAAGGGTCGGGGCTCACTGGTGCTCCTGTCCGATGGCCTAAACAGCTGCACATACACCTTGACTGGGTTCTCCACCTAAACATATAAACAAGTACTTATAAACATACAAAAACAAAAGAAAACTGTTTCAGGGTGTTCCACACCTTCATAAACAACAATATAACAGAACTTCCATGAAGCTCAAAGTTGTTTCAACTAAGCTCTCCCATCATCATCCTACTTTCATCCTCAGATATTCAGGACAGACATACCAACACAGATGCACTGGATCAATGCAAATACAGTGAGCATCAAAAAGAAAAATAAATAAATGGATAAATCATATACTGTATATAAAAAGAAGAGTACTCTGGAAAGAAAAATTATGAAAATAATTACCACGACTTCATAATCGTATACAGTACCAATACTGTATCTTCAGACACATTTTTTACATGGAGAAAAACATTTAAAATAAAAGAAATTGAGGGTTTTATACTGAGTTCTATGGGTGGTAACTTATTCAAGACATTTTCCTTAACTTCCTCAAATTACCTTCCATTTGCTTCAGTACAGGCCTTGAACTCTTAATGCACAATGTTGAAAATGGCCCCCCTCCCCCTCCCCCTTATCTTAAAATAAAATGGGGCATGCATCTCCACTGGCAGGCCCCCATGCCCCAAAATAAATCAAGTTGGAATCCACATCCTAACAGCAAATGAGAATCACCTTTTTTAATGGTACCTGCAAGATCCACTCTGCCTGTTTACCATTACTGTGGTACTGGTGAAGGATGCCCTTCCCATCGTGGCACCAATATAGCCAAGTGACTATTGCTCGATTACAGAACCATCCCTCAACTCCTTTCCTATCCTCTGGAAAGAGGATGGTGGACTGTAAAATATTACAACGCCAATCTGTAGCCGACCAGTTTCACATTTGTATGAGCCTGGGTCGCTACAAACTGATGGGGTCAACAGTATGATCTAATGGAGATGCACCTGAGTAGATCCAATACAGGTGCTTGTGAGCCTAGGTGCATCTGCATTGGAACATGCAATTCGGCTCCTTTGGTCAGAGTTGATTCAGCACATTATTATTATCATTATATGTGGTAGGTGGGGGTGGTCACCATCCACTCACTCAATGTACAGCTGCTTTGGGTGTCTGCCCTTTCCTCTCTTCCTTCCTTTCTCTTCTGTCTTCTTTTCCTTCATTCTTTCTTCTTTCTGCCAATGGGTGACTTTACACTCCCTCTTCTGTCTTTCTTTCCTTCACTCTTTCTACTTCCATCTGCCTATGGGTGACTCCACACTGAGTGACAAACCAAATGGTTTCCTGTACACCAGGAAACAATTTGCTATGCTGGGTAGTAACCATATAACCAAATTATGGCACCTGGTGGTTTAGTGAGTAATTAAGGCACACCAATCAGATTAAGCCTGTGCAGATTCATATCCAAGGGCTGCTTGGGGCTTATTGCTCATGTAATGCCACTCAGGGATGAGTGAGGCTGGTCACTTTTATCATAAGTGTCAGGACCAACTTGCCTAAACCCAGGCTCCTACACTCCTCTTCGGGTGGCACAGGACTGGATGATGGAAGGATGGATTATTATCATTATACCGTCAAATAAGAAAGTGAAAATTTTAATATTCCTAGCATGCACAACTGTCTTATAAGTTTGAGGCAAGGAAAGGAAGAGGGTGGAAAGTTATTATCGAATGAGAAAAAATATACAGTATAAATATATTTCATTCCATGCATCATCTAATCCAGTGTTGCCCCACGAGGGGCATAGGAGTCCAGGACTAGGCAAGCTGGTCCTGTCATTTAAGATGAAAGTGACCAGCCTCAGTCATCCCTGAGTGGCATTATGTGAGCAATAAACCCCAACCACCCCTTGGATATAAACCTGCACCAGCTCAATCCAATTGGAGCCCCTTAATTGCCTACTACATTGCCAGGCACCATAATCTGGTTATATGGTTACCACCGCATAGTAAATGATTTCCTGGTGTACAGGAAACCATATGGCTTGTCATTTAGAGTCACCCGCAGACAAATGAAAGAGGAGAGAATGAAGGAAAGAAAGACAGAAGAGGAAGGATGTAAAGAAGGAAGAGAGGAATGGGCAACTACCCAAGATCAGCACTACATCGTGTGAGTGGATGGTGAGTGCCCCCACCAATCATACTGTAGAATACTGGAAGCTCTAGGTAAAATCCGCCTCCAGTTAATTCCGCAAAGATGTACAGTAAGTGTTTGCATAAAAAAAACTGGGTAATCTGGTCACTTTCTCGCTGCAGTAGTAGTAGAACAGGCAGTAGAATAACCCTGGTCTGATTGGCCGGCAGACCCATCAGCTGCAGGCATGCAACTGCCCCTGCAGAAGAGTCCCGTACAGTGAATCGATGTTCCCTTGTGACAGACAGCACCTCACCCCAGCGAGGTACGGGGAAAAGTGTGGAGATTTGGTTCGTGGATGGATGCTGCATTTGCAACTCTCCACCCAGTTAGAAAGGCAGCACAGTAGGCGCCACATCACCTCGTTACTTGCTTATATGGTTACCTCTCAGCATTGTAAATAATTTCCCAGGTTGCAGGAAACCATTTGACTTGTCATTCGGAGTACAGTTACCTAAAGGCAACACAACACTGAGTGAGCAGATGATGGGCACCCCCACCTACCACAACTTGATCTCTCTATCAGTATAAACAAAATGGGTTTCTAGATCCCTAATATCCATCTTTCAGGTGCCGTTCTGAAAATGCATGGACTACAACACCTGGACAGCATACAGTACTTCTGTTTTTGGACTGCAAAGAAAACATAATTTAGAGGAAATGGAAACCCCAAGAAAAACCTCCCTTTACTGTGGTTTGAAGTTTGCAACTGCTTGCATTGCAAATGCTGGGGTGGGATCACCACATCCTTACACCAAGATCCAGAGAGAAAATTTCCTAATACCTACTTCTTGTAAAACATGCATTAAGAATGTACAGGTACAGTACACCTCGATATGCAATACTCCGGTTTAACGATGGGTTTTGATTTTTTTTTACCGATTTTGATGATATTATACACTAAAATTGTGTTTAGGTTGATTTATAAACTGTTTTTAGACTTTGATTAATGTGTTTTAGCCACAGGTGGGGTGAACATTGACATTTTGGGGTACACTTTACTAAGCCTGATTTTTTCCAGACTTATATTTGACAATTTTCAGATTTTATTTGTTGGTTTTAGTGAGTTATTTACAGGTGTCAGGCTTAGGTTGGCTTCTTTTATAGCTGTTGGGCCATTTAGATTGGCTTTAAGCTTGTTTTTGGGCTCATTTGGGTGGATTTTGGACTTGGCTGGGGGGAACCCAAGGTTGAAAAACGCATCCAATTACTTTACACGCTAAATCTGCCCTTATATATGATACCCTGCCTAACGATGGGCTTTTACCTAACCAATTGCATCATTAAACCAGGGTATACCTGTAGATAAAAACCTTTTTAATATATGGTATTACCTACTACATAGTGGCAGGTGGGGGTGCTCACCATCCACTCATTCAATGCAGTGCTGCTCTCGGGCACCTGCCCTTTCCTTCCTTCCTTCCTTCTTTTCTGCCTTCCTCTTCTGTCTTTCTTTCCTTCATTCTTTCCTCTTTCTTCTGTCTGCAGGTGACTCTACACTGAATGAGCAGCCAAATGGTTTCCTGTGCACCAGGAAACCATTTACTAAACTAGGTGGTAACCATATAACCAAATTATGGCGCCTGGTGATTCAGTGGGTAATTAAGGTGCCCCAATCGGATTGAGCCTGTGCAAGTTTATATCCAATAAGTGGTTGGGGTTTATTGCTCACATAATGCCACTCATGGATGAGTAAGGTTGGTCACTCTCATCTAAAATGCCAGGACCAACTTGCCTAGCCCAGGGTTCCTATGCTTCTCATGGGGAAACACAGGATTAGATGATAAGAGAATGAATGAATTACCTACTACAGTAGGAAGGCACCCAAAATGGAGAAAGCAACTTCATTCACTCACACTCTCTCTCAGATGTTTAAAATAACGGTCTACATCAAAGCAACTATGTACCATCCACAACATGGCTGCACTGATGTATGTTTATCCCAGTCACATCCCCTCTTGACTGTTTTACATCACGAGCAGACATCCTCCCATAAACCACCTCATTCCAGTTCACTGTTCCATGCAAACCTCACACCCTCCTGGATGCTCACATCTCCTGGATTCAAAATCTCTTTCACAATATCATTTCACCTTTCCTAAGCCTCCACATTCCTCTCACTCCCTCTACATTTGGTACTTATGCTACCTTTACCTCTCATCATCCACTATGTCCTTATGGTAATACCACTTTAACATATCCCATTGTCCTTTCCATTGAGCAGTATATATATATTACATCAGCCTCCACACCTCACTCTCATAGCATAATTTCTCATAATGCAAAACTGTCACCTCAAACACAGAACTTACGCACTGCATTCCACCACTTTTTTTTTTTTTTTTTTTTTTTTTTTAAAGACCAACACTCCGCTTCCAAACGGCACCAGTGGGACCACTATACTTCCATCATCATCCAGACCTCTTTTCTCACCTAAGGATGAGGTAAATTAGGTTTCAGAGAGCAAGAAAAAACCTGATAGGAGAAACTTATCACAGGTTAGCCGAATAAATGGGCCACCTCTCATTCACTCACAAGTCATGGCCTCAAATCCTGACTCCACCCCACAGACATTAACTACCACACTTACATTACATGCTTCTTGTCACTTATCTGTTAGAACCAATCTAACAACTTATCATTTCACAGGGATGAGAAGAAGTAGGCTAAACCTATCATACACTCCTCTAACTCACTAATAAATATTCAGGTGAATAGGATTCACGCAAATGAAAACACTAATGGTTCAAAAATTGGTGTACAGAGCCACATATATTATCACTGGAAAGCAAAGTTTTCCCACTGATAAATTTGGGTGGAAGACTTCTATAGAGAGAGAAGACAAAGCATATCCTGGACTATGTATCAAAGATCTCCCAAATTAGGACACTAGTTACAAAGACAATGCTTTACACTGACAATGTTATGCTTGTTTATGCAAAAACCTATCAATATACAGCCAATAAAATATCAATTCAGTACCACATCTGAATATGACAGTAGCATTTATCATGCACAAAGCAAGGTGCTAACTTACCTCCCCCACTTCAAATCATACAAGCTTCACCTGGTATAAGCAAACAAACAATAGAAAACTTTAGCCCCTATCTCCCACAATCATCACTCACCTCCAGAGACTTGTAGCGTGGTGTCTTGAAGGATATGGCCACCTGTTTGTGTACATCTGAGGCCTGGAAGTCTCCAAATGCCTCCCACTCAATCATACCATCCTTCACTTCATAAAACTTCACATGGATGTCCTCTGGGGTATCAAAGGATAACATGGAAAGGCATAAGCTATAACTGTGTGATGAAATCTTCAGTTTATTCTTAATACTGCCCAATGATTTTATTCAGCAGAGAAGAAACACCTCCCCCTGTTAGTTAAAAACAGTCTTCCTGAATCACTGATGTATTTTGTTCTTTTTTGTTTATTCCTGGCACTGCCATAAATTTTCATGCACATTAGAACCCTCAAACTGAATTAGTTAAACACAAAAATCAACATCATCACCATAATCTCTTCCCACTAACATTTTTGAGACCTGTTGGTGGTCTGGAGGGACTCACCATCCACTCTGTAGTGCTGCTTTCAGGTTCATGCCCTTTCCTCTCTTCTTTCCTTCCTCTTCTTATCTTTCCTTCATTCCCTCCTCTTCCTTCTGTCTATAGGTAACACTACACTGTGTGATAAGCCAAATGGTTTCCTGTACACCAGGAAACCATTTACTCTGCTGGGTAGTAAACATATGACCAAATTAAAGTGCCTGGTAGTTTAGTGGGTTATTAAGGCACTCCAATCGGATTGAGCCAGTGCAGGTTTATATCCAATGAGTGGTTGGGATTTATTGCTCATATAATATCACTCAGGGATGAGTGAGGCTGGTCACTCTCATCTTAAATGCCAGGACCAATTTGCCTTGTCTTGGGCTCCTACTCCTCATGGGACAACACTGGATCTGATGATGCATGAATGATTGAATTAAGAGTGCCACATGACTCTGCAGTCCATCTATTAACTCTTCATAAATTATTTAAGCCTCCAAAATTTTTGACTCCACCCCAAAGACATTCTTTCCACACTTAAGGCTTCCTTTAACCCTTGCCAAGCTGCAACCTTCATATGAGGCAAAATGGTCTGCACGGCCCTTGCTGCAAGCCTCATATGAGGTACAATTCACATTGGCTATACAACAATGACTCAGGGGAGGTAAACCACCTTACAAAGAATCAGCACAGCAGGGGTTAATTAAAAATTTTAATCAAATACACATTAGGTTCAGATGATTCTGTCAGTTAACAATCCTTGCCATCTGCATCTCCATATCCATATCATCATTTCTATCCTCCTCCATTACTTTTACTCTCCATTTTACAAACCTCACATTCTCAGAAGTTTACTCACTGTATCTATGTATCTATCCATCCATCCATCATCCAATCCTACGTTGCCCCATGAGGAGCATAGAAGCCAGGGGCTAGGCAAATTGGTCTTGGCATTTTAAGATCACAGTGACCAGCCTCACTCATCTATGAGTGGCAATACGTGAGCAATAAACCCCAACCACCCCTTGGATATAAACCTTCACTGGCTCAATCCGATTGAAGTGCTGTTACAACCCACTAAACCACAAGGCGCCAAAATTTGGTTATATGGTTACCACCCAGCGTAGTAATGGTTTCTTGGTGTACAGAAAAAACTATTTGGCTTGTCACTCAGTGTAGAGTCACCCACAGGCAGAAGGAAGACGAAAGAATGAAGGAAAGACAGAAGAGGGAGTGTAGAGTCACCCGTAGGCAGGAGAGGAAAGAATGTAGGAAAGAAAGACAGAAGAGGATGGATGGAAAGAAGGTTGGAGGAGAGGAAACGGCAGACACCCGAGAGCAGCACTACATTGAGTGAATGGATGGTGAGCGCCCCCACATACCACAGTATCTAACAATCATATTTTGGCCTTCCATACCTCCTCCCACCCTCTATGTCAACTCACACTGATCCTTTTCACCATTCAACTGATACTGACTCTATTAAACCATATTTATGCACAACCTCTTCTACAGAGATGGCATCGATATCATCTGGTGGTATGACTGCCTGACTGTAAAAATGCCTCTTGATCCCCTTCTTATCCCCCAACAGGAAGATGGTGGACCGCGGAAGAAGGGCAGCTCTGGCCTACAGTCCACCAAGTTCAAATTCAGATGAGCCTGAGGTAGCTGCTGCTGCTGCTGCTGCTACTACTACTGCTAACCTTTAATCGACAGACTTCCTTAATTCATTTGTAAAGGATCTATTTCTCATCCCAGTCAACCAATGCAACCCATATACTGTACAGGATGTCCAAAAATGGCTGGATACATTTCCTAGTGTTATAACAAAACTATGAAAAGAACTGAAACAAGTGAAATATCAACTTTACATCAACTTGAGTTTCTGGACGTACTGAGTTTTGTTTCTGTGCAATCTCTCTGAACCATTTCAATACAGCAACACCTTTTTACAGTTTACTCCTGCTTACCTCAGTCAATTATATTCAACACAGGAAAGATCTCCTGTCCTGAATGAGTTAATGAAGGCTGTATCTAATCCCTCCAGTTTGAATAAAATAATCTGCAAGGTCCAAGAATGAAACTAAATCTGTCCCATCAGCATGAAGCAATTAGGCATAAAACTCATATTGTCACAAATGCTGCAACCACAGGGCTGGCACGTGTGAGTCAACCAGTGTTGACATTTCAAAAAGCTATCTTGCCATACCCTAACATTCTACCAGTGATGCAATGAACACACACATAAACCAGAGATGATGTATAATTTAAAAGAAAGAACAATGTCATAGGCCGGGTAAATTAAAGGAAGCGATTTGAGGGATGGAGTTTTCTGTGACTGTTGGCATGCATTAAGGGATCGGTCTTGAGCTCCTTTTTGTGTGTCATGGTGCTTGAACGTCAGGGGTATGATTACAAGAGGCACACTGAAAAAGACTTGGGCGAGGTCGTACAGTGCAACCGCAGGGGTAAGGGGCTGAAGAGGGAGGCTGCCAGAAATCAAGCAGCATGGAGCGTTGCCATTAGGTGACCAAGTCTTATGCATGCAAGCATGTTGGAGACCTTATAAACGATATTGTGTATGGCTATCCTAAGAGATGAGACTAAGTCAATCATCTGAAACAATGTTTTAGGTGAAACTGATAACCAGCTGGATGTCTGCCTTGCCTCAAATGGATCTCATGTAGGAAAATTCATAAGTAAAATCAAATGTAAATGCTAATGTGACACTTTCTCCATTCCAGTACCAGTAAACTGTAAGGGAAGAGCAAGACAGTCTCAAGAAAGGTTTATTATTCAATGACTCTACACATACCAGAGCAAGTTTAAACCATTCCATGTTCATTTAGATTTTATGCTTCAGGGAAAATATATATATATATATATATATATATATATATATATATATATATACAGTATATATATATATATATATATATATATATATATATATATATATATATATATATATATATATATATATATATATATATATATATATATACACAGTAACCTCTCAAATAACACGAGGGTTAGGTTCCTGGAGAGGTCGCGTTAGTTAAAAACGCCTTTTTTAAACATTATTTTCCCATAAGAAACAATGGTATTTTGGTGGGTTACGTTCCTGGACTCTGGGAAAGTCTACCCATTGGGGAGTTATGCTACTCTAAACTTAAAAGCAACAATATTAATTTGAAGGAAAATCCACAAAAAAAACAAAAACAGTATATCTGGGGAGAAATAAACAACATTTGAGCCCTAGTTGGGCTGAAGCATCGTTTACTTCCCCCCAAATACATACTGTTTTCGTTTTTTACATGGATCTTCTTTCAATTCTGCTTCATTCACGGGATTGTGAAAGTTCCTCAACATTATTTATGCGTTAGTAGGTCATAAAAACACTACAGTAAAAGCAACATTTTCATTGCAGTAAGTAGGTCACAAACAATAACAACACAGCCTCACTTCATCTATGCATCACTCGTCTTCTGCTGCTGTCCCTCCTCACCTCGCTAACCCACCTCCCGCCGCTCCCCACCCTAAATTTGTTGTCCCTCCTTGCTCTGCTGTCTTTCCTCATCCTCTGACTCCCATGCTACTGGTAATGAAGATAACTCCCTAAGGTTTTCTGTCTTCTTCATAAAGAACTGCTCTATCTTGGTCTGAATGGTTTTCTTCTTTCTGTTCTGCAGCATCAAGTTGTAACACTTTAGATCTGCCATCACTTTGCTGGCCAAATTTTGTCCGAAAATGAGCCAAATTGCTCAGAATGGGGCCAAACTTCATTTTCAAATATTACAGTTAGAATAAAACCAGTTTAAGCAAAAGACAAATAAAAAATTGTATTTAGGCATAAACTGCCACACATGGTCTATCAGCTTGGCACTGTCCAAGGTGCGTGCGGCTAATTTGAAACCATCACGAACGTGTAAAGTCGCATTAAATCAAGAAAACCTTGTTAGTTAAACATATCTCCTTAAATATATGCTCGTGTTAAATCGAAAACGTGTTTTTAACCTCGTGTTAGTTGAGAGGTTATGTGTGTGTGTGTGTGTGTGTGTGTGTATATATATATATATATATATATATATATATATATACAGTAGAACCTCTTTAATCCGGACCCCTTTAATCCGGATTTCTGTTAATCCGGACAAAATTTAAAAATAATAAGATCCAAAAATATGTTGAAAGTAATTCTAAAGTCATTTTCAGTATCGACGCGGAAAGCGATCGTCATTCGTTTAGTCTCGGATCATGCTAGGTCGCAACATGGGCGCCTGTTTAAACACACGCTAGCATTCATTCCATCAACTAGTTCACCAACCATTTATATTTTTACGCTGTATTTCAAAAGTTAATCCTCCTTACCATGCCCCTTAATGCAAGTGTAGCTTCTGTAATGAATAAAGGTGTTAAAAGTAGGAGTTTGCTTACACAAAAATGGGTCAGAATATTCTGCAGTGTTTAGTGATTACTGTAGGTTATTTTTTGTACTTAAATGTGCTTTCCTTGTACATCAAACATTAGCTTCTTGCCCATATGGGTGTTATCAATATGCCAAAGATGACGATGTATTTTTTGCCTACATAAGTTTTATTTTTATTCCAAATATTACAGTTAATTAATTTTTTTTTTTGCCTACACTTACCACAATTTAAAATGTAGGCTAGTTTCTTGTCATGGCCTTACCTGTAAATTATGCAATATAAAACTATCGTACATGATTAGTTTTCTCATTTTAGTACTAGTATCCTTTCATCTTTTGCAGTTATGTAGGGTTGACATATGCCACATATGTTAATAATTAACAAACATACCATATGTAGATAGAGTTTGGTATGAACTGGAGATTACCCTGATGGTCCAGACAATCTGCTAATTCGGACAACCCTTCCCCCCATATAGTCTGAATGAGAGAGGTTCTACTGTATATATATATATATATAAAATTCAAGGATCAGTTCTAAATTTTACTACTTAATATTTATTTATTTTGTCAGAAAAACATAAAATGTGGTCAACTACTTTTAGCCACCCTGTACATTCCTTAATACTCTCACTCTGTTTATGACTGGTTTGCTTTTCAGTTTTTCTAATTTCTCTCTCTCTCTTTCACTTGCATACACACACACACACACACACACACACACACACACACACACACAGTAACTCAATACCTGAACATGCATGTGCGACATTCTGGAAGTTCATAAAACAAAAACTGAGAATGAAACAATGATGCAGGGCATACAGTTATATACTGTAGGTAAGGTACTACAGACTTTTTATTCAACAAATATGTGTTTTCTCTCACCTTTTGTAACTTTGTCACATAGCAGAATAATCTCCTTTCCTCCTGCCACACTGCTTGTGCAATCACTCAGCTTGCAGATGATCAAATCAGATGTTGCTTCTGCAATTGGCATGGGAGGGAAATCAGACACGGGACCCTTAGTTAACATAGCTACCTTACCTTGAGAAGCTAACATGTTAATCAAGTTTGGCACTGCAAAACCATAATAATCAGCCTACCTCCTACTGGTCACTCAATCAAAGCCACTCTGTTTCTTTCGTACCCCTGTCAAACTATCCTAAACACTCTGCCAGACCACAAATGTCATAACAATACTGCACTGTAATATGTCAATAGCATGCATGCATGCTTGAGTGCCTGGTACCAATTAGGATAAATCCCACTGGTTCTGTGCATTTATCAAGCAATTCCATTATCACGTGGAATGTTCAGTACGCGTTATGCATGATAACCAAGGAATCACTGTACTGAACAGTATTTAGCCGCAGTAATCTTTCATCATTTGTTCCAGGACTGTATTCACTAAAGATCTTTATCAATCCTTACTATAGTAATGACCCAATTTATGACTGGGTAATGTCAAGTGAAGAACCAATTGCATACCAATTACTCATAAACTGATGTTGATTTAAAACTGGTTCAATGGGGATATGTTGGGGGTCATGGGTCCCATAACCTAAAATCTCAAAAAGCACTTCCACCACCCGCATGAAGTACATCGTACGCTGGTCCAAGTTATCACCAAGGGTCCCCCCTGAAGGTGGAGGACAGCTGGAGGGCCCAGCCAATATATAACTCAGGTCATGAGGAGGTGGTGATGAGTGATGGGGATAGTGAAGCTGTGGGAGAAAGTACTGGTGTGGTAGGTGGGCACTGATGCGATGAGGCAGCAGGAGTGTGGGTACATTTTACGACGCTGCTAGGACAACCTCGGATTTTCTTATTATGGAAGAGATTATGGATGTGGATGTGATAAGAAGCGTTAGGAGAAACACACTGAGGTGGTCTGGCCATGTGAAGAGGATGGAGAGTAGGAGGCTGACGAAGAGAGTGTATATGAGTGAGGTGGAGGGGGAGAGAGTGAGGGAGACGCTAAGGATGAGATGGAGGGATGGAGTGGAGAGGTATAAGAGAGAGGGGTGTGTGAGCTGGGAGCAGGGTAGTGAAATGGGGGGGGAGGGACAGGGCGACACTGAGGCAATTTGTTTGTGGCCACACCATATGGGATTAAGGCATCTGGCAATAGATAGATAGATAGACAGATCATGGACTGGGGCAGCTTAAGGGATTCTGCAACCTTGTTTGTCCCAAGTTTATCCTTCTGGTGCTTAAAAGTGTCCAATTTAATAACATCAAAGGAATGGCAACACCTTACCTTTTAAGACTGCCCTGGGTACCTTCAGTAGCACTATGCTTTTCACTAGGGTTAGCACCCTTACCTGTGTTCCAAGTCACAAGTTTCAGCATTCCACACAAAAAGTTATTTATCCACTTAATTTCACACACTGCACTATTAGTAGCACACCAGCACTGTTATTTTGCAACAGCAATGATGTTTCGATGGCCCTGCATGTGCGAGACAGTTATATGACAAGGGGAGCACAAGGGAGATGACAACAGCAGCAGGAAGAATGAGCAAGGGAACGAGCAACACAAGGACTCCAAAGGAGTGGCAGGAAGGAGGATGTGTGTGTGTGTGTGTGTGTGTGTGTAGAGGCCTCAGAAGGGGGTTCTGCTCATGTAAACATAAGGAAGCCATCCTGGCTCAAATATATGACTGTTGGCTTGCATGGGTGGCAGCATGCCCACGCTGGATCATCTTATGTGGCTATGTGCCCATCACATAAATTGTACAGTACATTCTCTATACAGGATCAAATGGGTCATAAGCCTTATCCGATAAAGCTAATAATCCGGTAAGTTCGATGGTCCCCCCCCCCCGGGAAGTGGAATTTCAAGAACATAAAAGAATATAAATAGGTAAAATAGCATATTCTAGTGACAAAAATGAAAACTATACCCATTTTACACTAACCTGGCAGATAATTTCACACCCCTCTCATAGCTCTTCTTCATGACTAGCCCAAGTGGGTGGGAAAAGCTGCCGCCAGCATTGGTAACTGGGTTCTGAGTCACCCCACATGCCGAAAGTGATCCAGTAGGCCTGTGTCACATGCTCCAAGTAACAGATAGCAGATGTTAAATGCAAAAAAGTGCCCAATGGGCCCACAGTTGTCCAGTACACTCACACCCCGATTTCCAGCAGTGTTGTGTACCAATGGTGGTATTCAGTCACTAAGTACGTTGGACATCAAAGTAATATTCCCCACAAGATACTGTAGGAAAGCCAGAGATGCATTCCAGGCTCAAACCCAAACTCTCACAAACCTGACTCAATCAATAGAGACTGACACAGAAACACCATAGGCAATGTTATTATCCTTATAAACAATCTATCTATCTATCTATTGCCAGATGCCTCAATCCTGTTTGGGGTGGCCACAAACAAATCGCCTCCACATCGTCCTGTCCCCTGCCATTTCACTGCCCGGTTCCCAACTCACACCCCCCTCTCTCATATACCTCTCCACCCCATCCCTCCATCTCATCCTCGGCCTCCCCCTCCCTCTTCCCCCCTCCACCTCACTCACATACACTCTCTTCGTCAGTCTTTCACCCTCCATCCTCTCCACATGGCCAAACCACCTCAGTGTGTTCCTCATAACAATGTTATTTCTAAAAAATGGGACTGCAAACATTACACACAGGAAGGTGAGGTGGTGACAGGCAGCAAGCTATGTGGGGGCAGGGGATAGCAGGGGGACAGGCAAGGGGATGGGAAGGGAGACAAGCAGGGGTGGGGGAGGGTGGGAAGAGAGACAAATGGGGATGAGGGAAGGTCAAGAGGAAGGGGAGGGAGACAAGCAGGGATGGGGGAGGATGGGGGGACAGAGAGGGAGATAAGAAATCCAAACTGCCCTACTACCCCCCACCCCCACCCCATCACACGCATTTGCTCACTCATTTATTCTTTCACTCACTCATTCATTCTCTCTCTCTCTCACATATTATGGCTATTTAATGATGTAAACAAAAAGTCTATGTACAAAAAGAACATTTTCCTACTAGGCTGTTGCCAGGGAGTGTGGAGCTGGCTCAGCTGCTGACTGGGAGTGCTGGCCTGGCTCACTTGTTGGCATGGCAGTGGTTTGGATGAACTCATTTCAAAAAATTAGGGAGCTGTGGGGTGTCGGATTAGTGAGGCGATGGCCGTTCACATTGTCTGGATTGTGGGAATGTTCCCATTTCTTTTGTTCGGTCTGGCGAATCACTGGTTATCAATGGATCAGAAATTTAGGTATGGGTGTACCTAAATGTGGTTTTTCCCATTTACCGGATGGTATACGATATGTACAACAGTTTGTCCAGGGGTACTCAAAGTGTTTGGTAAATCCGATACCTGGTCTAGCAGGATACGTTAAAGCAGGGGTCTACTGTATAAGCGATTTTCGTGATCGTCAACCCGAATCTGGGTATAAGTTTTCATCTATTGTTAGAAATCAACCACATACCTGACAATCACATACTGGGTCATTATTGTACAATAATTTCACCATACCAATGATTTATTATTAGCAACAGCTTTGTTTTATCTCATAGTCTGAAAGGGTCTCTCAAAATCTGATTTTTTCATTTGTTAGTTTTATTATAATCTATATGTAAGTAATGTTATAAAGCAGCCTAATTATCCCAATATGCACAGATCTGTTATGCATCTTGGAGGCATTCTTGTCAAGTTCAGCTGCTACACAGTCTTCTTCTCTGTTGACAACTGCCAAATACAGCCTCTACAGGCTCCCATAGCTTTGGGACTCGCCATGTTTAAATCCATCTCCGTTAATACTCTTCTATTCTCTTGCCCATTCTATCAAACTATTGTATTCATTCCTGTTACAAAGTTTTACATTTTAATCCTCCATAAAGCCCATTTTTATTCCTACAACAAAGTTTTACATTTCAATCCTCTCTTTCTTTTGCATATTCATCCCTTCAACCAATCTGCATATTCCCGTCTAAATTCATTATTCTCCGTTATTCCACATGATACGGGTGCCTTAAACCTGATGATGATGATGATGATGATGATGATGATGATGATGGAATATCCAGGAAGCATTCTCATTCCATTACTAGGAAGTGGGAATTGAACTCACTCTTATCATATATTGGATCTGAAACAACTGGCTTCAGTGGGAAGGTGAACTTTCCCTTCTCAGCACCCTCAAGGAACACCTGGAAACACAGTCGTAAGGAGTTCAGGTCGATGCTCTGAGGCTGGTTTCTATGATTGAATCCCGCTGTGGATAAGAAACAACAAACATTACACCATACTTTACATGCACATAAATTGCAGTACCTATCTACCTACCTACCTATCCAACTCTATCTCTCTCTTAATAAATAAATAAACAAAATATATACATATATATTATATATATATACACTACATATACATACATACACACACACACACATATATATATATATATATATATATATATATATATATATATATTGTTACGGAACGGAGAAAGATAACGTACACTTTAAGTGAGAATGCTAAAAATCACTACTGTCCCGTAAAGTTCCAGGTTCAAAACAAAAGAGTTAGGTAAAATTACAAGTTAAAGTTTAATGCTCAAACTAACAACAAAACATTCAGGACTCATAAGGATAATGTAATGGCAAAAACAGGTTAAATATATGGTTAACTGCAATAGCCTCTATTAACACGAAATTAGCAAGAATAAATTTATCTAAGTCAGCCCTGATAAAATGAGATACCCGATAATACTCAGTGAATGCCAGATAAATTATTACAGATACAAACTATTATCAAAAATGACTGACATAAAGAACCCTACACGAATTACAAAAACTTCACTAGGCCCACAAATTAAACTTATGCTATACAGTACAAGAAAAAATGCAACAACAGTTATACTCAAATTACACACAGCTGCTAGATGGTTGGAGACTTCTTGAGCACTCACAATAATAATATCTGTACAGGGGAGGACAGAGATGTGAACAAAATGAGGAGCAGATCTAAGTGGCCATGATGCAGAGACTGAGCTCATTATATAGGGGCCAGGAGAGCCTGATACAACTTGTAAGAAGGACGCGCAAATGAAGCCATGGGGACAAAGAGCTGAAAATCCCGCAAAGTATAACAGAGAGAACGACTTACTCTACTATAACGGTAGAAGGGGGGGACTGAGGCAGAACACGCTCGTGATCAAACATGCAGCATACTGTGCGTTAAAATTACACAAAGGATGATGAAATCATAGGCTATGTAACAATATATATATATATATATATATATATATATATATGTATACAGTAATCCCTCTTCCAGACTTTGGTCCTTTCTTCCATATCTCAGAAAAAATAAAATATTGTTCTGAGACTCATCTTGGTAGTCTGAAGTATGGATTTTCTTAGCAATGATGCATCTACTTATCTTGGCGGCATCTGCGGCTTTTGCTTATCTTGGTAGCACGTAGACTTTTTCTTACCTCGGTAGTACTGACACCTCTGCTTAGCTTCGTCAGAATATGCATGATGTTCCTATATATGCCTCAACAGAGTTGTCATGAACATGTAGTTTCTCCAGGCTGGGTGAATAAAACTAAAGCACAGTGCCCTATTCTGGATGTCTTCCTCAGTACTGATAACTTATGTTTTTACAAAAGATTTTACTTCCCAGAATGAAGTATTTTAAACAAGATCCCTAAAAATAACTGTTGTAGGAAAAAATATCGTCAGATGAAAAATAACCTGACAATACAAATTTTTTCACATCACCCAATACTGAGCACCAACTCTGGGTATTTCAATTATTCTTAGAAAAACTATAAAAGTAACATGCTGCAGGACAAATTACACAAAGTTAATTCTGCACATCCTTACACACTTATGGCTAAATTTACAAATAAGTTTAAATGAATAAGCATTTTATGTTCTATATCATGCAGGTTGTGGATCAACTTCATGGTCTGAATGATGGTTCCAAATATTTGAAATATTCCAAATATATATTTAAGATTCATATCTTACAGAAAGTTGAGATTAATCCGTTTTTGAAAATGTCATCTCTTAGAACATTTAAGCCAATGAATAAATCAGACCAAGAGAGTTCTGCTAGTTTTACTTATTATTATAAAGAACTATATAATAATCCCTGGTTAACACTAAAATTAAAACACTTACTCTGAAAGGGATCAACCCTAATCTCCTCCCTGAGTTTTAGAGCTTCTTCCACATCCCTCTTCTTAACACACTGGATGCCAAGGTTGCTGAAAATACACTGCATAGAGTCGGAGTTGATGGTCATGGTGCACACACCTTTCTTACATCCCTCCTTCCCAACCAGATTGTGGGGATGTGGTCGGTAAGGAGGGTCCACAGTGACACAGGAAACCACAACCACTGCAGGGCCCTTATACCCTTGCACCTGTAGTTTTAAAAATCATTAGAGATGTGGTAAAATGAAAAGGAAAATGGAATATCATGAATGATGTTATGTTAGGTATCAATTTGGAGACTGTAATGACAGCTTTGGTATTGCCATATGGCCACTTTACCTTAACACACACACACACACACACACACACACACACACACACACACACACACACACACACACACACACAGCATGCCCTCATTTTATGATGATGATTTTGGAAATATCCATCACTTATTGTGTAACTGTTTAAAGAATAATTAATAACATGGGTTCACTGGGGATATGTTTTTGGCCACAAGTCATCCACCAAAAACGGCTAAAAACACGTTAAGAACAAAGTTTCCAACTCACCTAAACTGAGTGGTTATTTAAATTCACTGCACTTCACTTCCTACCTGAACTCCAACAATACACTACTGTTCCATCACTAAACATGCAACAATGACAAATGCAAAAGCCATCTTTCTGCAATCAAATGACCATAAACTTGCGTAAGGGTGATCATATAAGTAAAAATGGTGATTGCATACAGATCCAACATAATAGAGCCAGAGGCATGTCCAGGACTTGGGAAAAAAGTCCCTGGATAGGTATTTAGAGACCCCAACCCAACCGTACTTTGAAAGCCACCTAAATAACTCCCTACTGGACACGCACAGCACCTGTTTAAGACCCTATGCACACAAATAAGGGAGAGAAACCATGAAATAAATGAAAAGGAACCAGAGAATGAGAAATCAGAAGTCAGTATGGAAAATATTTAGGAGTGTACAGGGTACTTACGACACGTCTGTGGCCGTTGTGAAGATTAACCCGCCTCCTCTATGACTCTGACAGTGGTGAAGATGCACTTGAAGCACGTATAGTAATCCACTGTTGCGCTGCACTTAATCCTTTGAACTGTGAACTATAATTGTTTAACACCGCACATTCTGTTCTTACTTGAGTCACGCCAGTTGCAACATGCCAGTGTTGCACTCTACACTTCATCCTTTGCACTCTGAATTCTAATTTCTTAACACTGCACAACACTGTAAATTCCCATGTGGTCTAGTGGCTGCAGGGGTGCTCTAGTGGACGTTGCCGGAACTACACACCAAAACACACCTGTTCGTCACCGCGCGGAAAAGTCAGAGTACGGATGAACACTATCTATCTATCTGTCTATTGCCAAATGCCATAATCCCATAAGGGGTGGGCATTTGACATTGAGTTACCGTATTTGTTTTACAGGGACAGGCACTAAACCTCCACCAACACATATTTTAGGAAGAGAGAGAGTAGTAAGAGTCATATACTCAACCCATCCCAACACTGAATCTTGTACTACGTAGTACATCATGCTGAAAACTGCAAGAACTTGGCACATTTATTATTTTCCTACTACTCAAAACTTATTATCTGTAGAATACAACAAATAAATTATTTTGAAGTATGTTAAATCTCTAGGCTTTTTTTTTTTTTTTTTAATGATAGTGTATCAGGGGTGGAAGAGTTCATTTGTTTGCTTTAGATGGGTGGTTAAATGCTTCAGATGGATGCTTCAGTTCATGGCTTCATGTGTCGACGTCTAGTGGCTGTTTTGGAAGCAGAGGGTGGGTATACAAAATATTAAAGCAATGAGACTGAACAGGTATTATTATTTTCCTTCTACTCAACAATTATTATATGTAGAAAGCAATACATATTATTACACTGAAATTTACTAATTTGGCTTGTATCAGCTGAATTACTATCATACGTCTGGCATGGTTGCACATACTCGTTGCCCGTCTGCATATGTGCTGCCGACTCTACACCATTCTATTATATTTTTATTTAATGAATATGGTGCCGGATAATAAAACGTATAGTCTCTATGCACAGAGGCCAAAATATCTAATTAGCTTTTATTACCTCTAGCACAAATTCTAATATCTATGTCACACAAAACTGACATTGATGAGTTTGCGGTACAAACTTTCCTGTCCCGTCATTCCACAACACTTCATCATTGTGTCACAGTGTATAGCTCTGAAGGGTAACAATAGTTTTTCTTATTACTGTACATATATAATGTGTCCAACTCTGGACACTAGCTTCACAGTCTGTTCCCATGGCCCGGTAGTCCTCCTACATACCATAGACCTCCACATGTCCCCACTTCAGCATTAACAACCACCATCTATATTGAATACATGCTAGGGCTGTCTCATACAGGACTGGTGTATTGGAATTGGTGTAGGTATTTTTGTGATATGTCGGCGGGTCTTCTGAGAGATCAGTAAACTCAGCTTTATGGAATTTGAATTCTCAAACTGTTCCCTGTCCAGCAGGGATTCAAACCCGGGTCCATTTGAACTGCCGGCCACCTTCCTACCAAGTGGGGTGCCTGGTACCAATTATGATAAATCCCACAGGTTCAGTGCTTTCATTATCATGGCTCAATCTTCAATCAATCATCCCTCTCTGTCATATACTGTTATCATCACCAAAGCAACTCACTTTTCTCTCTGCTTACACGTGCTCACACCTGATCTTACACATCACACATTCCTATTCATCCCCTTTACTCCCACTCATCTTTGTCTTATACAGTGCCATCTTATCGAAACTTACTTTCCTAATAACCTTCATTACTTCTACTCTTTTACTCTTTTTTTGGTTATACCTCTCCCATTCCAAACTGCCATATGAGCCTGGCTAGTTTTATTGGGCCCAGGGCAGATACAGGATCCAGATCTGAGGCCATATGCCATTTTGCAGAAAAATTCTGAAAATGTAAGGGGATTCTTAATCCTAACCACCCTCTTCCTTTTAGCCTGCTTGGTATAAATATTAGAAGAAAGCATTCTTTCTCATCTAACCACAGCGATAAGGTCTATGATTAGTTCCTTATAACAGAGAAGTTATATGCTTTGTCACAAAGTGTATGGCAGCTAGTGGGAACATCCTCTTACCAACACTTGTAAGAGTCATATACTCAACCCATCCCAACACTGAATCTTGTACTACATAGTACATCATGCTGAAAACTGCAAGAACTATACTCATTCTGCAGATTGTTTACATTATAGCTTTAGCTTTTATTGTCTCAAAACCTGCTGTATAAAGGGAATACAAGCACAGTAACTATCCACAATTTACTATTACTGAAATGATTGAACATAATCACACACACACACAGAAACAGACCAGCAAATAAGTGACAAAAAATAAAACCAGGTTCATATCATACCTGTATGGAAGGGTAGGTCTTATTTTCTGTGGTACTTCTAACACCTGGGATAGAACCAGCTGACCGTCCCTCACAGATGTATCGGAACCGTAGAGCTTTTGCCTGGGGCTGCTCTAATATCTTTACCTGGAATTGAATAAGAATGGCAAAAAATTATTATCATTATAATACAGTACAGTAGAGTCATGATTTAAGACTTAGGGAAGCAATGATCTCACAATAACACGAGCATTTAATTTCTCCCTTTATTATTCAATAATATGATAATATCGCTCAATTGTGTGGGAGAAACTAAGTGGGAAGTGGGTACATTTAGGTATTGAGTCTCCAGATGACTGCATCTGTTTACAACTTTTGCACGGAGCTTTTTTCAGTTGCAGCTAGGATTCCTTGACCCAAGCCGACCCACGTGACCCATGTTAGATACCTGCTGCTGCCTGCCTCAATATCATTGTTTTGTTGACTGTCGTTGTGTCTATAGGTATTTATTTATTTTTTTCCTCCCTCATTTTATCTAAGAAATCTGAGTATGCAGTTCCAAACTAACTTTAGTTACATTTTCTAAGCACCCTGAAAGTGCTAAGGGCACAAAAAACTAAAGATGTTAATGGTAAGGAGCAGTAAAATTACTGTAATTCACAGGCTGAATGCAAGAGCTTATAGAGGTTGGGGGAGTGGACATTCTGACCACTACTTGGTGGTGGCCAGAATTAGGATTCAAGTAAGATGGAGAAATAGAAGGGAAAGACAAGAGGAAGGAGTAGTTGCAAGGAGAGTGGAAAGGTTACAAGAGGATGAGAAAAAGGCAGAGTATAAGAGAGAAGTGGAGGAACGATTGGGCAAATATGAATTGGAGCAGATGGGGGATGTGGAAGGTGTGTGCAGGGTATTTACAGAAGAAATATGTGCAGCATGTGATGTGGTGTGTGGGAGGAAGAGAAGACAGAGGGGGGTGCAAGGAACAGCGTGGTGGAATGAAGAGGTGAGACAGGCTGTGGCACAAAAGAAGAAAGCATACAATGAATGGATGAGAAATAGGGGCATGGAAGAAGTTGAGAGGCGGAAGAGAGAGTTATATGTAGAAAGAAAGAGAGAGGTGAAAAGATTAGTATGAGAGAGTAAGAAGAGAGTGGATGAGGAATTTGGAAGGAATTTGAGTGTAATGTGGAGGGACTGTAAGAAAATGTTCTGGAAAGAGGTGAAGAGAGTAAGACAGGGTGGAAGTGAGGTTAGCAGGGGAGTGAAAGTTAAAAATGGTAGATTACTAGTGGAGAAGGGAGAAAAAGTGAGCAGATGGAGAGAACACTTTAAGGAATTGTTGAACATACAGGATGGAAGTAATGCGGGTACAAGTGGCTGGAGAATGGCTGGGAGGAGGGAGATGAGAAGACAGGAGGAAATCAGTAGCATAGAAGTTGTGGAAGCAATGAAGAAAGTTAAATTGGGAAAAGCCCCAGGAATTGACGGAGTGTGCGGTGAAATGCTGAAGCATGGGGGAGAAATAGTAGTAGAATGAATGTGGAAGATGTGCAGATTGGCCTGGGAGGAAGGTAGAGTCCCGGAGGATTGGAAGTCAGGTATGATTATTCTCTTGTACAAAGGAAAATGGGAAAAAGAAGTGTGTGGTAATCATAGGGGGATTTGTCTTCTTAGTATAATAAGAAAAGTGTATGGTAGGATACTTATTGACAGAGTTAGAGAAAGAACAGAGAAATTAGTTGGAGAAGAACGGGGAGGCTTTAGGAAGGGAAGAGGTTGTGTAGATCAGATATTCATTCTTAGATCTTTACAGGAAAAGTTTCTAGAGAAGGGAAAGAAGTTGTATGTGGCTTTCATGGATTTGGAGAAAGCATATGACAGGGTCAATAGACAAGGATTGTGGAAAGTATTAAGAATATATGGAGTAGATGGGACGTTGATGAATGCTGTGAAGAGTATGTATGATGGTGCTAAGGCTGCAGTGCATGTGGATGGTGAACTAAGTGAATTTTTCTCTTTGAAGGTTGGGTTGAAACAGGAATGTGTCATGTCTCCATGGTTGTTCAATCTGTACATGGATGGGGTAATAAAAGAGGTACAAGGTAGGGTAGTGGATGTTGGAGTGGCCCTGGTGAGAGAGGATAGTGTTTGGAAACGCCCTGTACTGTTGTTTGCAGATGATACTGTGTTGTTGAGTGAAGACGAAAGGGAGCTGCAAGGCTTGGTGGATGAGTTTGGGAGAGTGTGTAAGAAAGGGAATCTAAAGGTGAATGTAGGGAAGAGTAAAGTGATGGTCTTTGAGAGAGGTGAAGTCTGTGAATGTACAGCGAGGTTGGATGGTGAGGAATTGGAAAATGTGAGTACGTTTAAGTAATTGGGTAGTGTGATGAGTAAGGATGGAGGTTTGGAGGGTGAAGTGCTTGAAAGGGTACAGCAAGGAAGAAAGGTTGCTGGTTCTTTGAAAGCAGTGATAAGAAACAGAGATGTCAGCATGGAAGTGAAAAAGTTACTACATGACAGTATTGTGATACCAACTCTAACGTATGGAAGTGAAGCTTGGACGTTGTTGCAAGGACACAAGTCAAGAGTGAAAGCAGTGGAAATGAGTTATTTAAGAGGAGCCTGTGGAGTCACATGGAGAGAAGGCTGACAAATGAGGATATAAAGGAGTGTTGTGGTGTGGATGTGGATGTGATAGGAAGCATTATGAGGAACACACTGAGGTGGTTTGGCCATGTGGAGAGGATGGAGGATGAAAGACTGACGAAGAGAGTATATGTGAGTGAGGTGGAGGGGGGAAGAGGGAGGGGGAGGCCGAGGATGAGATGGAGGGATGGGGTGGAGAGGTATATGAGAGAGGGGGGTGTGAGTTGGAGGCAGGGGAGTGAAATGGCGGGGGACAGGGCGACGTGGAGGCGATTTGTTTGTGGCCACCCCAAATGGGATTGAGGCGTCTGGCAACAGATAGACAGACAGATTATTGGAAATATCTGCCTGGTTGGTATTGTGGGCTGTCAGGGTTAGGCTCTGTGGCAATTTCAGGAGGTTAAAATTATGGAGGGTCTTGTAGGGCAAAACCACTCGGGTAGATAGGATATAATGACATGTCCAGTCAGCAAGATCCTATACAGTATAAACACACAGCAGCAGACATCTAAGGCAGAAATACTGATAATAACTGAACATTGTACATACTTTCTTTGGAAAAATATTGGGTTCCCAGAACCTAATTCCCTATTTTACATATAAACATATGTCACGTTTTGGCATGAACTTGATTCAGCACGAGATTCTATATGACCTATATCGTGTTGTAGAAATATTCTCATTATACTGCTTCCCCATTAACAAATAGGGTGGGTAGGATCCAGAAATAGTAACAGGAATGCAATGTCAATGAAAGTACTATCAACTGTGCAAAAACAAGACAGCCATTCATCCAATCACTCATTATTCAGGCTTTCAGGATACTCTACACCATCCTACAGGCACTGATCCAAACAAAAACATGCTTCATAGGATTCACTTGTTTTCACACCATCTTACAGGTACTGCTCCACACAAAAATATGCTTCACAGGATTCAGTTGTTATTGCAATGCCTGTGGGACAAAGAACATTCTGTTTACTGCCAAATTTTGAAGGGGTTGCAACCATTTATCCTTCAACAATTATTTTGTTATCTGAACTTCCACTACTTTCTCACACATTTACTAACCATAACCAGTTTTTCTACACTTCATTCCATCTCAAATTCACTCAAATACATCTATTTCATCATCCTTATCAGTTCCCTTCTCTCCTGTGATCATAACAACCATGCACTTTCTTCTAGCTTCCAATCAAGACCTTCTTACTTCACATCTTTTATGTATATTTCTTCTCCTATAAAAACTCATATACTGTACTACTTAACGGTCCCACTTCGACTGCTCTCACTTTTGACATATCAAACCTCCACAATACCAAACCCTCACATCCACACAGATGAAAGATCACTAGTCTTCTGTCATGCTTTTCTTTTGTGTTATAGTGGCTGGAACTTGGAAATGAGGATATTACAGCACAATTTACACAGGCAAGAAACGTTTTAGTTCTAAGGATCTTCGAAGTGCGGATGAATTAAGTGTTTATTGGGACAGCAATCAAAGCGTGTGGATAAAACCAGCAGTCTTGCTGAACTAGTTTGATTATAACTATACTTCTAATTAAATTTTATACCTCATACTAGCCTCAGCCATTATCAGAGTGGCTTCTCATGAAAGGTCACAATACTGTACTCTCACAAACCCCTAACACTTACCACAGCTTTGCGCTTGCTCTCCAGGTCAGGGTCAACCCGGGAAATATTGGTAATGGTGGAGTAGTTAGCTTCACTGGTTGCTCCGCCCCCCACCCCCATCGGCATTGCACTGTAAACATCTGATGGAGCATACTCCACATCCTGCCCAATGACGTCGACTGTTGGAAAATAAGGTTATATCACTCACAGCAACATTCTTCTTTGTACAGCTACTTAAATGCACTGATGAAAAAAGCAGAAGAATAAAAACGAGTGACCTACACTAGGAAAGACAGGTGGAGTAAGATGAACAGAAAGACTGCTGCCAATAAAGCAAAAAAGAATAACAGCCAGTCTCAGAGAAATATTATGATATGAAATCCTCCCCCACCCAACAGACCAAGAAGAGTAACAGCTGTATCGCATGTAAAGAGTTCCTTCTTTATATTAAACCTCTCTGAACAGTATTTTCTCTGACGCTGAACTTCAGCTGTATCCACCTGCTCGTATTCCTTTCAGTGTAAGACACTTTGTCAGCTCTCCTGGAGGTCATCCATCAGGTATTTTCTCAAGGCTCCCTAATAGTTGTGGATCTATGTAGAAATGAAAAATCTTAATGGACATATCCAAAAATTTTGTAAAGAGCATTCTCAACTACTACCATCTTGCTGTCTATTTCTTTAACCCGCTGCGTCCCGACTGATTTTCCACCAATGCCCCCCCCCAATCCCAACCAATTTTGGATTTTTTTTTTTCCCCCTCAAACATCTGCTTTTTGTGAGAAACAATAGAAAATCACAAAAAAACTGCTCACTGAGCCTAGAAGTGGGCTGTACAGTTGACCCTCCCCATACTTGGTACCATGTTCTCAGGAGCCACGGTGCAGCTCTCACGTTTTCTATTCCAAACCACTCAGAATACGTACGTATTTGTTCATTTGGTACAAAGTTATATGTAGTACAAAAATATATTGGTTTTTATACACAAATATAGGCGATATAAGCATCGTTTCACTCACCGAACACACAAAAATCTCCAATTTCTTGCACCAGTGACTCATTGTGACTGTTGTTTCAACTTACAATCTATATTTCAACTTACATAATATCTTTCCACAAACATTATACAAGTTTCCACATTATATTACAGTTATCACATATATTTACCGGCCTTACTAATATAATGAGAGTCATATATCGCAAGTACAGTAATCCCTTAATTCACGCGAACTTTTTTCACGCGATTTCGGTTATCCATGAATTTATTCATACAATAATTAAAACATACAATTATAGTATTCAAATAAATAATGTTAATATTTGAGAGATATAAATGAAATATAAAAATATTTTTCTAGGCCTCTATAATTTGGGAGTGGAAAAGTTTGTGCCAAGAGTAAGGGGGAAAGAAAACAGGAAAAAGGAGTGGTTTAGCAGAAGGTGTATGATAGCAAAAAAAGTGAGAGAGATGGCATGGAACAATTGGAGAAAGAGAGGTAACAACAGAACAAAGGAAGAATATAAAAGAACTAGAAATGAATACACAAGAATACGTAGAGAGGAAGAAAGGAATATTGAAAAAGGTATAATAGATAAATGTAAGGATGAACCCAAACTGTTTTATAGATTTGTCAATGGCAAACTGAAACTAAAGGAAGGAATCACCAAACTGATAGTAGAGAGGAGAGGTCTATAAAGATGCAGCAATGCAAGCAGAAATAATGAACAAAGGTTTTCAATCAGTTTTCACTAATGAAAAGGAGTTTGTGGAAGGGGAGGGAGTGACTAGAAATGTAGTGATAAAAGATATAAAAGTGGAAGTACAGGAAGTGTATAAATTACTGGAAACTCAAGATGTAAGGAAAGCCCCAGGACAAGATGGAATCTCTAATTGGGTACTGATGGAATGCAGAAAACAACTGGTGGATAAGTTTCACAGTTTAATTGTGTGTTCTCTGGAAGAGGGGAAAGTGCCTCAAGAATGGAAGAGGGCAAATGTGGCACCAATTTATAAGGGAGGAAACAGGGAAGAACCCCTGAATTATAGACCAGTGTCCCTAACCAGCATGGTCACAAAATTGTGCGAAAGAATTCTGAAAGATAGATGGATAAAATATCTGGAAGATATGAATATTTTGGCTGATTGCCAGTTTGGATTTATAAGTGGAAGGTCATGTGTTTCCAGCTTGTTGAGTTTTTACTCGAGCGATTGACGTGCTACAGGAGAGAGATGGTTGGGTGGATTGTGTCTATTTAGATTTGGAGAATGCCTACAACAATGTACCCCATAAGAGACTTACGTCGAAACTAGAGTATATAGGAGGGCTGAAGGGGAACCTCCTGGAATGGATGAGAGACTTTTTGAGCAACAGGCAAATGAGGACAGTAATAAAGGATAGGATGTCTGGATGGAGGGAAGTAACAAGTGGAGTCCCACAGGGCTCGGTGTTGGCGCCAGTAATGTTCCTGATTTATGTAAATGATATGGTAGATTGAGGCGTCTGGCAATAGATAGATGGATAGATATGGTAGATGGAGTGAACAGTTATGCAAGTCTGTTTGCTATTGATGCAAAGATCTTGAGGAAGGTAGAGGTTGAGGAGGATTGTAAAATGCTGCAGAAGGATCTGAATAGGATACACGATTGGAGCCGGATGTGGGAAATGAAATTTAATGCAAAAAAATGTAAAATATTGGAAATGGGTAAATATACCAAAAGGCCATCACTGAATTATTTGATGGGTAACGAACCAATCACAAAAGCGAGAGAAGAGAAAGATTTAGGAGTGCTGGTCCAGGACAGTTTGTTGCCTGAAAAACACATTAACAAGGCAGTTAGACAGACATATAAACTCCTGACTAATACAAGTGTAGCTTTTCATTATATGGATGAGATGATGAAAAAATTGATAGTGGCCATGATTCGGCCCAGGTTAGAATATGCAGCAGTAGTGTGGTCCCCACACAAAAAGAAAGATATAAACAAGATTGAGAGAATACAAAGAACAGCAACCACAATGGTCTCCAGTCTGGCAGATCTGTTGTACAGAGAGAGGCTGGAAAAGCTAGATTTGCCTTCCTTAGAAGAAAGAAGAAAGAGAGGCAACATGATTGCAGTGTTCAGGACCATGGTGGGAGTAGATAAAATTGACAAAGAAGATCTGTTTTTATGGGATAAGAGAGCAACAAGAGGACACAGAATGAAACTGAAGAAACCAAGCTGCTTGAAGGATATCAAGAAATATAGTTTTCCTTATAGATGTATAGAACTGTGGAATAGCCTGGACAAAGAGATCGTCCAGTCTAAAAACCTAAAAGAGTTTAAAGCTAATTTTGACTTACTGAGAAACAGAGACGGGACCCCACAAACGTAGCTCATTTCCTGTACTGTATATCACAATTAGGTAAATTAGGTAAATACATAACAAAGATCTTGAACACAAAACGGTGTCTCTTGCTGGGTATGTACTGCTGAAATGAATGCAGTAATCCCTCTATTATCCGGACGCCCACTATCCGGTCTCCCCACTACCCGGACATTTTGGGCCCGGGCCTTTGGAACCCAAAAATGTTCCAAAAACGTTTTTAAAAAAAGAAGAAAATCTGACATTTTTTTCAACCGTACTTTGAAATTGGCACGCAGCGCTGAACAGCTGTGTTTATTCACGCCTCTTGCTTCCCACTCCCCAGTTACCACCTAACTACCATCCTGAGTAGATGTTCATTGCGATGTATGTCGCATTTGCTCGTTTTTGTGAATAAACGGTGAATAAACTGTAATATCTCGCCACTACACCACATGGGAATTTACAGTGTTGTGCAGTGTTATGAAATTAGAATTCAGAGTGCAAAGATTAAGTACAGAGTGAAAACTGGCAGTTGAAACTGGCATGGTGCTTTTAAGAACAGAATGTGCAGTGTTAAACAATTATAACTTGTAATGCAAAGGATTAAGTGCAACACAACGCTGGATTCCTGTACGTACTTCAAAAGCATTTTCACCACTCCCAGAGCCTCAGAGGAGACGGGTTAACCTTCGTAACGAATGGCCACGGACATGTTTAAGTACCCTGTACACTGCTAAATATTTTCCAAACTCACTCCTAATTCCTCATTCTCTGGTTTCTTTTCATTTATTTCATGCTTTCCGTTCCTTGTTTGTGTGAACAGGATCTTAAATAGGTGCTATGCATGCCTGGTGGAGAGTTATGTAGGTGGTTTTCTGAGTTAGGCTGGGTTAGGGTCCATAAGTACCAGTCCAGAAGGCAGGGGCCCACTATCCAGAGAGACCCACTTTCTGGACATGCCTCTGGCTCTATTACATCGGATATTGGAGGGATTACACTACTGCCTCTCCACAACATGAGACTCTCATCTATGACAAGGTCCTGTAAGGATAGAAGGATGAGTGGAACTTTTCCCGCAGGTGATCAAAAACCATCCTTATTCTCCTTATTCTATCTGTGTTACTAGCATTTGCAGGGTCGTCAGCATCGTAAAAGTGGAGGCGGCTCAGAATTTGCTGAAATATATTCCGACCCATTACCTTCCCAAAGAAAGGTGCATTTATCATGGAGTTTAGAGACCAGTATGCCGGAATTTGTCATTTCCTTACAATACCCATCACGAGAAACCAGGACAAGAAATACGAACATCTCACCTGTCGTTACTGGGTAGTCGTAATGGTGGGAGTGCCTGCTCGTTGTACCTTCAAGCTCACTTTGGTGGCGCTAGCTGCTAGCAAATGTGTTGTTTATTCCATTCCCCACTCCAGAAACTCCTCATTGAAGTATTGGTGGAAGAAATCCACCCTGGTGGAGCCTGCATGGAGGCCAGGTGTGGTACAGCCAGACCGCCAATCCCCTGTGAACTGGTGAATGATGGGAGTGAAATCACTCCCATCTTCCCAGTCCCACGACACACCAACGTCTCCAGTCTCGTTCCCATCGTCGCCTTTGTCGCTGTGGGGAGGTTGGGGAGGTGGAGAGCGGCGCCCTTCCCCACTCGCGCTTCTCTTCCCGCTCCCTTTTCCCTTCCCTTTCCTTTCTTTCCCCACATCATGGGGCTGTGGGGAGGAAGAACGGGAAGTCTGCGGGTTGAAAAAGGTGCTCCCCGCCTGCCCGCTCCCCAGGTGCACCAGATGCTTGCCTGGGAAATGGCTCACCACCACCACACCACCACTTTCCCTTTCACTGGCACCTGCCACACCACTCACACCTTCCCCAAACAAAGCACTAGGCCCATACCTTATCTTTCTCCTTGCCACCCCTTCAGCTCCCCGCGGCGATATCCTCTCCCCCCCCCAACTACGAGGGAACACCCTGACCTGCTGCTTTGTCCTTGTCCTCATCAGACCTTTTGTCGAGTGGCTGGAGAGAGGTGCATGCACGTGCCTGGGGTCCTGGCTGGCCTTCCCTTGCCCTACAGTACATCACATACTGCACCTTCTTTGGTGACGGTACCTCCTCATCATTGCTGCTCATTTCTTCCTCTTGCATCAAGTAATCTTTGTCCTCCACATCGAAATCGATTGGAGAATCACTCTTGCCTGTGAAGGCATCAAGGACGTCTTGAATTTCGTTGTCAGAGAGAGCTCGGCACCCCATGACTTTACTGGGTCACTGCTAACAGATGAGTGACCGAGACAATGGCGTGCAGGGGTCATGCGGGTTGGGGAGTGTCCCCACTTGGCAGCAGGTAGCGGAAGGTCTCCTGCATATGCCTACCAAAAATCACATGCGGAAACTTGAAAAGTGTGCAAATGACAGACCTCGCAATTGCAAAACGTACAGGTATGTCGATGAGTGTCAGCATGAAAAAAAGTGGTGATGTACCCATGTACAGGTCTCCCTTGCTTTACGATAAGTATGCGTTCCTAGAAAGGCAATCTTATACCAAAATATCGTATAGCGATCTTAAGGTTTAATAGGAAAAATACGGATGTGTTCCTGGACTAGCATATAAGAAACCCAACACCCATACAAGTGATCTAATATGCAATCATAGTGAGGCTTTATGTATTGTAGTGCATCCAAATCACATATGAATGTATGTTTGCAAACATGAAGACATGAAATAGCATAAACAATGACATGAAATACGGTGCAGTATGAAGAACAGGAAAAATAATAATATCCTGGGCACTGTGGCACACAGATGCACGGCAGTTGCAAGCTGAACTAGCGTGCGGGCGAGACTGGGCAGTGATGTGGTTTCGGGACAATTCGCCATCACAAAAATAACATGATAATTCGCAGTCACTAATGAAGACAGCTATGGATGACGCTAGAATATAATTCAAAGGTGACTACTGCGAGGAAGAGACAAGTTAATTATTGACTAAAGGTGCAACTAATAAATAATATCCAAAGCCTATGCTACTGAACATAGACTTTGATGGATCCCCCTGAAATATAGGTATTAAAGTATTGATTAATTAATAATAAGTATATTTATAGAATGACGGGGAATCATCCAGGGTGTGAATTGTCCTGACGGGGAATCATCCATGTTTTGAGGGCGAATTGACTTGATGGCGAACTGTCTCGGAACCAGTGATACTTGGTTAGCAGAAGTGCAAGAAATTGTGTGGGCAGGGTGGGTATGCGATGCAAATCTCAGGTGATCTGCCTGTGACACGGGATTTCTCCACATTACCAACTGTAAATGTGGGGGAGCTCAATTGTAAAACGAATGATTGGTACTAAAGAAGAATTATCATAAATGCGAAACACCGTAAAACGAAACATCGTACAAGGAGGGAGAACTGTATATATATGAGTACAAGAGTGTTGTCCCAGATGACTGGCTGAAGAGTGTACAGTCAAGTTGCCTAATTAACGTATCTTTGTAATCCACAATAGTTTACCCAACCAGTCCCTATTTCTTTATTCTGTGGAAAAAACACGAAAAATGCGATTCCTCAGTTCCAAAGTGGCTCACTTCCGAGGAGATTTATAATATCCAGGCACCAATGATGTATTCCACGGATGCTAGCCAATCACAGAAAACCTAGACCCAGCAGCCTATCACAGCCCGGAACTGGTGGCAAGTGTGCACACTACAGTTGCCATGTTTTGTTTACCTCCTGTCCCACCAACCACGTGTGTTCCCCCATGAGTTCTGAGCGTTACCTGGCCTTTTTTTTTTGTCAAGGTTACCTCTCCCTGGGCTCTGTTATGGACGGCCCAAACCTCCAAAAGCGACATTTGACCCAGCTGGGGTCCAAAAAGAGGGCTCCTCTCAGTTATCAGCAGCATTTGGACGTTATTCGAGTGGAGAAGGGCATAAATGGGGTGCTGTAGGGGGGTTCCATGAGGGTCCAGACTAAATATCCTTTTCCCCCAATGGTTCTTAACTTTGTAAACTGCAGAATTCGTAATCCATGGGTAGGTACCAGTCTCTAATTGTCGCAGATTACGCGACTTGACTGTGCTGTAAATGTGTACAAGGGGAAGGGTGATGCCCTGAAAAGAGGAAATTATAAAGGCATAAAGCTTTCAGACCAGATAATGAAGGTAATGGAGAGCATTCTAGAAGATATGACTAGATAGAGTGACTATTGATGAGATGCAGCTTGGTTTTATGCCAGGCAAAGAGACCACTGATGCCATATTCACTATGCGACAGCTTCAGGAAAAATAGATAGGAAAGAAAAGGGAACTGTACTTTGTTTTTGTTGATTTGGAGAAGGCCTTTGACAGAGTCCCTGGAGGGGTGGTGAAGTGGGCAATGAGAAAGCTTAGGATTGAGGAGTGGCTGGTTAGGGTCATTATGACCATGTATGTGGGTGCTCACACCCAGGTAAGGATGAATGGAGATTTGAGTGATGAGTTTTCAATGAATGCTGGTGTGCATCAGGGGTCAGTCTTAAGCCCCTTGTGGTTAGGGTCATTATGACCATGTACTGTATGTGGGTGCTCACACCCAGGTAAGGATGAATGGAGATTTGAGTGATGAGTTTTCTATGAATGCTGGTGTGCATCAGGGGTCAGTCTTGAGCCCCTTGTTGTTTATCATGGTACTTGAAGCCCTCTCACATGGATTTCAGAAATGAACTCCTGTGGAAGATATTGTATGCTGATGGTGTTGGTTGCAGAGAATGAACGGGAGGTGGAGGAGAGATTTAGGACGTGGAGAGATGGTATGGGCACAAGGGCTTAAGAGTAAATGCAGATACAACAAAAGTGATGGTATCCAGGGCTGGGGGTGGTACTGTCAGAGGAGGGAGAGTGGTCATGGGCAATTTGTCAGTAGGGTGTGCGAAGTAATTCGATCTTATGCAGTGTTTGTGATAAGTCAGTGCATAACAGATGTAGTCGTATTAGAGGTACACTGCGAGATAATGCTGACTACACGTGTGCGGTGTTTGGGGAAAGCATGTGGACATTGCCAGGCATGAAATGACTGAATTTACTGGTGAGTCTCTTGAGTGTGTGGATGAGAGTTGTTATTTGGGAGACATGTTATGTGCTGGAGGTGCAGCAGGAGCTAGCTCAGTGGCTATAGTGAGGAGTGGCTGGAAGAAGTTCGGGGAGCTGTTGCCACTCCTGACACTGGGAGGGCTCTCCCTCTGTGCTAAGGGATTATTGTATGTGGGATGTGTTAGGAGTGTAAAGCTGTATGGCAGTGAGACCTCGGCAGTAAAGGGATAGGATATTTGCAGGCTCAAACATACAGAAATGGCAATGATTAGGTGGACGTGCAGTGCGTCCTTGAGTGCAAGGCCTGGAGGAGCTAGGTTTACGATGGAAGTGTTGAGAGGTAGGATGGGATTGGATTGTATTGGTGTTGTGATGAGGTGAGATAAATTGAGATGGTTTGGGCATGTGAAGAGGATGGGGGATAATAATTGGGTGCAGAAAGCGAGCAGTGTTAATGTTGGGGATAGGGTAGTGAGAGGCAGACTGAAAAAGACCTGGGATAAGGTCATGGAGTATGACTTCAGGGTTAAAGGACTAATTACTGAAGCTGCCAGAGATTGAGCAGAATGGAGAGTCGCCATTAGGTGGCCAAGGCCAACATGCAAGCATGTCAGAGCATCAATAGTGAAACTGAAAACAAAAACAATATATATATATATATATATATATGGAGCCTCTGTGGCACAATTGTAGAGTGTGCGTTTCGTACACAGGTGAACCAGAGTTCGTGCCCCACCAGGGTAATAAACTTTGGGAGTGTTCACCCGGTCACGTACTGCATTGGAGGACACAAGGGGTGCTGTGGTTGAACCAGTGTCACTTACTATAAAGTATGCTTGCACCCAGACGGCTTGCGCAGGCCAATTACACTTGGTTCACAGGCTACACACACATCCAAAGCCACTCCAACACTACAGTTACACTTACAAGCACTTCTCACCCTACATACAATCTCTACCAGACAGCCTAAGCCACTTGGTAGAGATACATTGGCTGTATCGTCCCGACCTTGGTCGGGATAGGCCGGTCCTGAATGGATACTCAAACGGCTGATGACGATGATGATGATATATATATATACAGTAATCCCTCCACTATCCAGTGTAATAGAGCCAAAGGCATGTCCGGAAAGTGGTCCCGTCTGGAAAGTGGGCCTCTGACTGCTGGACTGGTACTTATGGACCCTAACCCAGCCTAACTTTGAAAGCCACCTAAATAACTCCCTACCAGACATGCATAGTACTTATTTAAACCTATTTAAGACCCTATTCACACCATGAATGGACATAAAGCATGAAATAAATGAAAAGGAACCAGACAATGAGGAATTAGAAGTGAGTATGGAAAATACTTAGGCCTAGCAACAAACAGGGTACTGTACTGTACTTACAGCATGTCTGTGGCCGTCTCGTCTAACTCTCTAATGCTCTGGTAGTTGTGAAAATGCTCTTGAAGCATGTACAGTAATCCAACACTAATCCAGTGTTGTGCTACACTTAATTCTTTGCACTGTGAATTATAATTGATTAACACTGCACATTCTTCTTAACTGAACCACACCAGTTTCAACTGCCATTTCAACTGCCACTTTGCACTCCACACTCACTCCACAGTTAATCCTTTGCACTCTAAATTTCATAACACTGCACAACACTGTAAATTCCCATGTGGTCTAGTGGCGAGGTACTGCGGTTTATTCACTGTTTTATTCACAAAAAACGAGCACGTGCGGCATCGATTACGATGGACGTCTTCCCTGAACAAAGGTTAGGCAGTAACTGGGAACAGGGTTGCCAGATCTGAACTTGGCCACATTACCAAATTCCTCAATTTTCATTACCAAATTCTTAAAGGAAGCATTTATTCTTCACTAATTATATATACAAGTGGAAATACATGTAATCACTCTCCTCATAATAACAGAATGTTGATTATTTTCACACTATGTTGGCTAGCAGATTAATCAGAGAGAGCAGACAATCTACCATCTCCATCCTGTGCATCATCATACATGTGAAAAACCGTTTGGTAATGCATTATTCTGATTCATTACCCAACGAATTTTTCATTACAAATTGGCCCACATTTGGTAATGAAAAATACCAAATGGCAACCCTGAGGGGGTTGGGGGGAGGAAGGAAGGGGTGAAGGGTCTGTGATGTAACAGCTGTTCGGTGCCGCGCGGTAATTTCAAATTATGGGTGGGAAAAAATTAGGATTTTTTGAAGATTTTTTTCTTTTTTTTGGCCATTTTTGGGTTCCGAAGGGCCAGGCCCACAATGTCTGGTAAGTGGGGTGTCCGGAAAGTGGGCGTCCAGAAAGTACAAGGATTACTGTATATATATATATATATATACAGTATATATATATTTTTGAATTGCTGAACAGAGGATGGGAGTAATGCGAGCATAAGTGGCTGGGGAATGGCTGGGAGAAGGAGGGAGGTGAGAAGACAGGAAGAAATCGGTAGGATAGAAGTTGTGGAAGCAATGAAGAAAGTTAAATTGGGGAAAGCCCCAGGAATTGATGGAGTGTGTAGTGAAATGCTGAAGCATGGGGGACAGATAGTAGTAGAATGGACGTGGAATATGTGGAGATTGGCCTGGGAGGAAGGTAGAGTCCCGGAGGATTGGAAGTCAGGTATAATTATTCCCTTGTACAAAGGAAAAAGGGAAAATGAAGTGTGCATTTATCAAAGGGGCATTTGTCTTCTTAGTATAATAGGAAAAGTGTATGGTAAGATCATTATTGACAGAGTTAGAGAAAGAACTGTGGAATTAGTTGGAGAAGAACAGGGAGGCTTTAGGATGGGAAGAGATTGTGTACACCAGATACTCATTTTTAGATCTTCAGTGGAAAAGTTTCTAGAGAAGGGAAAGAAGTTGTATGCAGCTTTCATGGATTTGGAGAAAGCATATGACAGGGTCGATAGACAAAGATTGTGGAAAGTATTAAGAATATATGGAGTAGATGGAAGTTGTTGAATGCTGTGAAGAGTATGTATGATGGTGCTAAAGCTGCAGTGCGTGTGGATGGTGAATTGAGTGAATTTTTCTCCTTGAAGGTTGGGTTGAAACTGGGATGTGTCATGACTCCATGGTTGTTCAATCTGTAATGGATGGGGTAATAAAAGAGGTACAAGGTAGGGTAGTGGCTGTTGGAATGGCCCTGATGAGAGAGGGTAGTGTTTGGAAACTCCCTGTACTGTTGTTTGCAGATGATACTGTGTTGTTGAGTGAAGACGAAGGGGAGCTGCAAGGCTTGGTGGATGAGTTTGGGAGTGTGTGTAAGAAAGGGAATCTAAAGGTGAATGTAGGGAAGAGTAAAGTGATGGTCTTTGAGAGAGGTGAAGTCAGTGAATGTACAGCGAGGTTGGATGGTGAGGAATTGGAAAATGTGAGTACGTTTAAGTACTTGGGTAATGTGATGAGTAAGGATGGAGGTTTGGAGGGTGAAGTACTTGAAAGGGTACAGCAGGGAAGAAGGGTTGCTGGTTCCTTGAAAGCAGTGATAAGAAACAGGGAAGTGGGCATGGAAGTGAAAAAGTTACTACATGACAGTATTGTGATACCAACTCTAACATATGGAAGTGAAGCTTGGACACTGTTGCAAGGACACAAGTCAAGAGTGAGAGCAGTGGAAATGAGTTAATTAAGAGGAGCCTGTGGAGTCATGTGAAGAGACAGGCTGACAAATGAGGATATAAAGGAGCGTTGTGGTGTGGATGTGGATGTGATAGGAAAGGGATTAATCCCCGAGCTAGACCTCATCAGATCATATAGCCCTGCTAGGGTTACAGGAGAGCACTACCCCTCCCAGCACGGCAGCCACCGGGCGGGGCGCGAACTTGCAACCTCACGATTACGAGCCCGACACCCTACCACCGAGCTACCGCGCTCCCGGATGTGATAGGAAGCGTTAGGAGGAATACAATGAGGTGGTTTGGCCATGTGGAGAGGATGGAGGGTGAAAGACTGACGAAAAGAGTGTATGTGAGCAGGGAGGGGGAGGCTGAGGATGAGATGGAGGGATAGGGTGGAGAGGTATATGAGAGGAGGGGGGGGTGAGTTTGGAGCAGGGCAGTGAAATCGCGGGGGACAGGGCGACGTGGAGGCGATTTGTTTATGGCCACCCTGAACAGGATTGAGGTGTCTTGCAATAGACAGATAAATAGATAGATCTATATTTGGAATGCCATACCAGTCAGCACTCATCATTACTGCTGTAACCGCAGGCTTATCTGAAAGTGCATTTAGAAGACTATAAGTTGAAGCTGCCCTTCTGCACTCCACCATCCTATTTGCAAAGGGGAGGGAAGGAGACGAGAGACATTGTTGCCTGGTTATACTGGTGCCACCAAGGAAAGACATCCCTTGCCAGTACCTTTCCTTATAATTACTGAAACTGTGCAACATGACAAAGCTGTTGTTATTGTTAGGGTGCATCCACACATGTGCTGGAATAAGTGTTGGCAACATGTAAACAACACAATAACGAACAAGCTGCAAATATGCTTGGAACAGCAGCGTCCAGATCATGTTGTTACCATCATGAAGTCTTAGCTGCCACTTATGGACACATTTATCACATCACCTTTGCTGCCAGTAAACTCAGAGCAGCATTAAAACATGTTGCCAGCTGTGTTGTCAACATGTTCGAGGATACGTGTAGATACGCCCTTACTGTTGCTGAAACCCCAAAGCTCAATGAGACATGAATGCAGTATATGGCAGGAAACCAGCCACTGAACCAGGCACTTCCACAGATCTTTTGCTGAGGTTAGGCTGAAGGACTACCTGTACAGTGATAGTGTGGCACATGGAGTGAATAACTGCATTGTATTATGGGGCTCTGCTGGAGTGTGGGCAAAGCAGATTGTGAGTTGAATTTTGTACTGGTACTGGAGCATGGTAGGGTGATGGTCACAGAGCAGTCCAGCTATGTCCATTAATGTCCCTCTGGGCAGAGTATTTTCTGAGGGGTGAAATGCTGGTGGTGGTTCATGAAGGATGCTGTTTGGCTGACGACTTCGGATGGGTGGGAAGGCTATTTGTCTGTAAGTACTGTACTGTGATAGGCAGTGTCAGGTAGAGAGGGATGAATGTTACTGGGACACTCTGTAGTACTGGGTGACTGTTTTCCTGTAGTGAGAGATGATGCAACATTAATTTACATGGGTGAGATGGACCTTGAACTGAAGCAAAGATATGAACTGTGTACCTCGCACATTCACATAACCCTTGACTGGGAGTATTTGTTTCTTCACGCAAATGATCTGTACAGTACTTGTTGTTTGTGCATCCTGTTACTGCTCTTAAGACATTGTTTTATATTTTTTGAAGCTTTGACTTGGAGAGGAGACAAGTGTGTAATACATCATGAGGATAACTGCAAATGCAGAACATATACAATAAAGATGAAAGGCACATCCTACCAAGGTAAACTGAGAGTCAGGTGACACCTACTGACATCGCTGATGTTGAGGGATAGTTGGTTGTTGTTGCGCTGGGCTACAAACATTGGGTCAGCCATCCCTCCAATGCCTGAAAACAAATAGTTCATTGTGAAAACTTAACAAAATGAATTTTCACACTAGCACAAAACAAAGTCAGGAGTTCTGAAATCTATCTACCTATCTCTTTACAGGCAGATACCATTATCCCGTAAGGGGTGGCTGTCTACAAGTTTGTTGTTTTACACGGAAGGGCACTAATTATCCGCTAACCCACTTATTGTCATGTAAGGAACAAAACTGCTTACAATAATTACCAAAACAAACAAAACACCAACCTATCTCACTGTATAGTGCCAACTGATATTCAGTACAAAAAAAAAAACTATCTATCTATCTATTGCAAAATGCTTTAATCTTGTAAGGGATGACAACAAACAAACAGCTGCTATGTCACCCAGTCGCTTGCCATTTCACTGCCCTGCTCCCAGCTCACACCCCTCTCTCTCATATAATTCTCCACTCCATCTCATCCTTGGCCTCCCCCCCTCACTCCCGCCCCCCCTCCACCTCACTCAAATACTCTCCTTGTTAATTTCTTGCTCTCCATCCTCTTCACATGGCCAAAACACCTCAATGTGTTTCTCCTAATGCTTCCTATCACATCCACATCCACACCACAATCCTCCTTCACTTCCTCATTTATCACCCTGTCTCTCAATGTAACTCCCCATGCTCCTCACAACTAACTCATTTCCATTGCTCTCACTCCTGACTTGTGTCCTTCCAACATAGCCCATGCATCACTTCCATACGTTAAAGCTGGTATCACAATACTCTCATGCAGCGGGTTTTTTACTTCCATGTTCACTTCCCTGTTTACCACAGCCTTCAAGGAACCAACAACCTTTCTTCCTTGTCGTACCCTTTCAAGCACTTCACCCTTCAAACTTCCATCCTCACTCATCACACCACCCAAGTACTTATGTGCACTTACATTTTCCATTCCCTGATCATCCAACATCACTGTCCTTCCAGTGACTTCATTTCTCTCAAAGGCCATAACTTTACACTTCCCTACATTCACCTTTAGATTCTGTTTCTTACACACACTTCCAAACTCATTCACCAAGGCTTGCAGTTCTCCTTCATCTTCACTTAACAATACAGTATCATCTCCAAACAACAGTACAGGGAATTTCCAAACATTGCCCTCTCTCATTAATGATGCTCCAACATCCACTGCCCTACCTTGTATATCTTTTATAACCCCATCCATATACAGACTGAACAACCATGGAGACATAGAACATCCCTGTTCATTCCAACATTCAAATGGAAAAATTCACTCAATTCACTATCCACATGCACTGCAGCCTTAGCACCCTAAAAAATACTCTTCGAAGCATTCACCAACTTTCCATCTACTCCATATATTCTTATCATTTTCCACATTCCTTGTCTATCCACCCTGTCATATGCTTTCTCCAGATCCACAAAGGCTGCATACAACTTTTCCCTTCTCTAGAAGCTTTTCTACTGAAGACCTACAACTGATTATCTTAACCTGTTCCCTTCCTAAAAACCTCCCTGTTCTTCACCAACTAATTTCTGTTATTTCCCTACCACTTTCAATAAGTATCCTACCATACACTTTTCCTATTATACTAAGAAGACAAATGCCCCTATGATTACCACACACTTCTTTTTCCCCTTTTCCTTCATACAGGGGAATAACTATACCTGACATCCAATCCTCCGGGACTCTACCTTCCTCCCAGGCCAATCTGCACATCTACCACATCCACTCTACTACTATCTCTCCCCCATGCTTTGGCATTTCACCAGAGTCCATCAATTCATGGGGATTTCCCCATTTTGACCTTCTTCATTGCTTCCACTACTTCCATCCTACTAGATTTCTTCATCTCTTCTCATCTCCCTCCTTCTCCCAGCCACTTATCCTCAAATTACTTTCATTCTCTATATTTAACAATTCTTGAAAGTGTTCTCTCCATTTGCTCACTTTTTCTCCCTTCTCCAATAGCAGTCTACCATTTTTATCTTTCATTCTCCAGCTTACTTCTTTTTCACCCAGTCTTACTCTCTTTACCTCTTTCCAGAATATTCTCTTACATTCCCTCCACTTTACAGTACACTCAAATTACTTCCAAATTCCTCATCCACTCTCTTCTTTCTCTTACTAATCTTTCACCTTTCTCTTCCTCTCTACATGTAGATCCCTCTTCCATCTCCCTACTTCCTCAATGTCCCTGCTTCCCATTCACTCACTATATGCTTCCTTCATTTGTGCCACAGCTTGTCTCACCGTTTCATTCCACCATGCTGTTCCCTGCACCCCCTTTTGTCTTCTCACCCCACACACCACCTCACATGCTTCACAGATTTCTTATGTGGATACCTTGCACACACTTTCCACCTCCCCAGTCTGCTCCAGATCATATTTATCCAATTGCCCCTCCACGTCTCTCTTATATTCTGCCATTTATCCATCCTGTTGCAACCTTTCTACCCTCCTTGTATGGACTTCTCTCTGTCCTTCTCTCTTTCTATTCCTCCACTGCATTTGAACCTTGACTTTTGCCTCCACCCCATTCTGTCAACCACACACACATAATCAATCACTGCCTTCCATTCATTCAGTTCACCACCCACTCCCACCCTTCTCATCACTCTCCATGTGTATCTGTAGATCATTTTGTGTCTAAAGACGGTACTGGCTATCACCAACCCCCTCCCCACACAAACATCCACTAGAGCACTGCCATTCTCATCCATCTCTGCAAGAACACCTCACTCACCAACTACTCCATCCACCTTCACATTCCCTATTCTTCCATTCATATCTACGATCAAAAGTACTCTCTCATCTTTTGAACTTTTTTCTATGCATGCTTCCACATTTGCCCAGAACTCTTCTTTCACTCTACTTGCATTTGTGCATACATACACACACACACACACACAATCGCCCACATTTGTAGTCCTACTTCTCATCTTACCCACACAATCCTTGAGCCAACTGATCCATACTCTCTTACATTCTCCTTCCATCTCTTGCACGCAACATACAAACTCCTTCTTTTGCCCTCTGATGCTCACATACTCCCATGCATATACCCCATCCATACTCCCATTCTCTCAGTCTCACCTCTCCATTTTGTCTCAGTTATTCCACGTATGTCCATTTTTGCACTGTCAAGCACCTAGAGAATTTCTCTCTCTCTCACCTCATCCTTAGCACCACTTACATTCCATGTCACAATCCGTCCCGTGTCCTATGTTCAGCCCTTAGTCGTCACCTGTTGGTCAGTCCTGGTCCAAGAATTCTTGGCTGTATTTTTATTTACCAGTACACGCAGTTGTTTTCCAGGGAAGAACACTAACCCTCCACCAACCCAAATGCTGTCACGTAGGGAACAAATGTTGGTTGGTTATAAGGTTACCACCCAGCACTGTAAATGATTTCCTGGTCCACAAGAAACCATCTGGCTTGACATTCTATGTGGAGCTACCCTAAACTGAGTAGCTACCGCTACACTAAGTTAGGTGGATGACGGGTGCCCCCATCTATATAAAAAAAGAGAGAGAGAGAGAGAGAGATTGGGTAAATATGGATTGGAACAGATGGGGGACGTGGAAGGTGTGTGCAAGATATTCACAAAAGAAATCTGTGCAGCATGTGAGGTGGTGTGTGGGGTGAAGAGAAAACAAAAGGGGGTGCCGGGAACAGCATGGTAGAATAAAGAGGTGAGAGAGGCTGTGGCATAGCCTCTCTCACCTGCGTTGTATTTTGTTTAATTTCTGTCTTTACTTGTGGGAAAGTTTTTTGGATAGAGGGTTCAGAAAGTACTGTATGTGGTACCTATACGGTTTTCTACCCAACGAACCAACTCTTAACAATGAACAAGCTTGCAACATCTTACAGTATCTTATCTTGGCAAGTCCATTCTGTTAAATGTTACTCATAAAAACATGTTAAAATTAAATAATGAATTAAATCTTGGACATTTATTCATGAACTGACAATTTAGAATGTAGTGTTGTAAAGTAGTAGTATCATGACTCCCTTGTTCATAGTTATGCAAATGACTGCAGCCTACCAATTTGTTCCTCCTCTGACTGCTATCACTCCATCCCTCACTCACCACTCTGCTGTTTTGCAGATGCAGCAAACTTTCAATTATCCGTCATCTCAATATTCCGCCCAAAGCAATATCCAGTGCTGCTCGCTCGGCTCTAATAAAGCAATACCCAGCGCCAAAACAGGACGTAACCGGCGGTTCTAGCATTGAGGCATATCAACTGGCTTGTAAACAGCAGCCAACTAGCGCTATACAGTATTACTGTACTGTATAATTACTTTATTGTATTTTATGCTAAATTTTCAACCCTTACTCATGGGAAAGTTAGGACAGAGGTTCGAGATGGATAGTGATGCAATATCCAGCTTGATGCTGGATACTGTATTGAGCTGATGGGAGATACTATGCAAGAGTATCCAGCATTTTGCTTTAAGCGGCATAGGGCCTGGATGAATTACACTAGATAATTGAGAGTTTACTGAGATACAATAAAGATAGATTTTGGGATGATTTAATACGTGTAGTAGGTGGTACGTGGGACGACAAGATAGTGGTTTTGGGAGGGGACTTAAATGGTCATGTAGGTGAAGCAGCAAAAGGTTATGAAGGAGTACATGGAGGATATGCGTATGGTATAAGGAATGCAGAAGGGGAAAGGATACTCAAGTTTGGGGAGGCAACGGACATGATTATGTGCAACACACAATTTAGAAAGAGAGACAGTAGGTTAATTACGTATGAGTCTGGGGGAAATAGCAGTCAGATAGATTATTTTCTGGTTAGGAGGGCTGATAGGAGGTTAGTGAGGGATGTTAAAGTTATAGGAAGTGAGGAGTGTGTGCAGCAGCACAAACTATTGATTTGTGATATGATGCTTAAAGAACAAGTGATGAAAAAGAGTACTTATGTACCCAGGAGTGAAAATATGGAAGCTGGAAAACAAAGTAGCAAGGGATGCCTTCTACAGCAAGATGAGGAGAGTGGTGGCTGAACAGGGAGCCACAGACAGAGGCGTTAATGAACAGTACAGAGCCTTCAAGAACAATCTCTTGAGAGTTACTGATGTAACATGCGGTTGGACAAGAGGCCCACCAAGACAAAGTAACTTGGTGGTGGGATGAGGGTGTAGAAGCTGCAGTTAAGGAGAAAAGAAGGCTTTTCCGGGAATGGAAGAAGGGTGGTAGCAAGGAGGAATACTTGGCTGCCAAGCACAGGGCTAAAAGAGAGGTATACAGGGCGAAGTCTGAGTCACAGAGTCTTTTACTTGATAACCTAAATCATGGGGAAAGGAAAAATATGATATGTCAGGTGGCAAATCAGATCAAGAGAGATAATTGGGATATTATAGGTGAGCAGTGTGTGAAGAATGATGAAGAAAGGATAATGGTGAACAGTGAGGATATTAAAGATGCATGGAGAGAGCATTATAGGGGGTTCTTGAATGAGGAGTTTGACTGGGACAGGGAATGTTTGGAGCCAGCAGATCCAGTGTTTGGCCCTTGGCCTTTGATGCTGCTACTGTGAGTGAGGCAATAGGCAGGACGAAGGTGGGGATGGCAGCAGGTGTGTCTGGGTTGACTGTCGAAATGCTGAAGGCCTCAGGAGATATAGGGGTGAGGTTAGTCACTGACCTGATAAATATGATTATTTATGAGTGTGTTGTCCCAGATGACTGGCAGAAAAGCGTAATTGTAAATGTGCATAAAGGGAAGGGTGATGCCCTGGAATGAGGAAATTAAAGAGGTATAAAGCTTTTAGATCAGATAATGAAGGTAATGGAGAGAGTTTTAGAAGGTATGATTATTTGAGAAAGAGTGAATATTGATGAGATGCAGTTTGGGTTTATGCCAGGTAGGGGGACCACTTATGCCATATTCATTGTTCGACAGTTTCAGGAAAAATATATTGGTAAGAAAAGGGATCTGTATTTTGTTTTTGTTGATTTGGAGAAGGCCTCTGACAGAGTCCCTACAGAGGTGGTGAAGTGGGCAATGAGAAAGCTTGGCCTGGAGGAGTGGCTGGTTATGGCTATGTAGAGTGAATGGAGATTTGAGTGATGAGTTTTCCATGAACGTTGGTGTGCATCAGGGGTCAGTTATGAGTCCCATGTTGTTTATCATGGTACTTGAAGCCTTCTGACATGACTTCAGAAACGGACTCCCGTGGGAGATGTTGTATGCTGATGACTCGGTGTTGATTGCAGAGAACGAACGGGAGGCGGAGGAAAGATATAGGAAGTGGAGAGATGGTATGGGGCACAAGGGCTTAAGGGTAAATGCAGATAAAACAGAAGTGATGATATCTAGGATTGGTGGTGGTCTTGTCAAAGACAAGGGAGAGTGGCCATATGCAGTTTGCCACAAGGGCGTGGGAAGTAATCCTACCATGTGCAGTGATAAATGGGTGCACAAGAGATGTAGTGGTATCAGAGGTAGACTGCAAGATAATGCTGATTTTATGTGACGGCGTGTCGGGAAGAGCAGGTGGAGATTGTCAGGAGTGAAAGGATTGAACTTGCTGGTGAATCTCTTGAGTGTGTGGAAGAGTTTTATTATTTGGGAGACATGTTGTGTGATGGAGGTGGCGCTGGAGCTAGCTCTGTGGCTAGGGTGAGAAGTGGTTGGAAGAAGTTCAGGGAGCTGTTGCCTCTCCTGACATTGAGAGGACTCTCTCTGCATGCTAAGGGGTCTTTGTATGCAGCATGTGTCAGGAGTGTAATGCTGTATGGTAGTGAGACCTAGGCAATAAAGGAGGAGGATATTCGCAGGCTCAGACGTACAGAAATGACAATGAGTATGTGGATGTGTTGTGCGTCCCTGCGTGCAAGGTCTGGAGGGGCTGGGTTTACGATGGAAGAGTTGAGGGGTAGGATGGGACTGGAGTGTACTGGTGTTGTGATGAGGAGAGGTAGATTGAGATGGTTTGGGCATGTGGAGAGGATGGGGAATGATAACTGGGTGAGGAAGGTGAAAAGTGTTAATACTGGGGGTGGGGTTATGAGGGGTAGACTGAGAAAGACATGGGACGAGGTCATTAAGTGTGACCCCAGGGTTAAGGGACTGAAGAGGGAGGCTGCAATGGATCGTGCAGCATGGAGAGCCGCCATTAGGTGATCAAGGCCGACGCATGCAAGCATGTTGGAGCCTTTAAAAACGAAACGAAATGAACTGCATAGAAAACTAAATTAAAGAAATAAATCTTGAGCATTTACTGGTGAACTGATGATTCGGAACGAAGTGTTGTACAGTAGAACTATCACTACTCCCTTGCTCATAGTTATGTAAAGGGCCGTGGCCCGCCAATTTACTCATACTCCTTGCCTATCCACCATACTCCATCCCTCACTTGCCACTCAGTTGGTTTGCAGTTCATACAGTAAATACTGTACACACAAATTGCAAACACAGTAACTTATCCAACAGTGTAAGCCTTCACTTCTATCAGCTATGGTGCATTTTACCTTCTCTGCCTGTGCATATGCATTCCAAAATCATATGCATTTGAGGAATAATTTGGTGGGCTGCAGCTGTACAAAACTGAGCAACGGAGTTGTAATAATTCTACTGTACAACACTTCTTTCCTAATCATCAGAGCATCAATAAATGCTCAAGATTTATTTCTTTAGTATATTTTTCCATGTTTTATGAATAAAATGACAATGTTTAACAAAATGAACTCACTGTGTGAATTGTGCACTCCTGCAAGACACGGCAATCGTGTGTTAGCTATGTTTATGGGGTGTGTTTAAAGGGAGGTTATGCTTCAAATGAAATTCTTTGTGTGGCCCTGCATACATCTGGTATGGTACTGTATATACCACAGTGATATAGCCTATGTAAAAGAGTACATATCACATGTCTGGGAAAATAAGTACAGCAACTGGGAAGGCAAATTCCCCAAGTTTCCCAGTTAGGAAAACTGTGATTGTACAGTACAGTATTACAATGCTAAACTACTGTATATCATTACTGTATTGTATTTTATGCTTAACTTTCATCTTTTACATATGGGAAAGTTCTTAGGATAGAGTCAAGATGGATAGTAACACAATATCCCGCTCGACACTGAACGTTGAGCCAAAGAGGGGAGGTAAAGATACTACGCAATATCCAGTGTTTTGCTTTAACCGGCATAAAGCTTGGCTGAATTACAACAGATAACTGAGAGTTTACTATATTATGTACCATATTCTGTTACTGTACGGTACTATACATACTGTGTAAATACTGCATTGTACTTTATGCTTCATTTTAATCTTTTATTCATGGGTAATAACATAGGAAAGTTTTTAAGACAGAGGGTCAAGACAGATAGCTCTGGGTGATGACATATGATGCACCTCTCTGGCAAATGAACAGCTGCTTGGAGGTACCGACACAATATCTGGTGTGGGGAGAGGTTGGCTGGATTATGCCAGATAACTCAGAGATTACCTATGGTACTGTATACCGTACTGTATTCATACATATCCTAACAGTGATTATCTTTTTACAGATTATACAGCACAGTACAATGTGTAGCCCAGTGGGTGGGGAGAGGTCCCCTGGGAACCCCCCGACTCAAATGGGGATATGGGAGAGACAATACTGTACAACCCCAATAGCTCTTACATGTTGCATATGCAAGAATAATGAATTACATATTCTGATAGGCTACTACAGATTGGAGGCATACTTGGTGACTATTATTTCTACAGATGTAGAAAGTAGTGGTAATGTGATACAATACTGTATAAAATGGTACTGGTACTTCCAGCTCAACTATATCGTGCATTTCCTATTGCCATTCATATGATGTGTACACAGCTATTGGTCAGGCTCAGAATGAAGTCTTTGTAACATGTGTAGAATGAGAGTTATACAGTATGTGATACAGGCCCAAACAAAGCATTTTCTGCCGTTGCATGCATCTCTCCTTCCCACAATGCACAACATGTGACTGCTCAGAGGCCCACTGCACACCTCCTCCCTTAAACCAAGCCTGCCTACCATCATTGTTTCGGGTAATGATTGGTCATATATCAAACACAGGGATCATAGCAACTGAACTGTATAAGCGAAGTCTTGTGGTGCACGAAGACAGAAAGACACCATTTTTGAACGAAATTACCCTCATCAGTGCCTATTTATCCAAACATGACCTAAATTTTCACAACTTAACCTAATTTATCTTAAGCTAACCTATACCTAACCTAACATATTTTCCTTGTTTATTGAATACTGAAGCATCCTCTTCATACACAGAAATGCACTTCTATGTACCTTTACAAAATCACTGAATCAATTCCAAGGTACGGTAGCGTACGGTAAAAAAAAAAAAAAAAATAGCTTTTTAAGAGAGGTCATATGTACGACAGCAGCATGTGGAGTTACATGGACAGACAGACTAATAAATAAAGCAGGAGGGAGCATTGTGGTGTGGATGTGATACAAAGTATTATGAGAAATACATCAAGGTGGTTTGGCCATGTGGAAAGGATGAAGAGCGAGACTTTTTTTCTTTTTTAACAAGTCAGACTCTGGGTATAAGCTTCACAGCATGGTCTCAAGACTAACAAAAAGAGTGTATGTGAGTGAGGTGGAGGGGTGGGGGGGAAGAGGGAGGGTGAGACTGAGGATGACATGGAGGGATGGAGTGGAGAGGTACAATATAAAAGAGATGGGGGTGAGACTTGGGGGAAGGAAGCATAATCACAGAGGACGGCAAAATGGAGGCGATTTGTTTATGGCCACCCCTTACTGGATTAAGGCATCTGACAATAGATAAACAGACAGTACACTGTACTGTCCAGTCAAACCTTTGGTACAATATTTGCCGTAGCTTTTGCCCAGTAAACTTGGGACTTTATTCCTGCATAGAAGGTGACCATGTAAGCATACAGTTATTCTGAGCAATATCATGCACAGCTCCCATTAGCTGATGTTGAAGTTTATGACATGAATTAACTTTCATAACTTTATAACAACCAAAATCAATGGGTCTCAATGATGCAATACTAAGGTCAGGATCAATAAATACTGCTTTCATGGTACATTTGGTCCTGTTTGGTTCAGTTTGCACCTATGGTGCAATTATTGAAGTGGTTCTACAATTAATACCTGGTACTTTAAAACTATGCTTTGGTAATCTTCACGGATACATAGGACCTGCTCTTAAATATTATCTGCCATTGAATTGGAGAAAGCATATGATAGGGTGGATAGACAAGGATTGTGGAAAGTGTTAAGAATATATGGAGTAGATGGGAAGTTGTTGAATGCTGTGAAGAGTATGTACGATGGTGCGAAGGCTGCAGTGCGTGTGGATGGTGAACTAAGTGAATTTTTCTCTTTGAAAGTTGGGTTGAAACAGGGATGTGTCATGTCTCCATGGTTGTTCAATCTGTACATGGATGGGGTAATAAAAGAGGTACAAGGTAGGGTAGTGGATGTTGGAGTGGCCCTGGTGAGAGAGGATAGTGTTTGGAAACTCCCTGTACTGTTGTTTGCAGATGATACTGTGTTGTTGAGTGAAGATGAAGGGGAGCTGCAAGGCTTGGTGGATGAGTTTGAGAGAGTGTGTAAGAAACGGAACCTAAAGGTGAATGTAGGGAAGAGTAAAGTGATGGTCTTTGAGAGAGGTGAAGTTAGTGAATGTACAGCGAGGTTGGATGGTGAGGAATTGGAAAATGTGAGTACGTTTAAGTATTTGGGTAGTGTGATGAGTAAGGATGGAGGTTTGGAGGGTGAAGTGCTTGAAAGGGTACAGCAGGGAAGAAAGGTTGCTGGTTCCTTGAAAGCAGTGATAAGAAACAGGGAAGTGAGCATGGAAGTGAAAAAGTTACTACATGACAGTATTGTGATACCAACTCTAACGTACGGTAGTGAAGCTTGGACATTGTTGGAAGGACACAAGTCAAGAGTGAGAGCAGTGGAAATGAGTTATTTAAGAGGAGCCTGTGGAGTCACGTGGAGAGACAGGCTGACGAATGAGGATATAAAGGAGCGTTGTGGTGTGGATGTGGATGTGATAGGAAGCATTATGAGGAACACACTGAGGTGGTTTGGCCATGTGGAGAGGATGGAGGGTGTAAGACTGACGAAGAGAGTGTATGTGAGTGAGGTGGAGGGGGGAAGAGGGAGGGGGAGGCCGAGGATGAGATGGAGGGATGGGGTGGAGAGGTATATGAGAGAGGGGGGTGTGAGTTGGGAGCAGGGCAGTGAAATGGCGGGGGACAGGGCGACTTGGAGGCGATTTGTTTGTGGCCACCCCAAACGGGATTGAGGCGTCTGGCAATAGATAGATAGATAGATAGAATTGACTTACTTTGTAAAGATGTACAGAAGTGCCACGCCTTATCAAGTATGAAGAGAGTCCATCCGTGACCAAGATAAATATACTGGTAGCTAATTATATAAAGGATTGGATAGGTCAGGACAAATTAGCACTGATAAGGGTAATTTCGTGCCAAAAATGGCCTTCTAAGAGGGTGTCTGTCTTCAGTGCACCACAAAATGGCAGCCATATGTCTTTGGTGCTGCTGGTGATTGCAAACAAAGACTCCTTTTTAAACACTTTTCACCATTCAGTAAAAAGTCAAAATCAAAACCTGAACACTCAGAAAAAAAAAGAATCACAGGAAGGATCTGGGAAAAAAAAATGCAAAAAATGGTGGCCTTGTCTACTTGAAGATTACTTTTTTTTTTTTTTTTTTTTTTTTTTTTTTTTTTTTTTTTAAACTAACAGGAATACTGTACTGAGCTCTTCTATATTTTCACTATCATTCCATGAGCTCTTCAAAAACCATTTTTTCAATACATCCATTACAAACTGCTGTCTAAATAACTGCATTTTTTGAGAGTTACCAATTTATCCCAAAATTTTCATAAGCAAAGTCAACAAACTCTTCAATGACAAATGGGGTAACATCATACTGTTTAAGCTGAGACTAATAATGACAAATGGGTAAATATGAATGACAGCAGCACAAGGAATCAAGTTTTTTTTTTTTTAACCAGCATTCTTAACCTAGGTAAGTAATTTTAGTACTAGATACATCACAGGTAATTAATATCAAATTTCTTGGCAAAAGAGATGACCAGAACATGCAATATTTTGTGATATTAAATAAAGCTGCCTGAAGAACACCCACGACAGCATATTTACTGCTAACTGAACATGCCAATGCACCAAACATACTCAGATGTACACAATTACCATACATTTCAGCAGATACATAGTTTAAAAAAGCATGTCACCTAACTGAGGAAGGCTTCGTCCCCTAAGATCCCCAATTATGGTAGCAGTGGAGGCCTAACTGGGGGGCTTGGCCCTCCAGATCCCCCAATGATTATAACGTACCTAACAGTGTGCAAACTAAAGGCCGGTTCACACGAGCAAAATCGGGGCCGTTTTTTGCTGGAATTTGCTCCCTGGTAGAAATTCCAGCCGCTTTTTTTGCCGGTACGGAGAGACTGACATGTCAGTCTTTTTTTGCCGGAATTGGGAAAAAGAGGCCAGGCCGATTTAAATGGATGCACCAAACAAGGCAAACCTCTGGGAACGAAGACAAATTCAACATCTTGTGCGTTTACACTACTACTACTATTACTGCAACCACTACTACTCTCACTTTAATTTTCAATCCAGTTTGGGTGTATCTGGTATGACCATGAGTATAAAAGATTGATTATTTAAGTATGAGTTAACGGTATACACCAGGAATCTTATACGTGATTTTATGCTTAAGAAAATTTATGCATACAGCCCCTGAAGCCACCGGAAAGCTGACTGACAGTAAAGGCTTGTTCACATGAGCTAAATTACAGCTGTGAGGGCTCATCTTGAAGTAGTCAAAGTGCAATAGCAAGAGCTGCACACCCAGTATGAGTATGGTGGTCATCTTTGTAAACACTGTTGCCGCACTCCTGCCTCCGCAGTCCTTGTACGAGTAAACATGTTTCCAGGAGAAATGCCAAAATCAGCATTTTACCCCCCAAAAAAGGGCGAAAAAAACGGCCGCAATTTAGCTCGAGTGAACTGGCCTTAAAATGTGCATTTCATAAAACTTGTGCCAAAACAGTACTATGCATTACCGGTAAGCATTCATTATTCATGGTGCAATCATCACACAACCATGTGATGGTGAAGGTAGGTGCAATCATAAAGTAAATCTTTATACACTGTACATCACACAGTAGACATCCATAAAATATGATACATGATAGTAAAACAGCACTTGGCGATTAAATTGAATCACTTCATACTCTATAAAATACAAGATACATGCAGTGTTACATACAATAATGAAATCTATTCACAAACATTTTGCTAAAAATCAACATAAGCCCACTATGTACATTAATCTATAAAAAATAACAAAGGGTTGTCAACACCAACACAATAGGAAATTTGAAAATAGCATATTACTGTCGTACATAATTAATAACAACTGTCCTCTTTTCTTTCAGGAAAAATAATATCTGTGGGCAAATTTAATCCAAGTTTATTAGGCAATTAATGAGAACTAAGGTCCAGAACTTTCCAAAAAAAAATTCTGCAGTGATAACTAACTAAACATAATAGTATCTAAACCACTGTAGTTTTAATGATCACTATGCCCTAAAACCACCTAGACATGTGAAGCCATGAAGTAAAATTTTCCCACTTCATGATTGTTGGCGGAGGTAGGTTAAATGGATGCCAATGACAACCACCTATTTCCACTTGCCATGACACATAAGCTTGAATACGACATGGCAGCGAGTGCCTATTGTATAATGCACCCTATGGCGCCGTCATATATATATACTGCACTTGCAAGTACAGTAGTAGTTCCCCATCAACACGCCTCCCTCCCTCCAATCATCATTCCCACCATTCTCATTTCCCTGCTACTCACCTCCTGGGCTTATCCTTGTTGCCTCCCTGTCTCACCCGCCTTCTAATTCATCTTGAGCATCAGGATCCCAAACCACGAGGAATTAAAGATCGAGAAATTCATGCAAAACCCTCCCTTTTCCACACACTCTAATAATATTTTGGTCCAGATGACTAAAGTCTATTCTCAGAACCAGACCACAACAAGGCCGCGGATTGGTGGAGAGCTGTTGCGCGGCCAATGATTGGTCCAATGGCGAGTCACGTGGCTCCCTGCGTTCTAGCCGTCACTTCACATACACAGCTTGTCATAAACCAGAACACTACAATTGCCTCTTTTTCACGGTTTTCATACGGACACTTTAAATATTTGTCGTTTGTCCCTTACAATAGTCATTTTTTACTGAAGCAGAAAAACTAGGTCCGTGAATCAAGCAAAGACGCACTAAGTTGCACAACTCGTATTTTCAAGGTCATACGCTACACAACAATATCAACTTATTCACAACAGCACAAAGCAAACATGTCAGCCTCTGATAACACAATAATTCTTCAACCACTACTGCCGCATTGTATTTCCCTAAGAGTGGACTGTGGCCGGGCACAAGTGTGAAGCGAGCTGCAGTCGATAACCCACTGACAGCGAGTAAGCCAGAGACTGAAACATCCGGTCATTGGGACTCTCCACGGCCTTGTGTCCTCACACCCTCACTCTTGACTCCTCTTGGGGGGATTCCCCGCATAAAACCCAAGTTTCTTTTCCATTCCTGTTGGGGGAAAATGTAATGCACTTAATTTTAGCCAACACCTAAATATGCAAGCAGAAAGCGTATATTGTCATTATACAACTGAGCTTTATTCTCCTTTAACTCTATGGTTTATGTCATTGTACTAGCTCCTTCGCCCCATTTAATGTCACCTGCGAGACCTGGGGAGAAAGAGTCAAGTCAGGAAGCAAGGACCTTTGATAGTCTTCCCTTGTCGTCGACTTCCCTCCCTCCCTCCCTCCCTACCACTCTCTTTTGTCAGTCAGATTATTCCCTCTCCCGTCTCTCCACCATCCTCATTCCCCTCTTTAACTACCCACCACTCCCCTCCTCTACCACTTTAATCCTTTCCTCTGCGAACCTTCCCTATGGTCCCTATACCAACCTCCCTTACCCCTCCCTCCAGGACAGTCCATCCTTCATTTATCCAAGCCCCTTCCTTTGCTGTCATATTTTTCCTTGATTAGATTATCTCTTCCATCTTCAAGTTCTTCCCTCGCCACCGTTCCTCAGCGTCCCTAGCGCTTACTTAACCCCCTCAAGCATTCCAGCTGTTTTCCACCACATTAACAGCTTGAAGGAAGAAGACAGACAAACTACAATAGGGTATCCACCGCTTCTCTCTGGAGCTCGCTAAACATACAAACGTTTAACCTGGGATTCCCTCCGTCGTTCTCTCTCTCTCTCTCTCTCTCTGTTACAATATGCTGTGAGTGGGCAGCCAAGGAAACGTTTGTGGGACTTCCCTCTCGTCGATTTTTTTTTTTTTTTTTTTTTTTTTTTTACTGCCACCAGCACCAAGAGAGCGGTTGTGGACAACTTAAGGAAAACGCTTAAAAAAAAAAAAAAGTCTCATCTTCACCAAACTAAATCAATGTTCCTGATTATGTTAGGTCAAGATACACCTGGGGGGGGGGAGGTTGGGAACTACCATATTTTACTCGTTGTTCCATAAGCACTGGCTACTCATTTTCTGTCCAGCTGACATTTGATTAGAAACTCCCCATATTATGTGGACACCTGTATAATTAGAGTAATACTTAAAATGGACTACCAACAAAGGCCATCCATCATCCAATCCTACGTTGCCCCATGAGCGTAGGAGCCCGGGGCTAGGCGGCTGGTCCTGACATTAACTGGAAAGTAGACGAACATGCAAGATAAGACGAGTTCCTCGCATATTTCCCGATGTAATTCATCCACCAACATATCAGTTTCAAAAATTTTACCGTGTAGGGTCCCTCTTTACCTGGACTGAACAGTTTGTCAGATAGAAGTACAAGTCACTGGCCTGTAAAGACTGAGATTTTGAAAGGGGGGACTGTCTTAAATACACAACACAGAATTCTTGTGAAGGGCATGACCATTTCATCAAGATACCCCAATCAATAATGAACAAGTAAAGACGGATATCGTATGTCTAATAGTGTAGTGCATACAGTATATTAATTTGATTTTACCCAACAGGAGTCAGCCTACTTGTGACTCAGTGTGAATGCGGGTTTCTCAAAATAGTTATCCCATAAGAGTCGTACGACTTGTGTGTGTGTGTGTGTGTGTGTGTAGTTCACCGGGTCGGTCAGGATCACTTGATGGTCGTGATCGTCAGCTTTTACCCTCCCGGAAGGGAGCTGAGAGCTCATATAGTCCGATCTAAGGGCAAGGCTGTGACCTTCACACACGCACACACCCGTCCCCTTGCTCAAGGGGGACAGTAACCACACACTTCGTCAGTGAAACTTTTCGCAACCTGAGCGAGGCGCGAACTCCCGTCCACCAGTTGGCAAGCGAGAGCGTTACCACTGCACCAGCGAGCAGTGTGTGTGTGTGTGTGTGTGTGTGTGTGTGTGTGTGTGTGTGTGTGTGTGTGTGTGTGTGTGTGTGAATAAAATAAAATGGTTTCATCCGATTTTAATCAAACTTTAGTGGAAATGTTGAGGACTGGCCAAGAGATTGACCTTCTTTTTTTTTTCTAGAACAATAGGTCAACAGTCAAGGTCACAGGGCTAGACCAAAGTTTTGCCTAGCAAAGTTAACTTCAACAGCTTTTATCCAATTTACACCAAACTTAGTGGGAGAGTTGAGGGCAAGGTAAGATAGAAGAAATTGGAGTTCCAGAACAATAAGCCAAAGGTCAAGGTCATAGGGTAAGGTCAAAGTTCAACTCGTTGTCAGTGTGAACAAAATGACACTTTTGATCTGATGTACACCAAGCCTGGTGGAATGATCGAGAATCAAGCAAGGGGTTAACTTTTTTTTTTTAGGCCAAAGTCAAGGTCACATGACTATGTTAGGTTAGCTAAAACAAGTATAATCCGATTTAGACCAAACTTTGTGGGAAGCTTCAGGGTAACGCACGGATATGTGGGATGCAGTTTTGAGAACAAGCCGTCAAATGTCAAGTTCACAAGGAAATGTCAAAGGGCAAGGACACAGTACAAGATCAACTCAGTATTAACCCTACTTGCACCAAACTTAGTGGAAGTACTAAAAGTCATGCAGGATGAAATAATGCGATTTTGAGAGCAATCGGTAGAAGGTCAAGATCACAGAGCAAAGTCAAATGGCCGGCCTTTAGATCAGTTGTGGGCGCGGGTATTGCACTTCTTAAGTGCTCCTTATTGTCTTCATCTATCTATCTGTCTACTGCCAGACGCCTCAATCCCGTTCGGGGTGGCCACAAACAAATCGCCTCCCCGTACCCTGTCCCCCGTCATTTCACTGCTCTGCTCCCAACTCACACACCCCTCTCACATATACCTCTCCACCCCATCCCTCCATCTCATCCTCGGCCTTCCCCTCCCTCTCCCCCCTCCACCTCACTCACATACACTCTCTTCGTCAGTCTTTCACCCTACATCCTCGCCAGATGGCCAAACCACCTCAGTGTATTCCTCCTAACGTTTCCTATCACATCCACATCCACACCACAACGCTCCTTAATATCCTCATTTGTCAGCCTGTCTCTCCATGTGCCTCCACAGGCTCCTCTTAAATAACTCATTTCCACTGCTCTCATTCTTGCCTTGTGTCCTTGCAACAATGTCCAAGCTTCACTTCCATACGTTAGAGTTGGTATCACAATACTGTCATGTAGTAACTTTTTCACTTCCATGCTCACATCCCTGTTTCTTATCATTGCTTTCAAGGAACCAGTAACCTTTCTTCCCTGCTGTACCCTTTCAAGCACTTCACCCTCCAAACCTCCATCCTTACTCATCACACTACCCAAGTACTTAAACGTACTCACATTTTCCAATTCCTCACCATCCAACCTCACTGTACATTCACAGACTTCACCTCTCTCAAAGACCATCACTTTACTCTTCCCTACATTCACCTTTAGATTCCGTTTCTTACACACTCTCCCAAACTCATCCACCAAGCCTTGCAGCTCCTCTTCGTCTTCACTCAACAACACAGTATCATCTGCAAACAACAGTGCAGGGAGTTTCCAAACACTGCCCTCTCTCACCAGGGCCACTCCAACATCCACTACCCTACCTTGTACCTCTTTTATTACCCCATCCATGTACAGATTGAACAACCATGGAGTCATGACACATCCCAGTTTCAACCCAACCTTCAAGGAGAAAAGTTCACTCAATTCACCGTCCACACGCACTGCAGCTTTAGCACCATCATACATACTCTTCACAGCATTCAACAACTTCCCATCTACTCCATATATTCTTAATACTTTCCACAATCCTTGTCTATCCACCCAGTCATCTGCTTTCTCCAAATCCATGAAAGCCGCATACAACTTCTTCCCCTTCTCTAGAAACTTTTCCACTAAAGATCTAAGAATGAATATCTGATCTACACAACCTCTTCCCTTCCTAAAGCCTCCCTGTTCTTCTCCAACTAATTTCTCTGTTCTTTCTCTAACTCTGTCAATAAGTATCCTACCATAAACTTTTCCTATTATACTAAGAAGACAAATGCCCCTATGATAAACACACACTTCTTTTTCCTCTTTTCTTTTGTACAAGGAAATAATTATACCTGACTTCCAATCCTCCGGGACTCTACCTTCCTCCCAGGCCAATCTGCACATCTTCCACATCCATTCTACTACTATCTCTCCCCCATGCTTCAGCATTTTACCACACACTCTATCAATTCCTGGGGCTTTCCTCAATTTAACCTTCTTCATTGCTTCCACAACTTCTATCCTACTGATTTCTTCCTGTCTTCTCACCTCCATCCTTCTCCCAGCCATTCCCCAGCCACTTACACTTGCATTACTTCCATCCTCTGTGTTCAACAATTCATTAAAGTGTTCTCTCCATCTGCTCACTTTTTTTTCCCTTCTTCACTAGTAATCTATCATTTTTATCTTTCACTCCCCTGCTAACTTCACTTCCACCCTGTCTTACTCTCTTCACCTCTTTCCAGAACATTTTCTTACAGTCTTATACATACATACATACATACATATATATATATATATATATATATATATATATATATATATATGCATTTATTCTTATATTTATTTATTTAACATCGGCCTCACAAACCTTAGGCACATCATTTCCAACACTTCTATCTTTTTATTGTTCCGAACAGCGTGAAAAATTGCACTCTTAGAGCGAGGTATGGAGACATACGTAGTGTTTTGGAAAGAACAGGCTAAGAGCGTTAGAGTGATCTGGTCACGTGCAGAGAAAAGCCCATTAGAATTGATAAAGTGTAGAGATCAGATGTGGAAGGGGAGGAGTGCCAGGAAAAGGTGGACGTGTACTATGAAAGAAAACTCAGTAACAGTGGCCTGAGCATTCAGGAAAGTGCGAGGTGTGGATGAAACAGAGCACAGTAAAATGAAGTGGTCTGTGAGTGGGACAACCAGCTGTCAGTGCTATGCAAAAGGCAAAAAGGGACTCACTGGGACAAACCATAAAACAGCGGGGCTTGGCTGTGGATGCTCTAAAATTTCTTTGGTGTTGAGTCTGTAATTCATTTTGTTCGACAGCGAACAGACTCAGTGTGAGTGAATGGGACTGCTTTCTCCTACATGTGTTTTTGGACATCATCCCGCTGGAGCGGTTAACAGCGACGTAACTGGTTGTCCACAAGACCCTATCGGCATGTAAAAACACTCCTTTTAATACCGTTACACCAGTCCTAAATGAGCCATATTTAACATGTATTCAATATGGATGTGGTTATTAACCAATTTCCTCTGTAGTTATTTGTGCTGTCAGTGTTCAAAAGGTGTAAATGCCCTATTGCCTCCAAGATGTGAGGTCTCTGCGCGCGTGCGTGTGTGTGTGTGTGTGTGTGTAATTCACCAGGTCGGTCAGGATCACTGGATGGTCGTGATCGTCAGCTTTTTACCCTCCCGGAAGGGAGCTGAGAGCTCATATAGTCCGATCCAAGGGCAAGGCTGTGACCTTCACACACGCACACACCCGTCTCCTTGCTCAAGGGGGACAGTAACCACCCACTTCGTCAGTGAAACTTTTCGCAACCTGAGCGAGGCGCGAACTCCCGTCCACCAGTTGGCAAGCGAGAACGTTACCACTGCACCAGCGAGCGGTGTTTTGTGTGTGTGTGTGTGTGTGTGTGTGTGTGTGTGTGTGTGTGTGTGTGTGTATTTCCCCGCTGATGCTTATCTGTAGTCTCTAATCTACGTTTAGTCTGTTGACACGTGTGAAGTATGCGACTGGTGTTTTATGTGTCAGTGAAACCGTATACCATTTTGAGGTGTATCCTGTTATGTGTGTGATGGGAGAGTGATACAGCTAGGATATTCTCTACCTCTGAGTATCCCATGGGGTCCTTTGATGGTTACTCACCGTCAGCATCACTCAAAATTCCAGAGTCCTGGAGATGCGAGTGTAACTTAAGCGGTCTAGACCGGTTTAGACTAGTCGCGTGGCTGTTCTGGGGAGACAGATTCATACAAATTAGACCGGTCGAAACTGGTCTAAAGTGGTCCTGTCCCAGAGCCAGGGATTACCTGGTCCTGCGCACAAGGATGCGCGGTAGCAGTGGGCAACAATACAACAAGGATGTTCTCTTCCTCTGAGTATCCTAACGGATCCTTTGATGGTTTACTCACTGTCAGCATCACTATCAAATTTCAGATTGTTGGAGATGTGATGATACCCTGGCCTGTAGGACTATCTCCTGCTCTTCGTACGGTTCACTGATTTTCGATCTTCTTCAGACGGCTTTGTGAAGAAAATGTCGAGTCTACGGAGTACACATGCTCCACAGTATTTAATCACTGGTCTTAAAGGATCCTACCGCCGATCATGTCCACTAAGCCTCAAACTTACGCTTACTACGACAGCATTCTGTAGATTATTTTGCCACCTAAATATAAATACACAGAAGTTATTATAAGCTATACTGAATACATTGGTATATATGCCAATATTATCTGTAGCTACATTGAGAAACGCCGACTATATCAACGGTAGAAATTAGTAAATGAAAATGATATATGATCATGAAATATGTGGGACGTGAAGTCGATAGGAAAATGAGGTGACGAAGGTTGGAAAATGGATGCAGGTAAGGTGACTGAGAAGTAGGTAACGGTGGGGAGCTTATAATGGGACGGAGTGGCGAGTTATACAGGAATGGTATTTTTATGGCGTCAAGCCTGGATGAACTTTGGGATTAATCATCTGGTTAGAAAAAAAAAAATGCTTGAATATTGCTACTGCATGGACAGAGGGACTTCGTGGCCGTCTGATATGGAAGGGTTCTCTCAGCTGAAGAAAGAGAACGTCTAATGTTTAGCAGGATTAATGGAGACTAGTACTGACCTCTTCAGCCCGGTGATATCTCCGGCAAATATATGTCATCATTTGGTGTCAGTCAGAGAAATAACAAGTACAGAGACACCTTTGACAGCCGCACACTTCCTAACTCCTCCCAGAAGATGTCCTTTGTCTCTGGTCACATTCTTTAGACACACCTCCAACACACCCCTGATGCACATCACACGCAGCTCAGAAAAACACCAGACACACCCCAGATGCACATCAGCCAAACCATCGGTGCACCTCACCCCTCAACTGGACCTCCGTGGATGCGGCAAAAATAGGTGGAAATATGACGGTCATAAAACTACGGTCGCAATTTTTTTTTTTTTTTTTTGAGCCTTCGAAACGGTACAGTGACTCAGTGACTGGCACAGTTAGAGGGTACACATTGGTTTGTCCGCCCCTGTGTGTGATGCAATAATATGCCTCCCAACTATCAGTCCACTACCCTTCGAGGCATTTTGTGAGGGGTGGCACTGACCAAATGGTCTCCAGGCACTTCTGCCCCTACTCAGCAACGTTCCCTCTTCCCACCTCACACCAGGCTTCCTGAAAACGTCCACCATCTGGTCCTTCTGCCTGGTTCTAGACCGACCCATTACCCTCCAAATCAATCTTTTACTGTTCAGTCGCTAAACCACCTCAGTGCTTCATTCCATGTTTCAATCAAAGTCGCGTCCACTCACTCATATCGCCAAATAAATTCACGTGCACTTCTTAGGTTATTTGTTTCCATTGCCCTCATTTTAGACTAGCCTCTTCAGTTCGATGGCATCTTGTCTAAATTTATTCTTGCCATTTATAAACGATTATATTGAACACAATAACAAACTCTCATGTTCAATGGTAGGAAGGCTAAATTTAACCACTTGAGTTTGGAAAGAATTTCCCAAGCCGAGTAGAAGCGTATGTAGGTATCAGTAACTGATAATGTAAACGTCCAAGTTTCACTGCTATACGTTACATACGACTAACTCTTGTACATCTTCATACAATGGCAAGCTGTCTGGTCCCAGATGAACAGACTTAATTTCTGTCACTCCTCTTAGATCCTCTGCGGCTTTCCTTCTTTACTGTAACCTTTCACTGAGCTTTTCCTCCATGTTACAGTCTTTACCCTCAGCATTGCCCGGATTCTTTATTACCCTCACTTTCTTCCCTTTCATGCCAGTCCTTTATCATTGCTCGAGTCTATGCCTTTAACTTATCCCCCAAAAAGGCGACAGAGTCGGGAAAGGTGATCTGCTGTCCTAACTGACACAAGTTACAATTTCCGGCTGGGACAGGGAACAATTTAAGTTGAATTTCGTTAAAATTGACTTTATTAATCAATCTTAAGATTCACCGACATGCCGTAAACATACACCGCTAATACCAATATATTCCTGTATGAGACAGCCCTAGCGTGTATTCAACAGGAACGGTGAGGTTAACACCGAAGTGGTGACACGAGATGTGTGGTACGTAGGAGGATTACTGAACCTCAGGAACAGGTTACTAAATCGATGCCCAGACTCAGACGCACAATATATATATGTATATACTCGTATCTATCTATCTGTCTGTTTATCTGTGTGTGTGTGTGTGTGTGTGTGTGTGTGTGTGTGTGTGTGTGTGTGTAAGCTCAATCAGGGTTAAACTACTTTCAGAACACCCACAAAGCTTACCTATTCACTCATCTATAGCCTACTCATTTTCGTTATCCACAAGTTACATAAATGGCCCGCTATCCACTTGTAAGAAACGTTTCTGCTACGCCTGTCAGCAAGATTTTTCTAGGAGAGAGAGAGAGAGAGAGAGAGAGAGAGAGAGAGAGAGAGAGCAAAAACCTAACTCCAGCTGGCTACTATAGGTAGCCCAGGACGCCAGAACGTAAGCGTGTGTGTGTGTGTGTGTGTGTGTGTGTATGTACGTACGTACGTACGATAGTAAGAAAGATCCGCATATGCACATTTTGTGACACTAGCCACTAAACTTCTCCGGGAGACAAGAAGCTATGATTCCTGGTTGTAGAAAAAAAAAAAAAAAAAAAAAAAAAAGGGGCAACAGAAACCACGCGGGCATTTAGTGGTAATTAAAGTAGGTATGCGGACAGATGAAATATCATCTACAGCAATTCCAACTTCTAATCAAAATACAAACTGTAAATGCATACAATCATTCTTTTACACTTAATGGTAGGCCTTCTTTGGTAGATTGTTAATGGTAGGACTGCTTTTAATTACACTCCTCCTATAACTCATTCTCAGCTGAATACATTAGTCTGGCGTTACCTAGATTACTAAAGTTTTTCTGACCATGAGTGTTAATTCGGATCCAGATGTGAATTTTCGCTATTTATAAACGGATCTGAACGAATATTGCTGCAGTGTCTTACTGTGTGATCCTTAGAACCCGGATGCACAGGAGTGACGGTGTGAGTGACTGTGTTTATGAGTGCTCTTGCTAACTACTGTTCTAAAGTAGCTGCTACCATTTCCAAAATGGTAGCCTGTATATGCGCCAAGAGCTTGTGCACTTTCAGGTAGGTAAAACATCACAGAGTTTACTGGGTGCACGAGGGGTTTACGGTAATATCATATCAAAATCTGATGCACGCTCAAAATCGTAATAAAGTGTCACCAAAATTTATCGATACGCTTAAGTTTTCGAGACAAACTAGGCCCTACTCTCGTCACCTTACGCAGCTTTCTGGGACGTTTTCCTTAGTGATTTATTCTACACATTAGATATCAATTCTCCTCCTGTGTGTTATTTAAGCCTTTCTAATACTGCCATGGTCTACACTGATGACCTACAAGAAAATAACTGTGTGGCATACGCAGAAACAAACAGGCTAGGAAGATGTACTAAGGAGCCTCCTTTACCGATGAGTATACAGGCCTCTGAATGAAAACACTAGACGGCCTAGACCAGCGGTTCTCAAACATTTTAGTGGGTGACTCTGTTTGGAATATTTCAAGACTTCGCGACCCACAGGGTAAAAAAAATCAGAGAGAGAGAGAGAGAGAGAGAGAGAGTAACCGGTATATAGTCTATCGTAGTTATAATGAATATGCTGATAGTGTAATAAGGAAAATTACAGTTTCAATACGTAAATAAAATACACTGAGAGCATTATGCCTATTCTATGTCCATGCAACCCATCAAAATTCCTCTCGCGACCCACCTTTGGGTCGCGACCCATAGTTTGAGAGTCACTGGCCTAGACACTGTATATGAGGGCGTCGGGAATAGCAGTGACAAAAACCTTAATATTGTGTTCCATTATAATCTCACTTACTAACGGAGTCTTCGTATATTTTCTTATGAACAATTAATTTGACACTGAGGCAGCAAATACTGGTACAAAACTGGATAATTACTGTAATACATAAGAACATTGTGATACCTATGAAAAAGTGTGATTGGGTGAACTCTATTGGGTTCCATTTAGCGTGCGTTTCTGTGGCCCGGATATGCCCGTTTACACAATCACAGAAGCACAACATCCGGAGCTAATTTCGCCTAAATATAGCAGGCCAGGATGCTCACTACATCCCTGTACTCCCCCGCAAAAAACAGAAAGGAGATAACAGAATAAAAATAAGTAAAACTGGCTTGAGGATGTGGAACCGCCTCTCCCCCTACCCGCCATCCCAGTACAAGGTCAATAATACTACCTGGCTAAGCTCACTAACACCAAAAGGATATATTCAAGCTCTCCCTCGTATAACAAAATCCAGTATTAGAAAATAGAAAATAAACTTACTGCGTCATCATGGTAAAAGATGTCTAAGTGCAAGGATACCAAAGTAACATCAGGTTGTACTGCTTTATGCAACAGTGCTGTACAGAAAAGAAAAAAAAAATCCATGAACTCCCCTACATCCAAGAGGGCGTATGTCGATGTGTAAGGAAATTCACTTAAACTAAAGATCAACGAACTTGTAATTTGTGGAGAGATAAATTATAGGGCATAAAAAAAAAAGGAACAACAGATGTCCATATATACCATAATACGTGACGTCCCAGCGCACTGCCTCTTCGCTAAGACGATCAAATTTCAACGTGGGCGGAAAAAAAATGTGTCCGTAAACAACGACCATAACGGTTCCTACTTGCCCAGAAGCTAAGTAAGGCAAGACGGGCTTGGATGGCTGTATGGAATGTTTGTGGTGTGACTGAGAAGGGGTGATAATTAACATGTATAAGATAAGGTATTCGTGGGTGGAGTAATGCAGGAGTTAATTTAGTGATGAGTGATTAATGATTGAGAGAGAGAGAGAGAGAGAGAGAGAGAGAGAGAGAGAGAGAGAGAGAGAATGAATGAATAAATGAGTTACGACTAACATTATCTTTTGATGTATATATGTTAACTTTAAACTTGAATTGGTGCAAGTAGCTCTGATTACTGCATTTGCACTGTGTGATGAAGAGTGCGAAATATAAGAGCTTTTGGAATCAGCTGAAAAGGCATTTCTAACATATCAAGGTACGTTATATTTTCGTGGAAGGCGTGCAATCTAAGTAGACATCAAAACGACATAAGGAACATACAAGGGAATATCAAGGCGTGATATCCAAACTAAATCGTTAAAGAAGAGGCGCTAGATAGCCTGATAAGACGACGAGAATGCCACTTAAAATGTTTGTAATGAATAATACGAATGAGAGTTGTTGCCGGTTCGGTGGGTGGTGTAATGGGTCGTCTGGCGTGCCAGTGGAAAAAGGGTAATGGACGTTGACTGCAGGATATGTGTCTAGGAAAAACAAGCTGTGCATAAGTAAGATGTATACATATGTATACGTGATACAAGATATGAAGAATACTGTGAATGTTGTCAGAAGTTTAGCTGGCAATGTTCTTGCAGGGAGAGGGATGAATGGGTGTGTTATTGACAAGAGAGTGGTCTTCTGAAGAAATGTAATTACAGATTTAAGTAGATGAACAAATATAAAAATATGTAGCTATTGTTGCTGTTGAATAACCCTGGTCTGTCTGACTTAGCAGACTCATCAATCGCAGGCAAGCAACCTCCCCTGCAGGGCCGTCCCATGCAATGAACCAATGTTTCCTTGAGGCTGACAGCGCCTCACTGTCGTGAGACGCGGGGAACAATGTGGAGGCTTGTTTCCTGGATGGACGTTGCATTTGCGTCTCTCCAGCCAGTTAGCAGGGGCACCACAGCAGGCTTCACATCACCCCGTTATCTGGTTATATGATTGCCACCCAGCGCTGTAAATGGTTTCCTGGGTTACAAGAAGCCATTAGGCTTGTCACTCAGTGTAGAGTCTCCTGAAGAGGAAAGAAGAACAAAAAATGACTGGAAGTATGGAAGAAATAGGAAGAGGGGAGGGCAGATACAAAAAAAAAAAAAAAAAATGATACAGGTGAAGGATGAGGCAGACAGCACCGCATCAAGTGAGTGGATGATGGTCGCCACCACTTAACACCAAACTATGTTGTAAGGTAGTCAAGTGAAGTCTTAAAGTAGTGGTATAAAGGGTAATATTAAACTACTTGTAAAAGTAGAAAGTATCTCATTAAAAGTGAGCATGCAATTGTAAGTGGTGCAGTTCTGCGCGGCACAACAAATGACAGAGGTTGGCAGGTGTGATGGTAATACCTAAGAACCTATACTGACACTGGGGGACAGCCACTTTTTCCCCAAAGGAGTGAAATCATGACAAGTGATGTCCTCTAGCGAAGAAGCTGGATAAACTTTAGAACCATGTAAAAGGTAAATGGATGAGAAAAAATTGCACTTTTTTCTTTTAACAGTATCATCCACTCGATACTTGAAAGATACTCCACATCTCCCACACACACACACAAAAAAAAAAAAGCTGTTAAAATATGATAAAGTCACGGTAGGCCATGGACACTGAAGCTAATGGCGCAAAGCAAATAAAATTTTTGACGCATTAGCCTAAGCATAGCACGTCCCCTGCGTAAAAATACTTGATCTGTATACGGCAAAGTTAACTCATTATACAATGCCAGCTTTTACCTCAAATAATGATGCAAATAAGGCTGTTTATCATCAATGACGGAAGTCAGCTGCACATAACCATTATTAATTTATAACTCCGCGTCCACTGTCAAGATGTACTACTGACCTTGAGTATGTCCGACTTCTCTACACTGACCTTGCTATAACCACTCGACCGAGCCAGTTCCCTCGGTCTACTGTTTTAGCAACTGTAAACTACTGCATCAACATAACTTGTCAGTGACCATCGTTCTTAGTCAAGAAAGGCATTGGACATTTCCAAAAAGTAATCAAAGGGAGACATCTAAGTCTGATCTATGAACTTCTCGACCATGTGCACGTTGGTGGCGATCACTACGCTAAGTACACTTCTAACAAAATCCCACACGGCTGTTTGTACTGTACATTTACTTACCGTTTTGCCTCAGCACACACACACACAAACACACACACACACACACACACACACACACACACACACAGACGCGCATACGCGCGCATAATATATACATATTATATACATATATATACTATAATTTTTGTCCCATCAGGAGCATGGAGTCCCGGGGCTAGGCTTTACTGTCGCAACATTTTAGGTGATGGTGACCATCTTTCCCAGCACCTGAAGGGCAATATATGAGCAATAAACCCCAACCATCCCTCAGGTATAAAACCCTAAGGGTCTTATTCAGATGGAGCACCTTAACTCAATACACCACCAGCCGTCACTGGTTCTGTTACCACCCAACATAGAAAATGGTTTCCTGTGTTATAGGAAACCTATTGTCTTGCAGGCAAAATTCATGGAACCCGTCCGTGTCTGCCATCTACTTACCCTTCCTCAGGTATGAAAGCCACACGGGCAGGTAACACAGGTAAAGGCTAGCTGGTCTCTCCTATCCACTGACACACGTGCTAGTTTTTGTTACGACAACTATGTTGACGCAGCCAGCACAGAGGGTGGGGCCAACAACAAACCTATTACGAGAGAGAGAGAGAGAGAGAGAGAGAGAGAGAGAGAGAGAGAGAGAGAGAGTCATTTCATTCAGCTTAGCAGACATCGTCAAACTGAAGGGGTAAGAAACAATTTTCAGCAATCTCTTCAGTTCAACGACCTCTTATTTCTATTCCACTCTCGAAAACGCCGGATGATTTTATTCAGCTTAAGAGAGACTCTACTGGGTTGAAAAGGCTAACAGATAAAATAACATCCAAATATGATCTTTACCCGGAAGCCAAACTCATGAGTAAGGAGAAAATGGCGGAAGGCTTCAGCATTATTTTCCTACTTGATTACAATAACACCTACGCCATGCCCGTTCGCTCATTTGCTTCTTTTCATGGTCAGTGATATTTCGAGGAACAGTGATACTTAGACTGGTTTTACAGGTAAAATAAAAAGCAGTTGAAGCCACAACGGGATGTACTGCTTCAAAGTATGACGCAGAAAGCAGGAGCTACTAGTTAACTTAATCTATACAGGGTTTACAAGCATTTGGAATACCTAGACAAACAACAGACGATATTATTTGCACAGTATCGATCTACTGTAAACTTCAGTGTGCACGACAACAAAATTAAACATGTTTTTTTAAAACATATGAAACAGGCAGCAGTGGAAGTCGCAAATAGATAAATTACTCGAGACTAACTCCGAACTTTACAAGGTCACGGCAAAAACTGGAAGACCAAACCTCAGTGACGTCACCATGACCAGCAACACGCCTGGCAACACCGTGTATATTTACTTTGCAATATATATTCTCGTACTGAAAACACGAACAATGAAAACACCTTAAAAACTACATTTAAAAAACACGATGGTAGTGTACACTGGTAGAGGAATATGACGGAATAAGCATATCCTGTGAAAATGAGCCGAATATGAGGGAAAACTAGCGTTGGGAGTGCTTTAGTTATAAATTTCTCCCCGTGTGCGCGCGCTCCAAGAAGAAAGAATGTACAGGCTGCTCCCATATACCAGGCTTCTTAAGATGCGAGTAAAAACTGTCTTGCCAATCAGGATGCATATGTTCACTTTCAGCGTTGTGGTGCGGTTTGTGCCAAGTCGTGATGGATTCTGGGAAGAGGCGAGTATTGTGACGTCAATGGTGGTTTCGCTGCAGAATGAATGCACTATTACATTAATTCGTGCATCAGACTGAAAACAATAATCCAGACACATAACCGTGTCATACATGTAACTAATAATAAAGGCTGCCAAAGTTCGAGAAGAACTTGTATATTTACCCAGCAGATTACTTTCGTGATGACGTTTCTGGTAAACAGTGACGTTTTGATGACGACAAAGTACTGATGACGTCAGTCACCCACCCACCAAGCAAATAAGCATTGTAAAACATGATTCTTTCAGACTTTCCACACTACTTCTGCTTCCTCAGCGGGAAGTAAATCTAGGATACGTACATGACCAGGTCTGGAAATGCAGCATAAAAGGGAAGTAAGGAGAGGAGTGGTCGGAGCGACCCATCACCATGACGCAGTGCTGATGACGTATTGTGACGTCATCCGTTCACCCGTTGTCAGATACGGATTGATTTTTCCATTCCGATACGTCAGAAATGCTTCCGCCTCCCTTCCTAGCATATCGGGTAGCTTCAACTGCTCTCTGGTGTGTGAAAGAAAATACTAACGAGGGAGGAAGGAGAGACAGGGATACGGAGAGAGGGAGAGAAAGAGAGGTGGGGGATGAGACTGGTGGGAAATCCAGACTCCTCTCTCTGCCCAGGAAAAATTCTCCAACTTACCTACGCCCAGGGCGGCTCCGGTACCGAGGCGGGCCACATGCAGTCTCAACCTGAAATTCTCCACCCCCTCCCCTCCCTTAAACATCCTCTTCCATTTTCGCTTTATTTATTTTCTGCATTTTCTACCCCAATTCCTTTTCTTACACGCCTTCCCCAACTGATCATTTAGATTTCTTCATCAATAATTCAACAATTTTCATGAGTAATAAAACTGGTGATCGCTTATTGCAAAGTATAATATCTGACCGCTGCATTGCAGTGTGTAAAAAGGTGGCTTATACGACACCCCTCTTGAGTACAGAAAATGAGACTGAGACGTCAGTTTCAAGATGGATGAACTGTTGCGGTAGGAAGCTATAATTACTGATTACGCTTGCCTGAAAATTTTAACACTGTGTGAACAAACATCATTCCCCATAATATAAGTGGGCCCTTTCATATGATAATATAATGTAGAGAAAATATTAATCATTGATGAAGTATTTGATGGATCCATAGAAAACTATACTTTCCACCAAACGGTATTAGGTGATCGCTCATAAGCAGAATTTTGGCTTCCGCCTAGTAACTGTCAATTACATTATTCAATTCTTGTCACACCAGGTGAAACTGATATTATATATATATATATATATATATATATATATATATATATATATATATATATATATATATATATATATATATATATATATATACCGTATGGTAAGAATGGAAAACAGTAAATATATGAAGCAGTCTTATCTGCATCAAAAAAAATTTCCATACCAACAATAACAGGAAGATCAACATCAAAGTGTACTACCACTACTACTACTACTACTACTGCTGCTGCTGCTGCTGCTACCACCACCACTACTACTACTAAAACTACTACTACTACTACAATAATAATAATAATAATAATAATGATAATAATAATAATAAATATACTTTGTAGCAGAATGGCACCAGAGTTAACGAGCGTGCCACGAAGTCAGTGGATGGGATGGTTGGGGAGGATATTTTAGGCAGCGCCCACCATGTTTTGCATATTAGAATATATTGAAAAAAATGGTGTCAGATTTGTGGCTAACTTTATGCCAGGTTAAGCTTCTATACATGAGGCAAGAAGGGAAGGGGAAGGGAGGGGGCAGAAAAAGGGATGAGCTGGGATGACAGGGGTACTCATGATGGGATGGGATGGTGGTGGATGGTGGGAGAGAGCGGAAGTAGTGCGCATTGTGAAGATGAGCGCCGTACGACAGGTGGTAATATGTGTCAAGAATTTAGCTTTCTCAGAGAAAAACAAAAAAGTATGTCCATTTTACTCTCATACATTATCTCGTGCACGCAGGCGGCGCCAGCTGTGGCCATAGATGTAGTAGTAGTAGTAGTAATAATAATAATAATAATAATAATAATAATAATAATAATCCATCCATCCATCATCCAATCCTACATTGCCCCATGAGAAGCGTAGGAGCCCGGGGCTAGGCAGTTGGTCCCGACATTTAAGATGAGAGTGACCAGCCTCACTCATCCCTGAGTGGCATTACATGAGCAATCAACCCCAACCACCCCTTAGATATAAACCTTCACCGGCTCAATCCGATTGGAGCGCAATAATTACCCACTAAAACACCAGGCGCCAAAATTTGGTTATATGGTTACCACTCAGCGTAGAAAATGGTTTCTTGGTGCACAGGAAACCATTTGGCTTGTCACTCAGTGTAGAGTCACCCACAGGCTGAAGGAAGTGGAAAAAATGAAGGAAAGACAGAGGAAGGAGTGTAAAGTCACCCGTAGGCAGAAGGACAAGGAAAGAATGAAGATAAGAAAGACAGAAGAGAATGGAAGGAAAGCAGGATGGAGAGGAAAGGGCGGACACCCGAGAGCAGCACTACTGTACATTGAGCGAGTGGATGGTGAGCGCCCCCACCTACCACAAAAATAATAATAATGATGATAGTAATAATAACGATGATGATAATGATAATAATAATCATAATAATTAATGATAATAATAATAATAATAATATTGCAACATCTTGTCCTTTGTTGTTCTGTAAGGCGCATAGGGATCCGGGGCTAAGCTATTTAATCCCGACGTTTAAAGTGAGGGTGACCAGGCACATCCCTGAGCAACATTATATGAACAATAAACCCCAACCAATCCTCAGTTGCAAACCTGATCATATGTTTGAACAGCTTAACCCCCAAACCACCAGGCGTCTATGTGGTTATGTGGTTGCCCCTAAATGTTGCAAATGGTTTCCTGTTATGGGAAACTATTCACTGTCACTGAAGGTACGGTCATGAGCAAAATTTTCCTGATAATCTTCTGCCACAAATGTGTCCTGCCTTCCATGTTTTTCTCTCCCATCAGATGAATGATCCCTCCTTGCCACACTCTCTTGCTGTGTGCTTCATACTGATATCACATGAAAGTACTTCATGAACGTCTTCCCTTGCCTAAGCGAGCAGGGAAGTGTCGTCGACCTATTGCTCATGGCTGTATCTCTACATCGGGTGAGTGGATGGTGAGCCACCCCACCCCACCACCACAAGCTACCCCCACCTAAAAGCACTGAGGAACGTGACTGTTTAATCGTTAAGGAGTGAGTCAGGGCTGCCCACAGACTGATCTGGCATTAAAGGGAGTTTCCCGGGTAGGCACACTGGAAAGCAGGGACGGAGTGGAAGGAAGGAAGGAGGAAAGGGCATGAGGAAAGGATGCAAGATGGAATATCAGAAAGGATGGAAGGGCAGGGAGGGAGGGAGGGAGGGAGGGAGGGAAGGAGGGAGGGAGGGAGGGAGAGAAAAAAAAAGGAGGAAAGGGAAAGAGGAAAGATAGGAAGCAGGATAGAATATCAGAAAGGATGGAAGAAGGAAGGGCAGGGAGGGTGAGAGGAAGAGAAGAAAGAAAGGAGGAAAGAGAAAAAGGAAAGATAGCAGGATGGATGATGGGAAAGGAAGGAAAGATGATTGGGAAAGAAAGAAAGAGGGAAGAAAAGAAGGGAAAAATAGAAAGGAAGCTGGAGGAAGGTGAGAAAGAAAGGAAGGAGGAAGTAGAAAGGGTGGAAGGAAAGAGGGAGGTAGGAAAGGGGAAAAGGGTAGGAAAGGGAAAGGAACTGAAAGACAAGGTGGGAAAGTCAGGCAGGAGGGGAGAGAGAGAGAGAGAGAGAGAGAGAAGATAGCTGAAGAAGGAAGGAGGTAAGGAGGAGAGGGAAAGATGGAGGGAAAAAAAGAAAGCAAGAGGGAGAAAAGAAAGGTAAGAAGGACAGGTCACAGGGGGAGGGAAAGAAACGGAAAGAGAAAAAAATGAAAGAGAAGTGTATGAGCACTCAGGGAAGGTGGGAGAGAAATGAAATAAAGATAAAACAAACAGAGAAGAATGCAAGAGAGAGACGAAAGGAGGAAGAGAGAGAGGGAGAAAGTGAAGAACAAAATGAGAAAGCACAGACTAATGGGAGAAGGATGAGAAATGGGACAGAAAAAAGATGGAAGACAGGAAGGGAAAAGAAAGGGGGAGAGAGGTGGAAAGTAAACAGTAAGGAATGAAGGATGAGAAGCCGGGAGAGAAAGGACGGGATTAAGGATGGGCGGAAAAGTAAGAAAGGAACAGCAGAAGAGAGAAAACTGGAAGGAAAGATGGGAAAAGCAAAGGAATAAGGACGAAGATGGATTGAAAGAAGGGTGGGGAAGGAAGAAAGAAATGGAAAAGGCAAGAGGGAGGGAGGGAGGCAGGAAGGAAGGAAGGGAAAGAGACTAATGGAATGAATAAAAATATGTTGGAAGAAGGAAAAGAAGGAAAAAAAGGAAGTAATGATGAAGGAAAGTTAGGGAATGGACATTAAGAAAATGGGAAGAAAGAGTGAAGGGAAGAAAGAAGGAGAAGTAATTAAAAAAGAAGGAAGGTTAGGAAAAGGAAACGAGAGAACAAAGGAAGGTAGGACCGAATATGAAGAAAGGATGGGGGAAGACGGAGAACGATGAAAAAAGTACGGAGCAAGGGAAGGGAAGATTAAAGAAAAGAAACAAGAAGGCGGATGTAGCAAGAATAGGGGAAGAATGAGGAAAAAAGAAAAGAGGGAAGGGAAGGGAAGAATAAAAGGAGGAAGGAAGCAGAAGGCATGTGTGAATAAGTGAGCTATCCTGGTAAACAAAAGAATCCCACAGACCACAATACCTTAAATAATGACATGGAAGCCACAAATAGCCCTCAGCACCTCCACTGCATATAATCGTCTGGAGGTGGCAAGGAAGAAAAAAAGCAAAAAGAAAAAAAGACGTCACTATTTTGAAAATATTGACGGAGACTGTTTCTACTTCTTTCTCCTTAAATCTGTGTCTGAATTCAACAACATCATGTGGTGCTATCGTGGTGTGGGGATTATAATAAATAATCTAAAAAGCACGTTGTCTTGTCAGTGCGTCCTGCCTCAACCTTTAACACCATGATCAATATCACTAGGTGCACACACACACACACACACACACACACACACACACACACACACACACGGTCCCATCACTCAGCCTGATCTGTGCACAAAAAATCATCTGCCCTTAAAAATTACATAAAGAAATCAACCTATCTGACTTGTGCCAGTTCTCGACAAGACACCATCTTTAATTGGGTTCTAGAAAATACTACTATTGACCACTGAAAAAAACTGAAACGTGATCAAAGTTGCACTGAAAAACCGAAACATGTGATAAAACCTTCATTGAGGTATATCTATGTAACACCCACGGAAAAAAAAAAAGAAAAAAAAAAAAAAGAGGTGAATGCATTTTAACATTACTGATTCGTAGAAGTGGCAGTAGTAGTTGTAATAGTAGCATCAGTAGTAGTAGTAGTAGTAGCAGTAGTAGTAATGGTGGTGGTGGTTGCAACCCCAAATCCATGGAGCTAGTGAACTGCAGGCTGAAGGTACCCATTTTCTGGAGTCCACCCTCCTCCTTTCGAGGTACAGGGAGAGAGTTGTGGGATGCGTTGTACTAGCAGACAGGGGAGTTGCGCGGCCATATCAGTGCCACAGCATGAAGGCTTCCCTATTGGTTTGTGACGTATTGGTAGCGCATGATTGTGCATGCGTGGTGGTCAGTGTGATGGTGGTAGTGCTGGGTGAGGGAAGGTTTCGTACCACCTGTTCCTCAGCGATTTTATTATGAATATTGCAGTATAATATCTTCCTGTGTGCTGTATATATCGACACAGTTTGCATCATTAACTTAAAAGAGGATAATGAGGTGTACTCGTAGCGTGCAGAATAAATCGAGATGAAAGAGGTGTTACGAAATCTTCAACATCACTCAGAATACGACCCCTGATGCGAAAGTGTGGATCCTGGAACAGTCACATGGCACACATACGCCTTCTCTCTCTCTCTCTCTCTCTCTCTCTCTCTCTCTCGTGATGGCTCTTCTTGCCGCCACCATACTATTTTATTCCGCTCAGGAGATGGAGATAAAGAAAGCTGTATATTACCCGTCTGGTTTAAAAGTCACCTCGAAGCTGGATAAATGCATCTGAAAGCAGCACGAACTAAATAAGAATTCGTAATCGCAGTGTTGGGTGCGTGTGATTTTCCTCAGTTTAATCATGGGTTAGCTGTAATGAAATCCCCAAGTTCGGTGATCGCAGATAAAACGCGTGCTTTTAATTATGCATGTGTTTGTACTTGGTTACATTAGTGTGTGTGTGTGTGTGTGTGTGTGTGTGTGTGTGTGTGTGTGTGTGTAGAATAACTAAGCTCGCATGCAGACACCTAAGATTCCACTATCATACAACAATGACAACCATTTCGCTAAGAACTATCTTTAATATTTCTGTTCACAGTGCATACAATAATACTCTCCCCTTAAATAAACCTTGTAAATTAATACAGTAATAAAATGTTTAATTACACAAGAGGCTTGGTTTGGAAAGAACAGGATAAGGAAGCCTGGTTTGACGCTAGAGTGGTGAGTGACCTTGTGTTTGCTTTAGCCATTCGAGACTGAGCTGTCATGAGGAATGTTACATTGCTGTGAGGTGGGTTTTACAGAGCAGGAGGAAGAGGAGGAGGAGGGGGGGGAGAGGAGGAGGATGGGAAGGTGAGTGAGGGGTAGGGCGATAAATGGGGAGGGGGTGGAAGGGAGGAAGGGATGGGTGGACGATGAAGGAATGGAAAAGAAAGGACGGGGGAACAGAAAGGAGGAGGGATGTGAGAGTGGGAGGGGTGGGATGAGGTGGGGGTGGGGCACTAAACACTAAACATTGTTGTGGATGTCGCTTGGAAGACTTTGGCGAAACGCGAAATCGGAACTGTGAATGAAGGTGAAACAAAGACAGCGTTGGCAACCAAATTCACACACACACACACACACACACACACACACACACACACACACACACACACACACACACACACGTTTCAAAATGTGCGTTATCACTCCGCAGGAAAATGATTTCCCATTATTACCAAAGGTTTACACGTAATTTTCTTTGGAACGGTAATGACATTAGTGTCTGCACGGTTTTCTCTACTGCTGTAACAAATATTGACTATCCCCGGTAAACTTGGAATAAAGTCATCATCATCATCATCATTATCATCATCATTACCACCACCATTACCTCATTATCCACCACATCCGGTAGGCAGACTCTATAAACCAGGCAAGAAAATGTATATTAAAAGTAGGTACAGTATATATTAACAGAGGTATCGCCCACTGCAGTGAACCATACTTGGGCCGCTCCATGCAAAAATTTCGGCACTATAACTTACAAGAATCAGTCCTCAGTCGTTTTCACCAGCACATGCGATGCGGCACCATTACCACAACACCAGGAATAGCAAGCGTGTGTACATCTGCGTCATGCTGGCATAACCGTCAGAACAACAGCCATCGAAATTTTTCTGTGTAACCCTGATGGAAAATATGTCAGTCCACTGCATAGTTGAAGACACTTCAGCCTTTACGTTATATTAGCCATATACACACTTTGTCGCAGCATTTAAGGTTCATTTTTGTAAATTAAGGTCCAGTTAAGTCAAATTTGGTCTATTATGATCAGTTCAGGACCATTTATGTCCAGTTAAGTTCATTCTGAGCAGTAAATGCGCGTTCACCTCATTCGCATCCAGTCAGACTCAGGGTCATACTCTAAATGGCTCTGGAGATTTGGTAACATAATTCCCTCAGGGATTTATTGTGCACACTGCATCTTAGTATCCTCATGTATATCACTGATGCAAACTATGTCGGTATCAAAATTATATAGGTCTAGGTAACATACAATACACTGATACGGTGTAATATGCAAATTAAATTGATAAGAAAAGGGTACTACGAAGTTCCCTATGTCCCCTACATTACAGCTCTCCCTCCAATCAGTACAGGATCGTTCAAGAAGATTTAGGTCCAGTTAGATCCATTCAAGCACTTCAGGCCCAGTCAGGCCCATCACATGCACTCTGGCCATTTCGGGTCAGTTTAGGGCAATTCAGAGCTAATTAGGTTCATTCATTTCCAGTTAGTTCCCTTTAGCTTGCTGCAATCCAGTCAAGTTCCTTACACCCATGCAGGCTCTCAAATTTATTAAAGTTCAAGTAGGGGTATTCAGGGCCTTGTAATTCATAGAGAATCAGTCAGATCAGTTAGTCAGTCTGGATCCATTCAAGTAATTTATTAATTTCAGTCATGTTCAGACCCAAGTTTATCAGTTTAGAGTTTTCAGGCAATTTAAGTCTTTTCAGGTCACTCCAGGTCCGCCAAGTTGATGTAGGTCAGTAAGTACAGATTCAGGTCCTGCCTGAAAGCGTTTATATATATATATATATATATATATATATATATATATATATATATATATATATATATATATATATATATATATGTTTTTTTAAATACTGATTTGGGTTTTTCAGGACTGGGTGGGGTGAGCGGTGACAAGCAGGACGGGGTGGGAGGGTAAGTGGCTGGTCATGGTGGAGGAAATACACCATGTGA